>NC_041389.1:303695726-303894983 GCF_002162155.2 Triticum dicoccoides
GCCTCACCGGAGCCACCCCGTCACCCCTTGCCGTCACCATCGCCTAGAGGACCACCTCGCCGGACGCCATCGCCCCCGTCCTCTTCGTCGTCGACCACCCCGACGTCGACCCCGTCGCCGCCGTCCTCTCCGTCGCCGGTGCCGCCTCGCCGGACCTCCCCGAGCCCACTGCCAGTACCCTACGGCCCCGCCTTGAGCACCTCCCTCTCCTTGCACTCCCCTTCTCCCGTGTCGAACGTCGCCTTGCACGCCGTCCCGCCCTCGCTCTCTCCCCTGCTCCTCTTTGTCCCGTACCAACTCGCATGCCTCGGTCGCACTGGCCGCGCGCCGCACCCGCAGCCTACCCCTTGCATCGCCACCGCACGCTGCGCGCTATCGCTCCCCTGCGTGCTCGCCGGACCGACCACTTCCCCTCCGCCCTGCCGCCCTGTTCCGGCCAGCGCCATCGCGGCCCTTGGCCGCCGGAGCTCGTGCCCGGCTTCCCCAGTCGCCCGGGCAGGCTACGGCCTCAGGCACGGGCACCCCACCCGCTGCACGCTAGCGCCGGCGCCCGCTAAGGCCCACTGGCCCAATGACAATTGGGGCCCACGCCCCAGAACGGTTTTATAAAAAAAAGAGAATTAAAAAATAATAAATTTAATTAATTAACTAATTAAATTAACTAAATTAATCCTGTTTAGTTAAACTAATTAAATATTGTTAATTAATTAAGCAGTAATTAGATTCGTTAAACCCTAATTAGAACAAACAGAGTATGGCATGCGGGACCCACTCGTCAGATTGACCCAGTCAACGCACTGTTGACAGCTGACATCATGATGACGTCAACATACACTATTCTGGATAATGTTGATTTAAAGTAATTAAAATAAATTCAAAAAATGATTAAAACTTTGGAAATTAATAATAAATAATCCGTAACTCGGATGAAGATACTTTGTACATGAAAGTTGCTCAGAACGACGAGACGAATCCGGATACGCGGTCTGTTCGTCCGCCACACATCCCTAGCATAGCAAACACGCAACTTTCCCCTCCGGTTCATCTGTCCGAAAACGCGAAACACCGGGGATACTTTCCCGGATGTTTCCCCCTTTCGTTGGTACCACCTACTGCCGCGTTAGGGCACACCTAGCACCGCGTATTGCCATGTTATGCTTTGTGATGCTTTGATTGCTCTATTATTTATTGTGTTCCCCCTCCGTTACTTCTTTCCGGTAGACCCCGAGACTGTCGGCGACCCCCAGTTCGACTACGGAGTTGACGACCCCTCCTTGCCAGAGCAACCAGGCAAGCCCCCCCCCCCTTGATCACCAGATATCATCTATTCTTCACTCTACTGCTTGCATTACAGTAGTGTAGCATGTTACTGTTTCGATTGATCCTATTCTGTTGCATAGCCTGTCATTGTTGCTACAGTTGTTGATACCTTACCCGCAATCCTAAATGCTTAGTATAGGATGCTAGTTTATCATCATTGACCCTACATTCTTGTCAGTCTGCCTTGCTATATTATCGGGCCATGATCACTCGGGAGGTGATCATGGGTATATATTATACATATACTATACAGATGATGACTAAAGTCGGGTCAGCTCGTTGAGTACCCGCAAGTGATTTCGATGTGGGGGCTGGAAGGACAGGTGGCTCCATCCCGGTTCCCGACGGCCCCGACTGTTACTATGTGGCGGAGCGACAGGGCAGGTTCAGACCACCTAGGAGAGAGGTGGGCTTGGCCCTGGTCGGCGTCCGCGGTTACTTCAAAATAACACGCTTAACGAGATCTTGGTATTTGATCTGAGTCTGGCCACTGGCCTATACGCACTAACCAACTACGCGGGAAAGATATAGGCACTCGACATCGTGGTATCAGCCGAAGCCTTCTTGACGTCAGCGACGGAGCGGCGCGCGCCAGATTGGACCGCGTAACGTGACTTCCTTTGTAATGGAGGTTGTTAGGTCTGCTTCCGGTCGCCCTTGCAATGTGCAGGTGTGCAATGGGCGATGGTCCCAGACCCCTGCACGCATAGGATTTAGACCGGCGTGCTGACCTCTCTGTTGTGCGTAGGTGGGGTTGCGACGTGTTGATCTTCTGAGGCCGGGCATGACCCAGGAAAGTGTGTCCGGCCAAATGGGATTGAGCGTGTTGGGAAATGTGGTGCACCCCTGTAGGGAAGTTTATCTATTCGAATAGTCGTGTCCCTCGGTAAAAGGATGACCCAGAGTTGTACCTTGACCTTATGACAACTAGAACCGAATACTTAATGAAACACACCCAGACAAGTTCCACAGACAACCCGGTGATCGCTTTTCCACAGGGCGACGAGGGGAGGATCGCCGGGTAGGATTATGCTATGTGATGCTACTTGGAGGACTTCAATCTACTCTCTTCTACATGCTGCAAGATGGAGGCTGCCAAAAGCGTAGTCTTCGATAGGATTAGCTATCCCCCTCTTATTCTAGTGTTCTGCAGTTCAGTCCATCGATATTGCCTTTTTACACATATACCCATGCATATGTAGTGTAGCTCCTTGCTTGCAAGTACTTTGGATGAGTACTCACGGTTGCTTTTCTCCCTATTTTCCCCCTTTTCCCTTCTACCTGTTTGTCGCAACCAGATGTTGGAGCCTTGGAGCCAGACACCACCATCGACGACGATTCCTACTAAAATGGAGGTGCCTACTACTACATGCAGGACGCTAACGATGACCAGGAGTAGTTTAGGAGGATCCCGGGCAGGAGGCCTTGCCTTTTCAATCGTTGTTGCTTTTGTGCTAGACTTCTTAAGGCAAACTCGTCTAACTTATGTCTATACTCAGATATTATTGCTTTTGCTGACTCTTGTGTATTCGAGCTTATGTATTCGAGCCCTCGAGGCCCCTGGCTTGTAATATAAACCTTGTATTATTTTAATTTGTGTCTAGAGTTGTGTTGTGATATCTTCCCATGAGTCCCTGATCTTGATCGTACACATTTGCGTGCATGATTAGTGTATGATTGAATCGGGGGCGTCACAGTTGTGTGGAGAAGACAAAAAGGGAGAAAGTCTCATATTGACGAGGCTAATCAATGGGCTATGGAGATGTCCATCAATTGATGTCAACATGAGGAGTAGGGATTGCCATGCAACGGATGCACTAGAGCTATAAATGTATGAAAGCTCAACAAAAGAAACTAGTGGGTGTGCATCCAACTTGCTTGCTCATGAAGACCTAGGGCATTTTGAGGAAGCCCATCGTTGGAATATACAAGCCAAGTTCTATAATGAAAAATTACCACTAGTATATGAAAGTGACAACCTGAGAGACATTCTATATGAAGAACATGGTGCTACTTTGAAGCACAAGTGTGGAAAAGGATAGTAACATTGTCCCCTTTTTCTTTTCTTTTCTTTTCTTTTTTTGGCCTTTCTTTTTTTTCTTTTTTTTCTTTGGCCTTTCCTTTTTTTGTTTTTGGCCTTTTTATTAGGGACAATGCTCTAATAATGATGATCATCACACTTCTATTTATTTACAACTCATGAATTAAACTCAAAACTAGAACAAGATATGACTCTATATGAATGCCTCCGGCGGTGTACTGGTATGGGCAATGAATCAAGAGTGAAATGTATGAAAAATTATGCATGGTGGCTTTGCCACAAATACGATGTCAACTACATGATCATGCAAGGCAATATGACAATAAAGATGTGTGTCATGATGAACGGAACGGTGGAAAGTTGCATGGCAATATATCTCGGAATGGCTATGGAAATGCCATGATAGGTAGGTATGGTGGCTGTTTTGAGGAAGATATAAGGAGGTTTATGTGGGATAAAGTGTATCGTATCACGGGGTTTGGATGCACCGGCAAAGTTTGCAGCAACTCTCAAGGTGAGAAAGGGCAATGCACGGTACCGAAGAGGCTAGCAATGATGGAAAGGTAAAAGTGCGTATAATCCATGGACTCACATTAGTCATAAAGAACTCATATACTTATTGCAAAAAATTTATTAGCCCTTGAAGCAAAGTACTACTATGCATGCTCCTAGGGGGGAGGTTGGTAGGAGTTAACCATCGCGCGCCCCCGACCTCCACACAAGGTAAGGCAATTAAAAGAGCACTCCATGCAATAAATTTGTTACACAACTTTTACCATACATGCATGCTACGGGACTTGCCAACTTCAACACAAGTATTATTTAAATTCACAATTACCCAACTAGAATGACTCTAATATCACCACCTCTATATCTCAAAACAATTATCAAGCATCAAATTGATCATAGCATCCAATTCACTTCCTATGATAGTTTTTATTATACCCAACTTGGATGCCCATCATTCTAGGACCAATTTTATAACAATAGCAAATACCATGCTGTTCTAAAAGACTCTTAAAATAATATAAGTGAAGCATGAGAGATCAACAATTTCTACAAAATCAAGCCACCGCCGTGCTCTAAAAAGTATAAGTGAAGCACTAGAGCAAAAACTATCTAGCTCAAAAGATATAAGTGAAGCACATAGAGTATTCTAATAAATTCCAAATCATGTCAGTCTCTCCCAAAAGGTGTGTACAGCAAGGATGATTGTGGTAATATAAAAAGCAAATACTCATATCATACAAGACGCTCCAAGCAAAACACATATCATGTGACGAATAAAAATATAGCTCCAAGTAAAGTTATAGATAAACGAACACGAAAGAGGGGATGCCTTCTGGGGCATACCCAAGCTTAGGCTTTTGGTTGTCCTTGGATATCTTGGGGTGCCATGGGCATCCCCAAGCTTAGGATCTTGCCACTCCTTATTTCATAGTCCATCAAATCTTTACCCAAAACTTGAAAACTTCACAACACAAAACTCAACAGGAAATCTCATAAGCTCCGTTAGTGCAAGAAAGAAAAACCACCACATAAGGTACTGTAATTGAATCATTATTTATTTATATTGGTGTTAAACCTACTGTATTCCAACTGCTCTATGGTTCATACCCCCCGATACTAGCCATAGATGCATCAAAATAAGCAACCAACACACAAAAAACAGAATCTGTCAAAAACAAAATAGTCTGTAGCAATCTGTAACTTTCGAATAGTTATGGAACTCTAAAAATCCTACCAAAATATGAAGTCCTGGGAAATTTTTCTATTGATCTACTGCAAAAATAATCAACACAAAAGAACGTTTTTGTGATTTATTAAAATTATTCTCGTGCGTGCAAAAGTTTCTGTTTTTCAGCAGAATCAAATTAACTATCACCATAGGTTATCCTATAGGTTCTACTTGGCACAAACACTAATTAAAACATAAAACCACATCTAAACACAGGCTAGATGAAATATTTATTACTAAATAGAAGCAAAAAGCAAGGAACTAAAATAAAATTGGGTTGCCTCCCAACAAGCGCTATCGTTTAACGCCCCTAGCTAGGCATAAAAGCGAGAATAGATCTAAGTGTTGCCATCTTTGGCATTCAATTCATAAGTGGCACGCATAATAGATTCATAAGGTAATTTAACTTTCTTTCTAGGGAAGTGTTCCATGCCTTTCCTTAATGGAAATTGGAATCTAATATTCCCTTCCTTCATATCAATAATTGCACCAATCGTTCTAAGGAAAGGTCTACCAAGAATAATAAGACATGAAAGATTGCAATCTATATCCAGAACGATAAAATTTGCGGGCACAAAATTCCTATTTGCAACAATAAAGAAGATCACTGATACTTCCCATAGGTTTCTTAATGGTGGAATCCGCAAGGTGCAAGTTTAAAGAGCAATCATCAAAATCATGGAAACGTAGCACATCACATAAAGTTTTTGGAATTGTGGAAACACTAGCACCCAAATCACACAAAGCATAGCATTCATGATCTTTAATTTTAATTTTTATAGTAGGTTCCCACTCATCATAAAGTTTTCTAGGTATAGAAACTTCCAATTCAAGTTTTTCCTCATAAGATTGCATCAAGGCATTAACAATATGTTTGGTAAAAGCTTTATTTTGACTATAAGCATGAGGAGAATTCAACACGGATTGCAACAAGGAAATAAAATCTATTAAAGAACAATAATTAAATTCCTTGAAATCCATAATAGTGGGTTCAATGCTATGTAAAGTTTTTACCTCTCCAATCCCACTTTTACCAAATTTAGCATCAAGATCTAAAAACTCCGAATCATTGGGACGCCTTTTAACTAAAGTTGACTCATCTCCAGTCCCATCATTATCAAGATTCATATTGAAAAAAAGATTTAATAGGAGACAGAGCAATAACTTTTAGATCTTCATCATTATTTTCATGGAAACTAGAAGAACGCGCTTTTATAGGGCAATCTTTCTTAGCACGCATCCTAGCGGTTCTTTCTTTACACTCATAAATGGAAATTCTCATGGCTTTGAGAGACTCATTGATATCATCCTTAGATGGAATAGATCTAAGTTTCAAAGAATCAACATAAATAGAAAGCCTATCAACGTTCCTAGCCAATTCATCAACTTTAAGCAATTTTTCTTCAAGCAAAGTGTTGGAATTCTTTTGAGAGATCATAAATTCTTTAACACTATTCTAAAAATCAGAGGGCATCTTATTAAAATTTCCATAAGATTTGTTGTAGGAATTACCATAATTATTAGAGGAATTACTAGGAAACGGCCTAGGATTAAAGTTTCCTCTATACGCGTTGTTACCAAATTATTCCTACCAACAAAATTCACATCCATAGATTCATTATTATTCTCAATCAAAGTAGACAAAGGCATATCATTAGGATCAATAGGAGCACTCTTAGTAGCAAACAATTTCATAAGTTCATCCATCTTTCCACTCAAAACATTAATTTCTTCTATAGCATGAACTTTTTTACTAGTAGATCTTTCGGTGTGCCATTGAGAATAATTAACCATAATGTTATCAAGGAGTTTAGTAGCTTCTCCTAAAGTAATTTCCATAAAAGTGCATCCCGCGGCCGAATCTAAAAGATTTCTAGAAGCAAAATCCAATCCGGCATAAAAATTTTGTATGATCATCCATAAATTCAAACCATGAGTAGGGCAATTGCGAATCATTAATTTCATTCTTTCCCAAGATTGGGCAACATGCTCAGGATCAAGTTGTTTAAAATTCATAATATCGTTTCTAAGAGAGATGATCTTAGCGGGAGGAAAATACTTAGAGATAAAAGCATCTTTGCACTTATTCCAAGAATCAATACTATTTTTAGGCAAAGACGAAAACCAGGTTTTAGCACGATCTCTAAGTGAAAACGAAAATAACTTCAATTTAACAATATCATTATCCGTATCTTTCTTCTTTTGCATATCACACAAATCAACAAAGTTGTTTAGATGAGTAGCGGCATCTTCCCTAGGAAGGCCGGAAAATTGATCTTTCATAACAAGATTCAACAAAGCAGAAGATTCAGCATCATTAAGAGGGGCAATCGGAGTGCTAAGGAAATCATTATTATTGGCATTGGAAAAGTCACACAATTTGGTATTATCTTGAGCCATCGTGACAAGCAATCAAACACACAAGCACACAAAAGGCAAGCGAAAGAGAGAGGCGAACGGAAAAGAGAGGGCGAATAAAACGGCAAGGGTGAAGTGGGGGAGAGGAAAATGAGAGGCAAATGGCAAATAATGTAATGCAAGGGAGATGAGTTTGTGATGGGTACTTGGTATGTCTTGACTTGAGCAAAGACCTCCCCGGCAACAGCGCTAGAAATCCTTCTTGCTACCTCTTGAGCACTGCGTTGGTTTTCCCTTGAAGAGGAAAGGGTGATGCAGCAAAGTAGCGTAAGTATTTCCCTCAGTTTTTGAGAACCAAGGTATCAATCCAGTAGGAGGCTCCTCAAAAGTCCCCCGCACATACACAAACAAATAAGAACCTCGCAACCAACGCGATAAAGGGGTTGTCAATCCCTTCATGGTAACTTGAAAAAGTGAGATCTGATAGAGATAATAAGATAAGATAAATATTTTTGGTATTTTTATGATATAGATTGGAAAGTAAAAGATGCAAATAAAAGTAGATGGGACACTTATATGATAAAAGATAGAACCGGGGGCCATAGGTTTCACTAGTGGCTTCTCTCAAGATAGCATAAGTATTACGGTGGGTGAACAAATTACTGTCGAGCAATTGATAGAAAAGTGCATAGTTATGAGAATATCTAGGCATGATCATGTATATAGGCATCACGTCCGTGACAAGTAGATCGAAACGATTCTGCATCTACTACTATTACTCCACACATCGACCGACTCCTGCCTGCATCTAGAGTATTAAGTTCATGAAGAACAGAGTAACGCATTAAGAAAGATGACATGATGTAGAGATATAAACTCAAGAAATATGATATAAACCCCATCTTTTTATCCTCGATGGCAACAATACAATACGTGCCTTGCTACCCCTGCTGTCACTGGGAAAGGACACCGCAAGATTGAACCCAAAGCTAAGCACTTCTCCCATTGCAAGAAAGATCAATCTAGTAGGCCAAACCAAACTGATAATTCGAAGAGACTTGCAAAGATAACAAATCATACATAAAAGAATTCAGAGGAGATTCAAATATTTTTCATAGATAAACTTGATCATAAACCCACAATTCATCGAATCTCGACAAACACACCGCAAAAAGAGTTACATCGAATAGATCTCTAAGAAGAACGAGGAGAACTTTGTGTTGAGATTCAAACAGAGAGAAGAAGCCATCTAGCTAATAACTATGGACCCGAAGGTCTGTGGTAAACTACTCACAACTCATCAGAGAGGCCTTGGAGATGATGTAGAGGCCCTCCATGGTCGATTCCCCCTCCGACGGAGCGCCCGCGAAGGCTCCAAGATGGGATCTCGAGGATATAGAAGATTGCGGTGGTGGAAATAGTTTTTCGTGGTGCTCCTGGATGTTTTTAGGGTATGTGGATATATATAGGAGGAGGAAGTAGGTCGGTTGAGCCACGAGGGGCCCACGAGGGTGGGGGCGCGCCCACCCCCTTAGGGCACGTCGGGCACCCTCGTGGCCGCCCCGTTTGCTGCTTGACGTCCACTGCAAGTCTCCTGGATTGCGTTTGTTCCAAAAAGATCGCTCCTGAAGGTTTCATTCCGTTTGGACTCCGTTTGATATTCCTTTTCTTCGAAATACTGAAATAGGCAACAAAAAACAGCAATTCGGGTTGGGCCTCCGGTTAGTAGGTTAGTCCCAAAAATGATATAAAAGTGTAGAGTAAAGCCCATAAACATCCAAAACGGGTAATATAATAGCATGGAACAATAAAAAATTATAGATATGTTGGAGACATATTAGCTGCCATTAGAGGCATGAATCCTACCTCGCTCCGGGGCCGTATGGCCTCCCGGTTAAATGAAGGAAATATGCTCTAGAGGCAATAATAAAGTTATTATTTTTTCTTAATTCATGATAAATGTTTATTATTCATGCTATAATTGTATTAACCAGAAACTTAGTGCATGTATGAATACATAGACAAAACATATAGTCCCTAGTATGCCTCTACTTGACTAGCTCGTTAATCAAAGATGGTTATGTTTCCTAACCATAGACACGTGTTGTCATTTGATGAATGGGATCACATCATTAGGAGAATGATGTGATGGACATGACCCATCCGTTAGCTTAGCATTATGACCGTGTTAGTTTCATTGCTACTGCTTTCTTCATGACTTGTACAAGTTCCTCGGACTATGAGCTTATGCAACTCCCGAATACCGGAGGAACACTTTGTGTGCTACCAAACGTCACAACATAAATGGGTGATTATAAAGGTGCTCTACAGGTGTCTCTGAAGGTGTTTGTTGGGTTGGCATAGATCGAGATTAGGATTTGTCACTCCGTGTTTCGGAGAGGTATCTCTGGGCCCACTCGGTAATACTCATCACTATAAGCCTTGCAAGAATTGTGACTAATGAGTTATTGCGGGATGAAGTATTACAGAACGAGTAAAGAGACTTACTGGTAACGAGATTGAACTAGGTATTGAGATACCGACGATCGAATCTTGGGCAAGTAACATACCGATGACAAAGGGAACAACGTATGTTGTTATGCAGTTTGACCGATAAGGATCTTCGTAGAATATGTAGGAACCAATATGAGCATCCAGGTTCCGCTACTGGTTATTGACCGGAGACGTGTCTTGGTCATGTCTACATAGTTCTCGAACCCGTAGGGTCCGCGCGCTTAACGTTTGACGATGATTGGTATTATGAGTATATGTGTTTTGATGTACCGAAGGTAGTTCAGAGTCCCAGATGTGATCACGGACATGATGAGGAGTCTCAAAATAGTCGAGACATAAAGATCGATATATTGGAAGGCTATGTTTGGACACCGGAAAGGTTCCGAGAGGTTCGGGCATTTTTCCGGAGTACCGGGAGGTTACAGGAACCCCCCAGGGAGTCAATGGGCCTTAATGGGCCATAATGGAAGAGAGGAGGAGGAGGCCATGGTGGGGGCGCCCCCCCCCCCAAGCCCAATCCGAATTGGGAGGGGGACCGACCCCCCTTTCCATCTCTCCCTCTCCCTCTTCCTTCTTCTCCTACTCCAACTAGGGAAGGGGGAGACCTACTCCTACTGGGAGTAGGACTCCCCCCCCCCTTGGGCGTGCCATAGAGGGCCGGCCCTCCCCCTCCTCCACTCCTTTATATACGGGGGAGGGGGGCACCCCAAAGACACACAAGTTGACAATTGTTTTAGCCGTGTGCGGTGCCCCCCTCCACAGATTTCCACCTCGGTCATATCATTGTAGTGCTTAGGTGAAGCCTTGCGCCGGTAACTTCATCATCACTGTCTCCACGCCGCCCTGCTGACAAAACTCTCCCTCGACCTCAGCTGAATCTGGAGTTCGTGAGACGTCACCAAGCTGAACTTGTGCAGATCGCGGAGGTGTTGTACCTTCGGTGCTAGGATCGGTTGGATCGTGAAGACGTACGACTACATCAACCGCATTGTCATAACGCTTCCGCTTTCGATCTATGAGGGTACATAGACAACACTCTCCCTCTCGTTGTGATGCATCACCTAGAGATAGATCTTAAGTGATCGTAGGAATTTTTTTGAAGTTACTGTGTTCCCCAACAGTGGCATCAGAGCCAGGTCTATGCGTAGATGTTATATGCACGAGTAGAACACAAAGAGTTGTGGGCGATAATAGTCATACTGCTTACCAGCATGTCATACTTTGATTCAGCGGTATTGTTGGATGAAGCGGCTCAGACCGACATTATGCGTACACTTACGCGAGACTGGTTCTACCGACGTGCTTCGCACATAGGTGGCTGGTGAGTGTCTATTTCTCCAACTTTAGTTGAATCGAGTGTGGGTACGCCCGGTCCTTGTTGAAGGTTAGAACAACATACATGATGAAAAATCATTGTGGTTTTGATGCGTAGGTAAGAACGGTTCTTGCTAGAAGCCCGTAGCAGCCATGTAAAACCTGCAACAACAAAGTAGAGGATGTCTAACTTGTTTTTGCAGGGCTTGCTGTGATGTGATATGGTCAAGGCATGATGTGATATAAATTGTTGTATGAGATGATCATGTTTTGTAGCAAAGTTATCGGCAACTGGCAGGAGCCATATGGTTGTCGCTTTATTGTATGCAATGCAATCACTATGTAATTGTTTTACTTTATCACTAAGTGGTAGAGATAGTCGTAGTAAAAATAGTTGGCGAGACGACAACGATGCTACGATGGAGATCAAGGTGTCGCGCCGGTGGCGATGGAGATCATGACGATGCTTCGGTGATGGAGATCAATAGCACAAGATGATGATGGCCATATCATGTCACATATATTGATTGCATGTGATGTTTATCCTTTATGCATCTTATTTTGCTTAGAACGTCGGTAGCATTATAAGATGATCCCTTACTAAATTTCAAGGTACAAGCGTTCTCCCTGAGTATGCACCGTTGTTACAGTTCGTCGTGCCGAGACACCACATGATGATCGGGTGTGATAAGCGCTACGTTCACATACAACGGGTGCAAGCCAGTTTTGCACACGTAGAATACTCGGGTTAAACTTGACGAGCCTAGCATATGCAGATATGGTCTCAGAAAACTGAGACCGAAAGGTCGAGCGTGAATCATATAGTAGATATGATCAACATAGTGATGTTCACCATTGAAAAGTACTCCATCTCACGTGATGATCGGACATGGTTTAGTTGATTTGGATCACGTGATCACTTAGATGATTAGAGGGATGTCTATCTAAGTGGGAGTTCTTAAGTAATATGATTAATTGAACTTTAATTTATCATGAACTTAGTACCTGATAGTATTTTGCATGTCTATGTTGTTGTAGATCAGTGGCCCATGCTACCGTTCCTTTGAATTTTAATGCGTTCCTAGAGAAATCTAAGTTGAAAGATGATGGAAGCAACTACACGGACTGGGTCCGTAACTTGAGGATTATCCTCATTGCTGCACAGAAGAATTACGTCCTGGAAGCACCGCTAGGTGCCAGGCCTGCTGCAAATGCTACTGATGACGTTAAGAACGTCTGGCAGAGCAAAGCTGATGACTACTCGATAGTTCAGTGTGTCATGCTTTACGGCTTAGAATCGGTACTTCAAAGACATTTTGAACATCATGGAGCATTTGAGATGTTCCAAGAATTGAAGTTAATATTTCAAGCAAATGCCTGAGTTGAGAGATATGAAGTCTCCAACAAGTTCTACAGCTGCAAAATGGAGGAGAATAGTTCTGTCAGTGAACACATACTCAAAATGTCTGGGTATCATAATCACATGACTCAGCTGGGAGTTGATCTTCCAATTGATTGTGTCATTGACAGAGTTCTTCAATCACTGCCACCAAGCTATAAAGGCTTCGTGATGAACTATAATATGCAAGGGATGAACAAGACTATTCCCGAGCTCTTCGTGATGCTAAAGGCTGCAGAGGTAGAAATCAAAAAGGAGCATCAAGTGTTGATGGTCAACAAGACAACTAGTTTAAAGAAAAAGGGCAAAGGGAAGAAGGGGAACTTCAAGAAGAACGGGAAAAAGGTAGTTGCTCAAGATAATAAACCCAAGTCTGGACCTAAGCCTGAAACTGAGTGCTTCTACTGCAAAGGGACTGGTCACTGGAAGCGGAACTGCCCCAAATATTTGGCAGATAAGAAGGATGGCAAAGTGAAAGGTATATTTGATATACATGTTATTGATGTGTACTTAACTAATGCTCGCAGTAGTGCCTGGGTATTTGATACTGGTTCTGTTGCTCATATTTGCAACTCAAAACATGGGCTACGGATTAATCTAAGATTGGCTAAGGACGAGGTGACGATGCGCGTGGGAAATGGTTCCAAAGTTGATGTGATCGCGGTCGGCACGCTACCTCTACATCTACCTTTGGGATTAGTTTTAGACCTGAATAATTGTTATTTGGTGCCAGTGTTGAGCATGAACATTATATCTGGATCTTGTTTAATGCGAGAAGGTTATTCATTTAAATCAGATAATAATGGTTATTCTATTAGTAATATCTTTTATGGTCATGCACCCTTGATGAGTGGTCTATTTTTATTGAATCTCGATAGTATTGATACACATATTCATAGTATTGAAGCCAAAAGATATAAGTTTAATAATGATAGTGCAACTTATTTGTGGCACTACCGTTTGGGTCATATCAGTGTAAAGCGAAGAAACTCCATGCTGATGGACTTTTGGAATCACTTGATTATGAATCACTTGGTGCTTGCGAACCGTGCCTTATGGGCAAGATGACTAAAACTCCGTTCTCCGGAACAATGGAACGAACTACTGACTTGTTGGAAATAATATATACCGATGTATATGGTCCAATGAGTATTGATGCTCGTGGTGGGTATCGTTATTTTCTTACCTTCACATATGATTTGAGAAGATATGGTTATATCTACTTAATGAAGCATAAGTCTGAAACGTTTGAAAAGTTCAAAGAATTTCAGAGTGAAGTGGAAAATCATCGTAACAAGAAAATAAAGTTTCTACGATCTGATCGTGGAGGAGAATATTTGAGTTACGAGTTTGGTCTTCATTTGAAACAATATGGGATAGTTTCACAATAAACGCCACCTGGAACACCACAGCAAAATGGTGTGTCCAAACGTCGTAAAAGTACTTTATTAGATATGGTGCGATCTATGATGCCTCTTACTAATTTACCTCTATCATTTTGGGGTTATGCTTTAGAGATGGCTGCATTCACTTTAAATAGGGCACCATCAAAATCTGTTGAGACGACGCCTTACGAACTGTGGTTTGGCAAGAAACCAAAATTGTCATTTCTTAAAGTTTGGGGTTGCGATGCTTATGTGAAAAAGCTTCAACCTGATAAGCTCGAACCCAAATCGGAGAAGTGCGTCTTCATAGGATACCCAAAGGAAACTGTTGGGTACACCTTCTATCACAAATCCAAAGGCAAAGTCTTTGTTGCTAAGAATGGGTCCTTTCTAGAGAAGGGGTTTCTCTCGAAAGAAGTGAGTGGGAGGAAAGTAGAACTTGATGAGGTAGTTGTACCTTCTCCCTTATTGGATAGTAGTTCATCACAGAAATCAGTTCCCGTGATTCCTACACCAATTAGTTAGGAAGCTAATGATGATGATCGTGAAGCTTCAGATCAAGTTACTACCGAACCTTGTAGGCCTTCTAGAGTAAGATCCACACCAGAGTGGTACGGTAATCCTGTTCTAGAAGTCATGTTACTAGACCATGATGAACCTACGAACTATGAGGAAGCGATGATGAGCCCAGATTCCATGAAATGGCTTGAAGCCATGAAATCTGAGATGGGATCCATGTATGAGAACAAAGTGTGGACTTTGGTGGACTTGCCCGATGATCGGCAAGCCATAGAAAATAAATGGATCTTTAAGAAGAAGACCGACGCAGACGATAATGTTACTGTTTACAAAGCTCGACTTGTTGCGAAAGGTTTTCGACAAGTTCAAGGAGTTGACTACGATGAGACTTTCTCACCCGTAGCGATGCTTAAGTCTGTCCAAATCATGTTAGCAATTGCTGCATTTTATGATTATGAAATTTGGCAAATGGATGTCAAAACTACATTCCTGAATGGATTTCTGGAAGAAGAGTTGTATATGATGCAACCAGAAGGTTTTGTCGATCCAAAGGGTGCTAACAAAGTGTGCAAGCTCCAGCGATCCATTTATGGACTGGTGCAAGCCTCTCAGAGTTGGAATAAACGCTTTGATAGTGTGATCAAAGCATATGGTTTTATACAGACTTTTGGAGAAGGTTGTATTTACAAGAAAGTGAGTGGGAGCTCTATAGCATTTCTGATACTATATGTGGATGACATATTGTTGATTGGAAATGATATAGAATTTCTGGATAGCATAAAGGGATACCTGAATAAGAATTTTTCCATGAAAGACCTCGGTGAAGTTGCTTACATATTGGGCATCAAGATCTATAGAGACAGATCAAGACGCCTAATTGGACTTTCACAAAGCACATACCTTGATAAAGTTTTGAAGAAGTTCAAAATGGATCAGTCAAAGAAAGGGTTCTTGCCTGTGTTACAAGGTGTGAAGTTGAGTCAGACTCAATGCCCGACCACTGCAGAAGATAGAGAGAAAATAAAAGTCATTCCCTATGCTTCAACCATAGGTTCTATCATGTATGCAATGCTGTGTACTAGACCTGATGTATGTCTTGCTATAAGCATAGCAGGGAGGTACCAAAGTAATCCCGGAGTGGAGCACTGAACAACGGACAAGAACATCCTGAAATACCTAAAAAGGACTAAGGATATGTTTCTCGTTTATGGAGGTGAAAAAGAGCTCGTCGTAAACGGTTACGTCGATGCAAGCTTTGACACTGATCCGGATGACTCTAAGTCGCAAACCGGATACATATTTTTATTAAATGGAAGAGTTGTCAGTTGGTGCAGTTCCAAGCAGAGCATCGTGGCGAGATCTACGTGTGAAGCGGAGTACATTGCTGCTTCGGAAGCAGCGAATGAAGGAATTTGGATGAAGGAGTTTATATCCGATCTAGGTGTCAAACCTAGTGCATCGAGTCCAATGAAAATCTTTTGTGACAATACTGGTGCGATTGCCTTGGCAAAGGAATCCAGATTTCACAAGAGAACCAAGCACATCAAGAGACACTTCAATTCCATCCGTCATCAAGTGTCGGAAGGGGACATAGAGATTTGCAAGATACACACGGATCTGAATGTTGCAGACCCGTTGACTAAGCCTCTTCCACGAGCAAAACATGATCAGCACCAAAGCTCTATGGGTGTTAGAATCATTACAATATAATCTAGATTATTGACTCTAGTGCAAGTGGGAGACTGAAGGAAATATGCCCTAGAGGCAATAATAAAGTTATTATTTATTTCCTTAATTCATGATAAATGTTTATTATTCATGCTATAATTGTATTAATCGGAAACTTAGTACATGTGTGAATACATAGACAAAACATATAGTCCCTAGTATGCCTCTACTTGACTAGCTCGTTAATCAAAGATGGTTATGTTTCCTAACCATAGACATGTGTTGTCATTTGATGAATGGGGTCACATCATTAGGAGAATGATGTGATGGACATGACCCATCCGTTAGCTTAGCATTATGATCGTGTTAGTTTCATTGCTACTGCTTTCTTCATGACTTATACAAGTTCCTCAGACTATGAGATTATGCAACTCCCGAATACCGTAGGAACACTTTGTGTGCTACCAAACATCGCAATGTAAATGGGTGATTATAAAGGTGCTCTACAGGTGTCTCCGAAGGTGTTTGTTGGGTTGGCATAGACAGATTAGGATTTGTCACTCCGTGTTCCGGAGAGGTATTTCTGGGCCCACTCGGTAATACTCATCACTATAAGCCTAGCAAGCATTGTGACTAATGAGTTAGTTGCGGGATGAAGTATTACAGAGTGAGTAAAGAGACTTGCCGGTAACGAGATTGAACTAGGTATTGAGATACCGACGATCGAATCTCGGGCAAGTAACATACCGATTACAAAGGGAACAACGTATGTTGTTATGTGGTTTGACCGATAAAGATCTTCGTAGAATATGTAGGAACCAACATGAGCATCCAGGTTCCGCTATTGGTTATTGACCGGAGACGTGTCTCGGTTATGTCTACATAGTTCTCAAACCCGTAGGGTCCGCACGCTTAACGTCCGATGATGATTGGTATTATGAGTTTATGTGTTTTGATGTACTGAAGGTAGTTTGGGGTCCCAGATGTGATCACGTACATGACGAGGAGTCTCGAAATGGTCGAGACATAAAGATCGATATATTGGAAGGCTATGTTTGGACATCGGAGAGGTTCCGAGAGGTTCGGTAATTTTTCCGGAGTACCGGGAGGTTACCGGAACCCCCCGAGGAGTTCCCTCTCCCTCTTCCTTCTTCTCCTACTCCAACTAGGGAAGGGGGAGACCTACTCCTAGTGGGAGTAGGACTCCCCCCCTTGGGCGCGCCATAGAGGGCCGGCCCTCCCCCTCCTCCACTCCTTTATATATGGGGGAGGGGGGCACCCCAAAGACACACAAGTTGACAATTGTTTTAGCCGTGTGCGGTGCCCCCTCCATAGATTTCCACCTTGGTCATATCGTCGTAGTGCTTAGGAAAAGCCCTACGCCGGTAACTTCATCATCATCGTGACCACGCCGTCGTGCTGATGAAACTCTCCCTCGAACTCAGGTGGGTCTAGAGTTCCTGGGATGTCATCGAGTTGAACGTGTGCAGATCGCGGAGGTGCCGTACCTTCGATGCTAGGATCGGTCGGATCGTGAATTCGTACGACTACATCAACCGCGTTGTCATAACGCTTTCGCTTTCGGTCTACGAGGGTACGTAGACAACACTCTCCCCTCTCGTTGTTATGCATCACCTAGAGTTAGATCTTGCGTGATCATAGGAAGTTTTTTGAAATTACTGCATTCCCCAACATTAAATTCTTCCAGACCTTCTGGAACGTGATTAAACCTGAGATCATGGCCATCTTCGACGAGTTCTACGTTGGGTCCATCGACCTCGGGCGCCTCAACTGTGGGATCATTTTGCTCATCCCCAAGGTGCCTGGAGCTTCTGACATCCGACAGTTTTGTCCAATCACGGTCATCAATGTGATTTTCTGGATTCTGGCGAAAGGGTACGCCAATAGGGTGACCCTGCTTGCCGACGACATTACCCACCCCAACCAGTCCTCCTTCATTCAAGGGCCTGGATGGGGTGCTAATTCTTCATGAAGTCCTCCATGAGGTCCGGTCTAAGCACCTCAGGGCGCTTTTCCTGAAGATCGATTTCCATAAAGCATACGACACTGTTAGTTGGCCCTTCCTTCAGGAAGTTCTGCTCCGAAAAGGCTTTGACGACCAATGGATCACCAAAGTGATGCAGATGGTTTCCTACGGTCGCACTGCTGTGAACATCAATGGTGAGATCGTCCCTTACTTCCCCACCCTCTGTGGGGTTAGACAAGGCGACCCCTTCTCCACATTCCTGTTCAATTTGGTGGTGGACGCGCTTGCCGCCATCTTAGATAAGGCTAAGGCTGCTAGCCATATCCGTGGGATCACCCCCCACCTGGCCGGCGGTTCCGGGATCTCCCTCCTCCAGTACGCCGACGACACCATCATCATGGTCGAAGGCTCGGATACGGACATCTCTAACCTTATGTTCCTTCTCCTCTGCTTCCAACAAATGTCTGGCCTCAAGATCAACTTCGACAAGAGTGATGTGATGGTGATGGGCTACTCTCCTGAGGAGTGCCTGAACATTGCTAACTGGCTCAACTGCCTCTTGGGCTCCTTCCCCACGACCTACTTGGGAACGTCCATTAGTGACTCTCGGCTTACCGTTGCTGACTTGCGTCCGACCGTGGCCAAGCTGCAAACGCGCATAGAGCCTTGGTAGGGTAGGTGGTTATCAAAGGTGGCCCGGACGATTCTCATCAACTCCTCCCTCTCCAGCCTCCTCTTGTTCCTCATGAGCTTCTACAGTCTTCACGAGACTCTTCACCATGAGATCGCCAAAGTCCATTCTCGCTTCTATTGGGCAGGCAACAACAATAAGCAGAAATACCATATGGTCAGCTGGCATGACATTTGCCAGCCTCGGGAACAAGGTGGCCTCGGTATCATGTGCTCTAAGTGCCTGAATATTGCCCTCCTATCCCGCTGGCTCTGGCGCATCTCGCAAGGTCATGGTGGCCTCTGGTTAGACATCATCCGAAACAAGTACATGTGTGGGAAACCCCTAGCCTTCTGTCAGCGCACTGGTGGTTCTTAGTTCTGGCAGTCGGTCGTCCAACTTCTCCCAGTCCTTCGTATTGGGACCTCCATCTCGGTTGGATCTAGGGCTGCGACTTTGTTCTGGTTTGACTGGTGGACCGGCGACACCCCCTTCCCGGCATGCTTCCTCGACCTCTTCTCCATCGCTGTCGACCCCTCGATCTCAGTTGAGGGGGCCCTTATTAACTTAGGGCGCCACGCCTTCTGGAGGCCATTTGGGCCTCCGGATTCCACCGCCTGGTGTGAGTTGCTTGATTGTGTCGCTCTCCACGACCGGTAGTGGACGCTGGCCCGGATCAGGTGAGGTGGCGCCTTGAGCCGTCAGGCCAATTCTCCACCAAGTCCCTGTACCAGGCCATCGCCCCCTCCACCATGCCTCCCCCTTATGGCGATGTGGTCCATCCGCTTACCACTGAAAATCCGGATCTTCATGTGGCAATGGATTCGCGTACGGACCCTGTCTGGGGTCGAGGTCCGCAAACGCAATGGCCCGGGCTCTGCTCTATGTCCGCTATGCGAAGTCCCCGAAGACTCGAATCACATCTTCTTCTCTTGTGTGTCCGCTCAGTTTGTGTGGAGCTACTTTAGAGAGGTAGTGGGTGGGAATTAGTGTCACACCAACTTCCCCGACCTATTTGCCGAACTCCAGAACTGCCCCATGCCTTCTCGCCACATTAGGTGGCTTGAGATTGGGGCTATCGCATGGACTCTCTGGACGATCCGCAATAAACTTGTGATCCAGCGCTCTCCTCTTCGACGGGCTGCTGACGCTCTTTTCAACTTGTCTGGGTACTTGCAGCTTTGGCAGTCGCTAAGCCGGCCACAGGACCGGGACGCCATCTCCGCCTTCATCGCCGATATTCGCTCGATGGCCGTCCGACTGTCGCCGCCGCCCCCTCCGCCTCCTCCGGAGCCAGACTAGACGCCTGTTGTGTGCTCCGGCACCTTTTTTCCGTTTTGTCTGGGCTTGTTGAGTTGTGCCCTCAGCAGAACTTGTTGTCCTTCCTCTTGTGAGACTCGGGTGTGTGTGTTTGAACTAGTCCATGTATGTGTGCTCTCTGGCAGTTTGCTTTATTTATAAAGCGGGGCGAAAGCCTTTTTCGATAAAACTGGTTATTTTTTATCCATATCTAAAATAGCTTTAAGGTATACTTTTTGGTGTACTAGTCAATGTGTACGTGCAATGCACGTTAATTTGGAAGTATATTAAATGCATGCGGATATTAAGTAGGATACTATTTGCGTGTTATTACGTGATTAGCACTATATTTGGCATAAAATTAATTACACGCTAAACGTGTTGAGCGCTCGACATTGAATCGGTCTAGATCGTTGGATTGACATGATTTTAGGTCGTTGGATTGACATGATTTGATGACCGGGATTAATTGAATATGCCCTTTTGGGTCTTTCTATATTGATATAGATATACTGTTGATGCACTCGAGGAAAACTCAAAGCAGCGCCACTGTCTGTGGACAAGGCATCCTACACTTTGTTGGGTTCGTAGAAACTAGGGTTCTACCCGGTCTAGGGCGTAGCCTGTAAGGGAAGGAGGGAGGAGGTCAGAGGAGATTGCGCGGCGGCCAGCGGCGGACGCAAGAGGTGGCTAGGGTTAGATCTCCCGGCTCCCTAAGGGAAGCCGAGCAAATACTGATTGCTTCTTGCTTGATTAGATTAATACATCTCCTCTCCTTATATAGAGAGGTTTACTTGACTCCTAAGCAAACGATAAGATAATTGGGCTAAGCCCCTAATAACGATAAGATAACTTGGGCCACAACCCACTGGGCTAAGCCCCTAATATGACGGTCATAACACTTCTCCCCGCCTGCACAAACAGCTCGTCCTCAAGCTATAAGGTGGGGAAGCGCTTGCTGAACTCCTCGCGGTGGTCAACTAGCGTCAAACACCTTCGCGACAGCTGGGTCGACGGCGACGGCGTCCTCCTCAATGTAGTCTGCAGCCTCCAGGTAGAAGAGTCGCGGGTAGACGTGGCCGGGCGTGTAGGGCTCGTCGCAGTTGAAGCACAACCCTTGGCGGCGACGCTCGAGTAGCTCGGCCGAGGTGAGCCGGCAAAACGGGCGCGCCGCGGTCGCGGCGAGGGGTGCCGCGGAAGCCTGAGCAGGCCAACCCTGCGCGGGAACATCCGGCCCGCGTAGCGGCCCGGCGGCCCGGGACGGTGATGCTTGCTGGATGGCCACCGCGCGGCACTCGAACGTGCGGGCGTAGTACATGGCCGTCTGGAGGTCCTGGGGTCCCTGCAGCTCGACGTCCATGCGGATGTGGTCTGGAAGGCCCCCGACAAAGAGCTCGGCCTGTTGTAGTGCTGTCACACCCGGCACGTGACACGCCAGGGCCTGGAAGCGGACGGCGAAGTCCTGCACCATGGAGGTGAAGGGTAGGCGGCCCAACTCCGCCAGGCGGCTCCCGTGGATCGGTGGCCCAAAACAGAGGAGGCACAGCTCGCGAAAGCGCTCCCACGGGGGCATGCCGCCCTCGTCCTGCTCGAGGGCGTAGTACCACGTCTGTGCTGCACCGCGGAGATGGTAAGAGGCGAGCCAAGTGCGATCCGACGCGAGTGTGCGCTGCCCGCGGAAGAACTGCTCGCACTGGCTGAGCCAGTTGAGGGGGTCTTCCGTGCCGTCATAAGTGGCGAAGTCAATCTTGGCGAACCGTGGCGGCGTCTGGGTCAGAGCGCCATGGCCGACTGGCTTGGCGGTGCATGGCAGCGATGACGGCGGCGCCCGGTCGGTGGTGGGGTGGCCGACGTAGGGGCCTGTGGAGCTGGACGGGTCACCGTACTGCAGCGTGGGTACCGGTGGTTCCCCGGCCTCCATGTAGACTGGCGGTGGTGATGTCGCGGTCAGCCAGGCCGGAATCAGGGACGGCGACGGCGGAAAACGGATGTGCTGTATCGGGAGGCCACCTGGTGTGGACTGGCCTAGCCGGAGCTGGGCGGCGGCGGTGGAAGCTGGACCGGCGCGGTTGGCGCGGTTGGGCCCGGCGCGGGCCAGTGCGGCCACTGTGGCGCTGGGGCGGGCGCGGGTGGCGCCCCGAGAGCCGGCGCGGGCCACTGCGGCCAGGATGGCACGGGGCGGGTGGCGGCTAGAGCAACGGGGCCCCGGCGATCGCCGCGGGTACCGAATACCAAGGCAGGGCCGGCGGTCCGAAGGAGACGGCCGGCGAAGGAGGTGTTGGCGGCCCGTATGGACCGGCCAGGAACAGCTGGATGCCCTGGACCGCTACGACCAGATCATTGAGGACGCCGGTCATCGCCTCCGAGGAGTAGACGAGCGGCGTGGTGGAGGGTGATGGCGGCAGCCCCGTGGAGGGGGGGGGGCGGCGACTGACCGGTCGATGCGCCGGCGGTGGATCCCATCGACGCCGAGGGAAGGGCCAACGATGCAGTGGAGATGATCGGTGGTGGCGCGGCGGCGGTGGTGGCGAGGGGCAGCGACGGGCTTGGTGGTGGTGATGACATGGTCGAAACCAAGCTAGATGATACCAAACTGGTAGAAACTAGGGTTCTACCCGATCCGGGGCGTAGCCTGTAAGGGAAGGAGGGAGGAGGGAGGAGGAGATTGCGCGGACGGCCGGCGACTGGTGCGACAGCGGCGGACGCAAGAGGTGGCTAGGGTTAGGTCTCCCGGCTCCCTAAGGAAAGCCGAGCAAATACTGATTGCTTCTTGCTTGATTAGATCGATACATCTCCTCTCCTTATATAGAGAGGTTTACTTACTTCTAAGCAAACGATAAGATAATTGGGCTAAGCCCCTAATAACAATAAGATAACTTGGGCCACAACCCACTGAGCGAAACCCCTAATATGACGATCATAACATGGGTCCGCTGGCCCTGGGATTCATTTTTTGGACAATCAAACCAACATCAGTATATTTATTTATCGGGAACAAAAACATCAGCATAGTCATCATTATTTGGCATTACAGATGTTTAAACTTGTAACTTAGACAACATCTACATGCCTTGTATTTTGGGAAGGAGGGAGTGCACTGTAAACACTTCATTACATTCAAACATTAGTTAGTCATTTTAAGTTCACATAAAATTTACCAAGGGACATATCTCAGACCCTGACTAACTGAAAATTTTGATGCACGGTTAGCTCGTTTGACTTGATATGCCGAAAGAGAAAAGAACCTAATAGGATATACGCCAACGAGAGATTATATCTAAACAACTGAAGCAGCTGCACAGGCGCACTTCCCTTGAAGTATATCTTTTGTTCATCAAACAGTAAAGCAGCATTCTGATAACGGGTGCAGGTGTGTTTTCAGCGTTTTTGTAACACAGCTCTGTCATCCTTCTCCCAGAGAAGAAAACTACATGGAAAAGAAATAGTTGGGAATCTATGTACCATTATATATATAGTAATATTCAGCAATAATTTAACGGCAATCAACAGAACAAAGATAACAGATCTGTATTCGAGAGTTTTCATCTCGCCACATCCTATTATTCTTTCTTTCGAAGCTCACTCATTTAGAACATACAGTACTAGGGAAATTGTGTTTTCTTAGGCAAGTAGTGGAACCCTTAAGAGGTGCAAAAGAAGGCTTTGCTCTAGACTAGAATGTACCTCCCAAGTCCGTACTTCAAACGCTTAAACTGCAGGAAAGAGATCACTCCCCACCATGAGATTGGTGGAGTAACTTTCCATGGAAGTTAAACTTGCAGACTAAAGTCACTACCAAGGAAAAACACCTCAATAGACTTTAAACTAACGCATTAAATAGCAAAAGAGAATTCACAGTTTGATGTTGTTAGCCGTAACATATACCAAATCCTACAGAAGATCAAATTCTTGTCATGCAAGCGTGTTGTAACAGGTTCTCCAACTCACCCTAGTGTATGCACAAAGGCATGTAAGAGATGTATTCATCACCCAATGCTACATTGATTCAGAATTAGACATCAAAGAAATTGTTACAAATCGGTTAAATCAAAATCATAGTATAGATCATCATCGTCACCTCAAAACCAATTATATAGAGAGCTACCATGTCTGCAACAATAAATCAGCTGATATCAAATCAGACTTTTAGAAATGTTGGCCAAATATATGTGTCAGTACCGATTTTAGTACATGTCTACGGCACATGAATTTGCAGGAAAACTGAAATACAAGCATAGAAACATCTGAGTTCTGCATAAACCTGTATAAGTTATCCCACCCAATAGCCTTTTACCACCTGATTACTGAAGAGCTTTATATACAAGGCCAATCTTGATATAACTGCCTGCTTTACAGGCTCCATTACTGCAATATTATAGTTAGTGATATGCTAAAGCTACCTTGCAATACTACATAGAAATGACAAAAGCCTGAGTAATACTATTTGAAAGATTCTTATTAAATATGCACAAATTACTGATTTCAAGGCAGCGCTATTTATGCATATATGGATAGTTCAGCCACTGACAAACAGTAATACGCAAATATGTTACACATATTAAGAATCATGCTTAAAATGCAACAATCATTTGACAAGACAAATAACCAAGGACGATCACTGTTGCAAACATCGATAAGTGCAATTTACCACTTCAGCCAAACATCGATAAGTGCAATTTACCACTTCAGCCTCCTCTTTAGCCCCTCTTATGCTCCCTGCTCTTCTCTCCAGAGCGGCTTGCCCCCTGTGGACAATGTCGCTCATCCTCACCCAATCCATGGCTTTCTGACCTCTTGTGGCTCTTCTGCTTACTGGATGGCTTCCTTTCATGTGGGGATTCGCTGCCATCACTGTCACTACCAGATGCATCCCTCCGGTGATGACGCCTCTTGTGGTGGCGGTGATGCCTCCTCCCTTCCCCTCCAGATTCATCATCGTCTGATGAGTCATCCGTCTGGCGGTGCGTCCTCCGCCTCTTCCTATCTTTCCTACTCTTCCTGTGCCTCTTCCTGTCAGAGTCACTCTCGCTATCCTCATCTGAGGATCTGTGCTTCTTCCGCCTATTCTTCTTCTTGTCCTTAGTTCTCTCCTCCTCCGAATCATCCTCACTGTCACTCTTCCTGCTCCTCCTGTGCTTTGATCTTCCCCTGCTCTTGCTCTTATGGCGGCTTGTCTTCTTGTCCTGCTCCCCTGACCGCTTCCCTCCACGGCTCTTGGCACGCTCCCGTTCAGCAATTATCTTCTCCAGCTCGGGATCAATATCGGAATCAGAGGAATCGCTGTCAATCTCATCCTCATCTTCCTCGTCAGAACCCTCCTCGTCAGCGTCTCTGGCACCAGAGGCTTTCTTCGTGATCTCCTCGAACTTGGCCTTTGCATGCGCGGCGGACAGCATGCCAGCTTGGATGTCGTCGTCCATGGCAAGCTCCTTGACAGAAAGGAAGTTGCGGCACTGGAAGGTGAGATGGCCAACACGGCCGCACTTCTTGCAGGCGCCCCGGGTCTCGTCGGAGTTGGATCCGGTGACGCGGGCGAGCGCGAGGAGGCCCTGGAAGCTGGTGTAGGCGTTCTCCGAGGAGGCGCCGGGGTCAGAGGAGGGAGGCGCGGCGGCTTCGGCGGCGGCGTTGGCTGCGGCGGCTGCGGCGTTGGCGGAGACGGAGGAGGAGGGGGCCTGCTGCTTGTTGTTCTCGGGGGCGTAGGGGTCGTAGCCGATGGCGCTCTGCCAGATGCCGTGCGTCTGCAGCGCCGCGCTGCTGTGCACGCGGTTGTTCGCCGGCATGCGAACGCGCCCCGCCGTCGCCGGCATCTTCGGTCGCCGGGTTAGGGTTAGGGCTCTGTGGGTCGGTGGGGAATTGGGGGTTGAGATCGACGAATCGGGAGAGGAGGTGAGGGAGGAGTGTCTGGCTCGTCTACTACTCTCTGGACAGATCTATATGCGTCACGTGCTGATGGGCCGACGTGGAGTTATTAGGCCGAAATTCTTTTTGGGCTTCTATGTCCCGCTGCGCTTGTACCCGGTCGGGCCTAACGTGCGGCCATACCGCTCTTTGCGGTTAAACTCCGACCACGTTTAGGGCAAGAGATCAAAATTAATGATCGCTTAATCGAGCTTTTTCACCGTGAGGAGATTCTGTGGAGGCAACGAGCAAGAGTACAATGCTTACTTCATGGCGAATAAAACACATACTTTTTCATTTGCGAGCTAGTCGGAGGAGAAGGAAGAATTAGATTAGAGCTCTGCAACGACTAGATGGACAACTCACTGATAATATAATACAAATAAGATGAAGCCGATGATAACGACCTTCTACAAGGATCTGTATACCACCGAGGGGGTGACGGAGATGGAACAAGTCCTTGACACCGTCCCATGCAAAGTCACTCAAGAGATGAACACAGCCCTGAACGCTCCCTATAGCAGAGTAGAGGTGAAGGTTGCCTTACTCCAAATGTTCCCAACAAAGGCTCCAGGCCCCGACGGTTACCGAGCCCACTTTTTTCAGGGCCATTGGAATATATGTGAGGAGGAGATCACTAATGTGGTAATCAAGATCATGGAGGGTACAAAGTCGGACACATGCATTAACGAAACAATCTTGGTTTTGATACCTAAGGTAAAAAACTCTACTCGGTTGTCCCAATTCTGACCCATTAGTTTGTGTAATGTTCTTTACAAGATTGCATCGAAGGTGATATCTAACCGGTTGAAGTTGATACCTGATATAATCTCTGAAGAGCAATCCGCCTTTGTCCCAGGCAGGCTAATAACAGATAATATTATCACAACTTATGAATGTCTTCACTTCATGAAGAGAAACAGGGCAAAGAAGCACCAGTCATACGCATTGAAATTGGATATGGCGAAGGCCTATGACAGGATCGAATGGCCTTATCTCCAGGCCATTAAAACTATGTTTCAGCGAAAGGTGGGTGAACATAGTAATGTCACTGGTTACTACTGTGAAATTTTCAGTCATGTTCAATGGGAAGAAATTGGAAGAGTTTGAGCCATCACGAGGAATCAGACAAGGGGACCCAATATCTCCGTACTTGTTCTTGCTAGCAGCAGAGGGCCTGTCGTGCCTGCTAAAATCAAAGAGTGAGTCATCCAATCTTGGTGGTCTGCAAGTGGCACCATCGGCGCCACCGGTGAGCCATCTTCTATTTGCTGATGACAGCTTGCTGTTCTGTAAGGCAAACAGTAATGGAGATAATGAGGTGAATCTGGTACTGAACAGCTACTGCCAAGCTTCGGGTCAACGTATCAACTTCGCAAAATCTTCTATATATTTTAGCAAAGGGGTTCCTAAAAATGTTAAAATGGAGATCAAGAACATATTGAATGTCCCAAATGAAACATTGAATGTGAAGTATCTAGGAATGCCTTCAGATGTGGGAAACTCAAAAAATGGTTCATTTAAATATTTGAAGGATCGATTATGGAGCAGGGTGCAAGGTTGGATAGAAAACACAATGTCATCAGCAGGTAAAAAAGTCTTGGTGAAGACCGTCTCCCAGGCTGTCCCGGTTTTCTCGATGTCATGTTTCAAGCTTCCAAGAGGTTTATGTGAACACCTCAATATGCTCATCCAGAAGTTTTGGTGGGGCTACAAAGATGGCAAAAGAAAGCCCCACTGGGTTTCATAGAAAGCCATGACACAACCGAAAGGGATGAGAGGTTTAGTGTTTAAGGATTTTGAGCTTTTCAATCTCACCATGTTAGCCCGCCAAGCATGGCACATTCTGCAGAACCCGGAGGCACTTAGTGCTCGCATCCTAAAGAGCGTCTACTTCCCGAACTCCGCCATCCTTCAGGCTACTCTGGGAGTACATCCAAGCCAAATCTGGAGGGCAGTTATAGAAGGAAGGGATACACTAAAACAAGGCCTCATTCGCAGGATTGTTAAAGGAGAGACTACATCCATCTAGGAGGATATGTGGTTGCCTAGAGATGAGATGAGGCGGCCTTATGGATGCTTAGTAAACAACCCACCAACTATGGTTTCCGAGCTCATTGATCACAGAGTGTTAGAATTATTGTATAGGGATAGGAGAGGTGTTTAAACTTGTATCTATCTCTTCTTCTCTCTATCTCTTGTAACGACCTTTCCTGGTCGATCTTCCTGTTCTGGTCGATCTCCTCCTCTCTCTTGATCCTCTCTGTAACTTGTCAACCAAGGCTTTGCCTCAATATATACAACGCGACCCGAGACAAAGGGATCTACGCTTCCCAAACTACTTTACATGGTAACAGAGCCTCTTCCTCATCAGATCAAGAGAGATCGCATCTAGCTACCGTTCGCGACCGAGCCATGTCCACCACCTCCGCCTCCATGCATGTCACCTAGCACCATGGGCGCGATCACCACCACCTCCTCCGCATCCACCTTTGCTTCCTCATCCATAGCCACCAACACCTTCCTCGGATCGCCACCACAGGAGAAGCTGACGAGGGGGAACTTCCTCCTCTGGAAAGCCATCGTGCTTCCCCAGATCAAGGGTGCCCAGATGGAGCACCACCTTGACGCCACGAGCCCGCCGCAGCCGGCCACCCTCACCATCACCAAGGAGGGCAAAGAAGAACAAGTCGTCAACTTTGCCCGCACCCTCTGGTATGCGCAACAACAATAATTCCAAGGGTTCTTGATGGGTTCCTTTTCCCGTGAGAATCTGTCACAGGTGGCCACGCTCTAGACGCCGGCCGAGGTGTGGCGCGCCATCAACGACATGTTCATCGCCCAGAGCCAGGCGCAGGCGATCAACACCCGCATCGAGCTCACCAACCTTAAAAAAGGTAACTTGACCATGGCAAAGTACCTCGGCAAGATCAAAACCCTCACCGATGAAGTTGCTTGCACCGCCTCAGCTCTCTCCGACCCGGAGATCGTCTCCAAAATTCTTGCCGGCCTCGACATGGAATACAATCCAGTCGTCTCTGCGCTGGCGGCACGAGTGGAACCCATCATGGTTCCGGAGCTGCATAACCAGCTGCTCAGCTTTGACGCGCGCCTCACCCTCCTCCACGGCGGCGATCTTCGGCAATCTTCCGCATACTCCGCTTCCCGGGGACGCGGTCGTGGCTGTGGTCACCAGGGCACCAACCGTGGTGGCGGATGCGGCCGCGGTGCCTCCTCGGGCGATGGTGCCCGCTCTGGTTGCGGCTACGGCAACAACTACGACGGCAGCTACGGCAACAACCAAGGGGGTGGCGGCTTCAACTCCAACGCTGGCCACCGCAACCCCTCCTCGCGTTCCTGCCCTCGGTGTCAACTCTGCAAGAAGGCTGGCCATGAGGTCATCGATTGCTAGCATCGGGACGATGAAAACTTCGTTCCTGACTCCAAACTAGTTGCAGCTGCTATGCGCGAGCAAGGCGGGGACGGTGTCTGGTACGTTGAATCCGGTGCTACCGATCACGTCACTAATGAACTAGAGCAACTTGCCCTACGTGAGACGTATCACGGCAACAATCAGATCCACACAGCCAGTGGTAAAGGTATGGATATTTGTCACATTGGTCAAGTTTCACTTAATTCCCCTAGTCTTCAACGTGATCTTGTTCTTAAGGATGTTCTCCATGTTCCTCAAGCTGACAAAAATCTTGCCTCAATGTCTTGTTTAGCCACCGATAATGATGTTTTCTTTGAAACTCACCCTCGCTATTTTTTTCATTAAGGATCGGGCAATGAGGGCACCTCTCTATCACGGTAGATGCGTCGGCGGCCTCTACCCCATCTCCTCCGGAGCTCTTAGCAACAAGCATCATTGCGTCTACTCCGTCATCAAGCCCTCTTTCGAGCGGTGGCATCAAAGATTAGGACATCCCTCATCAGTCATAGTTAGGCAAGTAGTCAATAAAGACAAACTTCCTTTGTCACATAGTTCAAATAATGAGTCTGTTTGCGAAGCATGTCAATGTGCCAACAACCATCAGCTTCCCTATCCTAAGTCTACTAGTGTGTCTCATGCCCCATTACAATTGATCTTCAGTGATGTATGGGGTCATGTTCGAGATTCTTTTGGTCGAAAAAATATATTATGTTAGCTTCATTGATGATTACAGCAAGTTCACATGGATTTATTTGCTTAAGTATAAATCTGAAGTCTTTTCCATCTTCCAAGAGTTTCAGAATCTAGTTGAGCACCACTTTGATAGGAAAATTATTTCAGTCCAAAGTGACTGGGGAGGGGAGTATGAAACTCAACTCCTTTTTCCGTAGCATCGGGATCACTCATTATATGTCTTGCCCTCATGCTCATCAGCAAAACGGTTCTGCTGAACGCAAACACCGTCATATCATTGAAGTTGGTCTCTCCCTTTTAGCTCATGCATCTATGCCTCTCAAGTATTGGGATGAGGCTTTCATCACAGCTACATATCTTATCAACCGTCTTCCCAGCAAGGTCATTGGTAATTCAACTCCTTTAGAACGGTTGTATCATCAAAAGCCAGACTACAGCTCTCTAAAAAAAATTGGGTGTGCATGTTACCCCAACCTACGTCCATACAATCGTCACAAACTAGAGTTTCGCTCCACACAATGTGTGTTTATTGGGTATAGTAACCTTCATAAAGGGTATAAATGTCTTCACCCATCTACTGGACGCATCTATATCTCCCGTGATGTTATCTTTGATGAAACATTATTCCCCTTTTCCCTCCTTCATCCAAATGTTGGCGCCTTGCTTCGTGCAGAAATTGCACTCCTACCAGACTATTCTATACATCCTGATCACGGGGGTGAATTAAATGATCATGATCATGTGCAAAAATCCACAGAAAAATGTGTCTCTAATGGGTCTTGTATAGATTCTACTCGTCATTTTATGTGTACAGAGGACAAAGCAGGCGCAGTATTCGAGGATGATCCGGCTGTCAGCGCGCGATCTCAGGCAGATCCACGGCAGCATGTAGAACAGGGCGGCACGCGATCCTGTGCAGATTCGCCCCTGGCAGGCGACAACGACAGCGGCCCAGGCGCGGGTCCAGGGGCGGACCCGGGCGCGCCACGCCAAGCCGACCAGGTGGGTCACACGGGTCCAGGCGCGGGCCCTAGCGCGGGTCCACGCGAGTCACGCCAAGCCGACCGGGTCGGCCACAGCGGACCAGGTGCGGGCGTGGGTCCTGGCGCGAATCCCGGCGCGCCTCGCCAATCCTCGCATGCGCAGTCTGAGACGGCTGTCAAGCACGGCGCGGGGGGAGGGGGGGAGCGATTCCCCGTCTGCCACGTCGTCTGGGGACCCGCTGGTCGATCCGATGCGCCGCCAGAACGAGGAGCTGCGTGCATCTTCCTCGGATCAGGAGCCCCACCATGCTGGATCTTCTGTGGACAACGCCGAAGCTGCCGGATCTCCTATGCTGCAGTCCACAGCAACCGGTTTTGTGGCTCCTTCACCTCCTCGTCAACACACCAGGTCTCGATCAGGTATTGTCAAGGAAAAATAATATAGTGATGGTACAATAAAGTATAATCCGACGAAGCGTGCTTTCCTTGCCACTACTGGTGAACCTATTAACTTGCATGATGCACTTGCTAGCAAGGATTGGAAGGAAGCCATGGATAATGAGTACAATGCACTAAACCTGGGCAAACGTCGGGCCGGGCTTGTAAAAGCCCGGCCTTCATTTCTCAAGCCCGAGCCCGGCCCGAAGCCCAAAATACTCCCTGATTTGAAGCCCGAGCCCGGCCCGAACTCAAGCCCGAAGCCCGAAAGCCCGGCCCGAACGCTGTTTTTTAGTACGTGTATGTGCAAGCCCGGCCCGAAGCCCGAAAGCCCGGCCCGAAAAATAAAGAAAGAGAAGCCCGAGCCCGGCCTGAACTACCTTTCGGGCCGGGCTCGGGCCGGGTCGTCGGGCCGGGCTGCCCATGCCCGGGTTTACAATGCACTCATAAAAAATCAGACCTGGCATCTAGTACCACCGCAACGTGGTGCTAACATAATTGATTGTAAGTGGGTATACAAGATAAAAAGGAAATCTGATGGTAGTATAGACAGGTACAAGGCAAGGTTGGTTGCAAAAGGTTTTAAGCAAAGGTTTGGAATTGATTGTGATGATACCTTTAGTCCTGTGGTTAAAGCAACTACCATTCGCCTTGTTTTGTCCATTGCCATTTCTAGAGGATGGAGCTTACGACAGCTAGATGTTCAGAACGCGTTTCTTCATGGTGTTCTTGAGGAAGAAGTGTTCATGTGGCAACCACCAGGTTATGGAAGTCATAGCACACCACATTATGTATGTAAGTTGGATAAAGCATTGTATGGACTTAAGCAGGCTCCAAGAGCATGGTATTCTAGGCTGAGCATGTAGTTACAACATCTTGGGTTCACACCATCCAAAGCAGATACATCCTTGTTCTTTTATAGCAAAGGCAATATCACTGTTTTTGTGCTTGTTTATGTTGATGATGTAATTGTTGCTAGTTCAAGTCAAGAGGCCACAACTTGTTTGCTTAAGGATTTAAAACTTGAATTTGCTCTCAAGGATCTAGGTGATCTTCACTATTTTCTTGGCATAGAAGTAAAGCAAGTCAGAGATGGCATACTTCTCTCACAAGAAAAATATACAACTGATGTCCTAAAGAGGGTGGGATTGGAGAATTGCAAACCTGTCAGCACGCCAATTTCCACCTCAGAAAAACTTACAGTTGATAGTGGAGAAGCTCTTGGTCTAGAAGATGCAACAAATTATAGAAGTGTTGTTGGTGCTTTGCAATATTTAACACTCACACGTCCAAATATTTCTTATTCAGTGAACAAGGTATGTCAATATTTGCATGCTCCTAGAACTACTCATTGGACAGCAGTTAAGAGAATCCTAAGGTATCTTTAGTATTCTCAAGGACTTGGACTTCAAATTGTCAAGTCCTCTTCCTTGCTTGTTACTGCATATTCTGATGCAGACTGGGCAGGGTGTGCTGATGACAGAGGATCCACTGGTGGTTTTGCTGTGTTTTGGGGATCTAATCTTGTGTCATGGAGTGCAAGGAAGCAAGCTACTGTCTCAAGATCAAGTACAGAGGCTGAATATAAGTCATTAGAAAATGCCACAACTGAAGTAATGTGGATACAAACATTACTCTATGAGCTTGGAATTAAAGCTTCGAAGGCTGCACGGTTATGGTGTGACAATATTGGTGCGACTTATCTTTCAGAAAATCCTGTCTTCCATGCACGAACAAAACATATTGAGGTGGACTTTCATTTTGTCAGAGAGAGAGTAGCTCGAAAGCTACTTGAGATACGGTTCATTCCTACAGGGGATCAACTTGCAGATGAGTTTACTAAACCCTTGACAGAGAGAAGATTGGATGAGTTCAAATACAATCTCAACCTTAGCAAGTCTTGAGGTTTAGATTGAGGGGGGTGTTAGAATTATTGTATAGGGATAGGAGAGGTGTTTAAACTTGTATCTATCTCTTCTTCTCTCTATCTCTTGTAACGACCTTTCCTGGTCGATCTTCCTGTTCTGGTCGATCTCCTCCTCTCTCTCGATCCTCTTTGTAACTTGTCAACCAAGGCTTTGCCTCAATATATACAACACGGCCCGAGACAAAGGGTTCTACGCTTCCCAAACTACTTTACAACGAGTGCTACCTGGGATGCACAACGGACCAGGCAAGTTTTCTTGCCCATGGACGTGCAAACCATCATGGGGATTCCTCTCCGCTGTAACGCCCCGAGACCGATGTGCCAGGTGTCGTTCAGTTATTCGTTGTTGTTGTCTTGTCATTGGCTTGCGTGTTGCATTTCATCATGTCATTATGTGCATTGCATCATCATGTTTTCAAAACTTGCATCCGTCCCGGTCTCCTCGTTCCGTCCGTTGTCCGTTCTGAGCCCAGACACACTTGCACGCGCCCGCGGCATGTCCGAAATATTATTTTATAAGTGGCCGGAAAATGTTCTCGGATTGGGTTGAAATTTGGTGTGTGGTCTTATTATAGTGTAGACAGACCGCCTGTCCAGTTTCATCGCAATCGGAGTTCGTTTGACGCCCCAACGGATAAATATAGCGGCAATAGTAGCCGGTCAAAATGTCAGACGTTTTCGGTCTCCGGAAATAGTCGCCGGGCCTCCCTATCTTCTCTTCTCTCAGCTCGAGACCGTCTACACAGTCACTACTCACCACCATGCCCTACCTAACCTCTCTCGTCAGCCCGCGACCCTCCTCGCGCGCGCCCGAAAGTTGTCCCGGACCCGAACCGAGCTGTCGCCACCGTTGTATCCGAATCATCCCCAAACATCTACAAAACGTCACCGTTTTCTTATTTGGGCTCCCTAGCCTATTCTTCCCGAACCGTCTGATTTCGATCGGGACGAAATAGCCCCTAACAAAAATCCAGCGCTCTATATATAGACCAATCCCCTAGGCAGCAACCCTAAATTCTAGCCCTCTTGTCCCATCGCGCCGCCACCTACCTTTCTTCCTCGGGTTCTTCCCTGATCCAGATCCACCTCGTTTCCTGCAGCCTCCTCCCTCCTCGTATCAGCCGCCGCCACCCATCAAATCCGTGCATCCACAGCGCCACCCACCTCCCTTGTTTTCTTCACTGGACCAATCCCGCAGCCTCCTCCCGATTCACCAATCAGCCACCACCATAATCTCAAATCCATCGATCCACCGCAGCCGTGCCCCTTCCTCTGCTCGCTCGTTCCCGAGCACCTCGCCCCAACTTTCCCCGCCGCTGCCGTACTCCGGCCATGAAGCCTCGGCCTCCTCTGCTACCCGCGACGCCCAAGGGGCCGTCCTCGACTCTCCCCATGCGAGCACAGCGCCCGTTTGCGCTTGGGCCAAGGACCCCGACGGCCACCCCATCAGCCCCGTCACCGGCGTCCAAACCACCAGAGCGCGGCCACCCTTCCGCCGCCGTCGAGCGCCACCTCAGCAGCAGCTCCAGGCCGGCACCCTCACCCCGCGCCCTTGTCTCTTCTCCCTTCCTTCGCTTTCTCTCCCTCCCTCTCATCTCCCTGCTTCCTCTCTTTCGCAGGGAACACAGGAGCCCCGCCAGGAATCTCCAGGTCCGTGGCCGCCGGTTTGCCTCCGCCCCATGCCCGCAGAACCTCACCGCCGGTCAGATCGGTCCCTCCTTCGCGCCCGGTTCCACGTCCTCCGTCCTTCGCCACCGCGCCGGAGATCCCCGATGCCGCTGCTCTGCTTCTGCTCCCTGTCGAGCAGAGGACAACGCCCTGCTTCCGCTGCATCGAGCGCGTTGACCGCATCCCCTCCCTCGGTCGATCCAGCCGGCCCAAGCTAGATCCGGCCTCGCCTCGTTCATCATCGCGCGGCCCAACTCCCTCCAGGCCCAGCGCGCCCTCCTGCCTCGCCTCCCCTCCGAATCGGCCCAAGGCCAGGGTGAGCAGCCCCCTCCAGATCCCTCTCCTGTGCACTGCTGGCCCAGCATATTTCGGCCCGATTTGTTTTTTTTACAGATCTGTAATTTTAGCCTTTATCCAGTGAATTAACTATTTTACAAAAAAGTCCTTCAACTTCATGCATTTAATAACTCACAAACTATGCATCATATGTAAATAATTTAAACATGAAAAATGCTTAGTTTTTCATCTAGATTAATAATATGCCATTTTCATCCCATGCTAAAATGCTTAAAATGCTGTTTGTTTAATTTTGCTCAAATGCCATGTTAAAATGCTTTATTTCATAACTAAATAACCGTAGCTCCGATTTAAATAAACTTTATATGTAAATGGGGTAGAATTTTGCCTAGCTTAACATGGTGTACTTACTTTGCATGTTTAACAACTCTAAAATTGTGTTTAGGGCAGAACAGTACCTAATCCATAAATATGATATGGGGATTCTCCGGAATTGTTGTTTGTTGCTTCCGGCCTCATTTAACCTTGACTAGATATGTAGTTTTCATTTGCTTCACCCTCTTGCCATGCTTAACAACATTTAATATTGTTGGGTACATAAACGGGATCTAACTAAATAACTTATCGTGGTGTTTCGTCAATATGCAGTTGCATATTGAGCTCCATTTAATTGTAGGATTGTTTGTGCACTTTGCCATGCCATGCCTCATTAAACCGGACATGCATCATACTTGATTGTGCATCATGCCATGTTGATGTGCTGGTTGTTTACTATGTTGTTTGTTCCTTTCCGGATTGCTTCTCACGTTAGCTTCGGTTTCGTTCCGGAGTTGTGAGGATTCGTTCGTCTATGACCGTTTGTCTTCTTCTTGGACTCGTTCTTCTTCCTTGCGGGATTTCAGGCAAGATGATCATACCCTCGAAATCACTACTATCTTTGCTATGCTAGTTTGCTCGCTCTTGCTATGCCAATGCTACGATGCCTACCATTTGCTTGTCAGCCTCCCAAATTGCCATGTCAAACCTCTAACCCACCATGTCCTAGCAAACCGTTGATTGGCTATGTTACCGCTTTGCTCAGCCCCTCTTATAGCATTGTTAGTTGCAGGTGAAGTTTGAAGTTTGTTCCTTGTTGGAACATGGAGATGTTGTTCCTTGTTGGAACATGATTACTTGTTGGGATATCACAATATATCTTATTTAATTAATGCATCTATATACTTGGTAAAGGGTGGAAGGCTCGGCCTTATGCCTGGTGTTTTGTTCCACTCTTGCCGCCCTAGTTTCCGTCATATCGGTGTTATGTTCCCGGATTTTGCGTCCCTTACGCGGTTGGGCTATAATGGGAACCCCTTGACAGTTCGCCTTAAGTAAAGCTTCTCCAGCAATGCCCAACATTGGTTTTACCATTTGCCACCTAGCCTTTTTCCCTTGGGAGTCGCGCATCCCGAGGGTCATCTTTTTCTTAACCCCCCCGGGCCAGTGCTTGTCTAAGTGTTGGTCCGAACTAGAGTCCTGTGCAGCGCCCCCTCGGGGCAACTCGAGGTTTGGTTTTAGTTGTACGGAGCGCTCATCTGAGTGTGCCCTGAGAAAGAGATATGTGCAGCTCCTATCGGGATTTGTCGGCACATTCGGGCGGTGTTGCTGGTTTAGTTTTACCCTGTCGAAATGTCTTGTTGTACCGGGATACCGAGTCTGATCGGAGTGTCTCGGGTGGAGGTCTATTCCTTCGTTGACCGTGAGAGCTTGTCATGGGCTAAGTTGGGACACCCCTGCAGGGTATTATCTTTCGAAAGCCGTGCCCGCGGTTATGGGCAGATGGGAATTTGTTAACGTCCGGTTGTAGAAAACCCGAAGTTGACCTTAATTAAAATACATCAACCGCGTGTGTAACCGTGATGGTCTCTTTCCGGCGGAGTCCGGGAAGTGAACACGGTGTTGGAGTTATGCTTGACGTAGGTAGTCCAGGATCACTTCTTAATCATACCTTTATCGACCGTGCTTTGCCTTCTCTTCTCGCTCTCATTTGCGTATGTTAGCCACCATATATGCTAGTCGCTTGCTGCAGCTCCACCTCATACCTTTACCTTACCCATAAGCTTACATAGTCTTGATCTCGCGGGTGCGAGATTGCTGAGTCCCCGTGGCTCACAGATACTTTCAAAACCAGTTTGCAGGTGCCTATATTACCGAGCAGGAGACGCAACCAAGCTCAAGGAGGAGCTCGATGAAGATCTTTCCCTTTGTGTTGTTTCGTTTTAGTTGATCAGTAGTGGAGCCCAGTTGGGGTCGATCGGGGACCTTTGTCGCATTTGGGGTTCTTCTTTTATTTTGGTTCCGTAGTCGGGCCTTGTTTGTATCTGATTGATGTAATGCTTTATTCATGTAATTGTGTGAAGTGGCGATTGTAAGCCAACTATATATCTCTTTCCTTATTATATTACATGGGTTGTGTGAAGATTACCTCACTTGCGACATATGCCTTCAATGCGATTATGCCTCTAAGTCGTGTCTCGACACGTGGGAGATATAGTCGCATCGAGGGCGTTACAAGTTGGTATCAGAGCCTTCCCCGACCTTAGGAGCCCCCACTGATTGATCGTTTTTAGCGGCCGAGTTGTGTCTAGAAAAATGTTTTGAGTCCTTTAGGAATTATATATCGGAGAGTTTAGGAATTCTTTTTACTCCCCAGTCCCTTCGTCGCTCTGGTGAGGCATCATGACGTAGAGTTTTGACTCTTCTCTTCTCAAATTTCATTAAATTTTTTAGGATCACGCGGGTATCTTGGAATCGTTCCGATGGTTTTATGATGAGAGCATTGTCTTGGTGCCTCCTGTCAGGGGTTTAGTGGAAGTGTCCCGAGGAGTTGAGCTCTGAGGTGTTGTCATCATAATTTTATCGTTGCAGTTCTGGAATACCTGAGTTTAGTACGCCGACATCGAAAATCTCTTTTATGCAGTTCGTTGGTGAGATAACCCCGATAACCCAGTACTGAGGTGAGTACGGGAGTATTGCCATAACTTGTATAACGGATGCTTTTCGAAGGTTGAGGTAGATGATTTCCGAAGGTTTCTTGGTTATGTGTTGAAGGATGGATACAGCTGGATGTAGGATTTGTTAGTTTGGGTGAGATATTATGCTTCCCCTGTATCCCCAAAACCTGATTGCATAACCGGAAAATTTCGGAGGTTTCATAGGTGGGTATTCAAGTAGCTCTTAGGATATCTTTCCGATAGATGTATGATTTGAAATTGGGGTTCGACGTCTAGTGGTCCGCCTATTCACGGTTGGTTTTACAGTGGTCTCGTTGTGTCTTAAAGAACCCTTGGCTATGCTGGTTCGGGGACACTTCGTATGTCATGTGCACTGCCTTGTACATGATGGTGTTGTACGATCGAGCCCGTGTAGGCCCCACCATGAAAACTTCGGACGAAATCTCTATCATATGTTTGTTCCGGCTTATTCTGCAAGCCAGTCCTTTGTTTTTGTTTTGAGTTGTGGTATTCGAGTTGCTTCAATGTCAAGTGTTGATTCCATACCTTTCCGAAATGGTGTTCTCATACTCCGATGTGAATACCAATCCTTCTCGACAATCGAGATTGTCATGTCAATCCTTTTCAACCAGCGTCTTTCTCTTCAAGTGGATCCGATCATTTCAACATTCGCAAGATCACCTCTCAGTTTTCTCAACGGTGTTTGTTTCATCCGTCCCAAGTTGTTTTTGTTTTCCCGCCCTCCCACCCCTTTTTGTTCAAGGACTCAGATATCTTAATCATGTATCCTTTTATTGATGGGATGTCTCTCCATTCTTTTCCGTCAATGTTCTTATCCGGTGATTCTCAAGAAGATACTAACGGAGCTCCAAGTTCATCACTCTTCATTCTCGTTTTCTTCTCCGGTGGATTTACCTCAAGCTTTCGGTGTTGATCATATCCTTATCCTCGTTCAAATGCTATCCCATGCCGGTGCCTCTCATAATTGTTCATCTCTCTCTATTCTTATTCGGAGTGCTCAAGATATCTCAGAAGATTCGTGTTTCCATTCTTAATCCGTTCAAGCTATTTGGAGATTATTATATCATTCAAGTCATTTAATTCTACCGGTGCAATATCTATTTCAATCAATCGTTCAACGGTGTATCCTTTTAGTGGGCCCTAACCCACAGGTCTTTTCCCAGGATCTTACCTGACTCTTCTATTTTCCCAGAGCTATCCTAAATTCTTCTCTAAGTTTGACGTAAGAATGATTATCATCTGTCAAATGTATTTCTCCAAGATCTTTCAAATTCTTTTCATCGTTACCTCAACCTCTGCGCTTTTGATTCTTCCAGAGTGCCTAAATAATTATTGGTAGTGTTTCTCGTCGTCATTCTCATCATTTGAAGACCGAAGAAGAGTTTCTCTTTAATCTTGCTCTATTCTCTTCAATATTCATGGTGCTAGCTTGTTGCCATCCTCTCATAATTGTTTTCGATTGTGAGAATCTTTTTCACCCATCAGGAGATATTCAAGAGTCTTCTCAGTTTGTCATCCGGAGTCCATCAATTCAGGTTTATTCATTCTCAGCTGTCAGTTATCATTCTCCTATCTTGCCGGTGCATCAATCGAATATCCTCTAATCAGTTCTTGATCTCTTCGTTCTCATGTATCTAAATACCCTAAAGTATCTTCATTCATTTTGCAATTCTTCCCGGTGACTTGTGCATTTGCTACGTTCAATTTCAATTCTTACGGTGGTTCGTTCAAGAGTTCTCTTTCTTTGTTATCATATCAATTCATTCGTTCTTTCCAAATCCTACCGGTGGTTCGTTGAAGACCTTCTCAAGTTTACGCCATATCTCTCTTAATCCTTTCTACAAGAATAAGTAGTATGCCAAATCCGTTGCTTGTCATCAATTTAAATTGGTGAAGGATACGCATAACATAATTCTTATTCTGGTTTCATCCAAGTGATTAATCCTTTCCTTCAGAGTTTGTTCAGGAGGAATAAATTCTTGGCTGCTTGTTGTTCATCTTTCTTTCGGAGTTCTAAGTTTTCTGCATTATCTCGTCGCGAAGCTCCATCTAAATCATCGCAAGGCTTCACCTTGTGTTTTCAACTTCTCTTTCTTTTTATCATCCTTTTATTACCGGAGTTCTTCATGGAGGCTCTACATGGTGGTTCGTCAAGGATTCTTTTCATTCTTCAATTGTTCTTCAAGATTTCTCTTGAAGTTAAGATCAGCCAAGCTATACTCAAAAATAAACATGGTGCTCAACACATGTTTTGTTTTGAGGAGTTCAAGCATTCTTCATCTTGCATTCCGAAGTGCAATTCTTTCGACCTTATCTTTTGAGGTGGTGTTAGGTCATTCTTAATAATTTCCCTTCGCGTTTCATGATTCACAAGTTTTCAAGAGTGACATATTTAAATCCATCTTTTTCTCTTTGTTCAAGAGATCTTTTCAACCGTCAATCTCTTCATTGGAGTTATCTTGGTATAGATTTCACCTAAAGCCTTCCCTAAGGAATGTTGCTATTTGGTGCTTATTAATGACCCAAGTTATCTCTTTTCCATCTTGATGGAACAAGTTTTCATCTCTTCGTTAATCTCAAGCAAGTAATTGTTCCGTTAGTGGCCGGTTGTCACCTCATAATGTTGAGATGTTTCCATAAGCCCACTACAAGCTTATTCGTTTCGTTGTTGGTTTTCCAACAACTCCGTTATAACCTTCTTGGAAGGGTGCTTGGCATTTTCTTCTCCATTCTTCTATTTCAATTATCTATCTTCTATTCTTTTGTTTCGGAGGCATTGTGATGTTGTGCTCTTCAATCATCATCTTGTTTTGTCAGGATCGTGTTCTTTTCATGCTTATCCATTTAACTGGAGTGTCCTGCCTTTTTCTTTCAAGTTCTTTTTCATCTTATCAAGTCTTGCATCTCTTTCCAACCGGAGTGCTGTCCGATTTTGATCTTCCTTGTTCCTTGTTTATCTCGTTTCAACCAGAGTGATTTCAATTCCTTATTGTCCATTGTACTCGTCATTCATAGCTTCGCAACCTTCAAGTCCTCGTAATGTTCCTTGTTCCTCTTTTCTAACGGATTGTTTGCAATCTCGTTCGTCTCTGTTGTACTCTTTCTTTTAAATTGCTCAACCTCTCAAGGTTCATGGTTTCACTCATTGGTCAAAGAAGCAACTTAGTTTTACCGCTTCTCTTTCCCTTTCGTTTTCCCTCCGGTGCCATTCTAGATCTCGGGACGAGATCCTCTCGTAGTGGTGGAGTGTTGTAACGCCCCGAGACCGATGTGCCAGGTGTCGTTCAGTTATTCGTTGTTGTTGTCTTGTCATTGGCTTGCGTGTTGCATTTCATCATGTCATCATGTGCATTACATCATCATGTTTTCAAAACTTGCATCCGTCCCGGTCTCCTCGTTCCGTCCGTTGTCCGTTCTGAGCCCAGACACACTTGCACGCGCCCGCGGCATGTCCGAAATATTATTTTATAAGTGGCCGGAAAATGTTCTCGGATTGGGTTGAAATTTGGTGTGTGGTCTTATTATAGTGTAGACAGACCGCCTGTCCAGTTTCGTCGCAATCGGAGTTCGTTTGACGCCCCAACGGATAAATATAGCGGCAATAGTAGCCGGTCAAAACGTCGGATGTTTTCGGTCTCCGGAAATAGTCGCCGGGCCTCCCTCTCTTCTCTTCTCTCAGCTCGAGACCGTCTACACAGTCACTACTCACCACCATGCCCTACCTAACCTCTCTCGTCAGCCCGCGACCCTCCTCGCGCGCGCCTGAAAGTTGTCCCGGACCCGAACCGAGCTGTCGCCACCGTTGTATCCGAATCATCCCCAAACATCTACAAAACGTCACCGTTTTCCTATTTGGGCTCCCTAGCCTATTCTTCCTGAACCGTCTGATTTCGATCGGGACGAAATAGCCCCTAACAAAAATCCAGCGCTCTATATATAGACCAATCCCCTAGGCAGCAACCCTAAATTCTAGCCCTCTTGTCCCATCGCGCCGCCACCTACCTTTCTTCCTCGGGTTCTTCCCTGATCCAGATCCACCTCGTTTCCTGCAGCCTCCTCCCTCCTCGTATCAGCCGCCACCACCCATCAAATCCGTGCATCCACAGCGCCACCCACCTCCCTCGTTTTCTTCACTGGACCAATCCCGCAGCCTCCTCCCGATTCACCAATCAGCCACCACCATAATCTCAAATCCATCGATCCACCGCAGCCGTGCCCCTTCCTCTGCTCGCTCGTTCCCGAGCACCTCGCCCCGACTTTCCCCGCCGCTGCCGTACTCCGGCCATGAAGCCTCGGCCTCCTCTGCTACCCGCGACGCCCAAGGGGCCGTCCTCGACTCTCCCCGTGCGAGCACAGCGCCCGTTTGCGCTTGGGCCAAGGACCCCGACGGCCACCCCATCAGCCCCGTCACCGGCGTCCAAACCACCAGAGCGCGGCCACCCTTCCGCCGCCGTCGAGCGCCACCTCAGCAGCAGCTCCAGGCCGGCACCCTCACCCCGCGCCCTTGTCTCTTCTCCCTTCCTTCGCTTTCTCTCCCTCCCTCTCATCTCCCTGCTTCCTCTCTTTCGCAGGGAACACAGGAGCCCCGCCAGGAATCTCCAGGTCCGTGGCCGCCGGTTTGCCTCCGCCCCATGCCCGCAGAACCTCACCGCCGGTCAGATCGGTCCCTCCTTCGCGCCCGGTTCCACGTCCTCCGTCCTTCGCCACCGCGCCGGAGATCCCCGATGCCGCTGCTCTGCTTCTGCTCCCTGTCGAGCAGAGGACAGCGCCCTGCTTCCACTGCATCGAGCGCGTTGACCGCATCCCCTCCCTCGGTCGATCCAGCCGGCCCAAGCTAGATCCGGCCTCGCCTCGTTCCTCATCGCGCGGCCCAACTCCCTCCAGGCCCAGCGCGCCCTCCTGCCTCGCCTCCCCTCCGAACCGGCCCAAGGCCAGGGTGAGCAGCCCCCTCCAGATCCCTCTCCTGTGCACTGCTGGCCCAGCATATTTCGGCCCGATTTGTTTCTTTTACAGATCTGTAATTTTAGCCTTTATCCAGTGAATTAACTGTTTTACAAAAAAGTCCTTCAACTTCATGCATTTAATAACTCACAAACTATGCATCATATGTAAATAATTTAAACATGAAAAATGCTTAGTTTTTCATCTAGATTAATAATATGCCATTTTCATCCCATGCTAAAATGCTTAAAATGCTGTTTGTTTAATTTTGCTCAAATGCCATGTTAAAATGCTTTATTTCATAACTAAATAACCGTAGCTCCAATTTAAATAAACTTTATATGTAAATGGGGTAGAATTTTGCCTAGCTTAACATGGTGTACTTACTTTGCATGTTTAACAACTCTAAAATTGTGTTTAGGGCAGAACAGTACCTAATCCATAAATATGATATGGGGATTCTCCGGAATTGTTGTTTGTTGCTTCCGGCCTCATTTAACCTTGACTAGATAGGTAGTTTTCATTTGCTTCACCCTCTTGCCATGCTTAACAACATTTAATATTGTTGGGTACATAAACGGGATCTAACTAAATAACTTATCGTGGTGTTTCGTCAATATGCAGTTGCATATTGAGCTCCATTTAATTGTAGGATTGTTTGTGCACTTTGCCATGCCATGCCTCATTAAACCGGACATGCATCATACTTGATTGTGCATCATGCCATGTTGATGTGCTGGTTGTTTACTATGTTGTTTGTTCCTTTCCGGGTTGCTTCTCACGTTAGCTTCGATTTCGTTCCGGAGTTGTGAGGATTCGTTCGTCTACGACCGTTTGTCTTCTTCTTGGACTCGTTCTTCTTCCTTGCGGGATTTCAGGCAAGATGATCATACCCTCGAAACCACTACTATCTTTGCTATGCTAGTTTGCTCGCTCTTGCTATGCCAATGCTACGATGCCTACCATTTGCTTGTCAGCCTCCCAAATTGCCATGTCAAACCTCTAACCCACCATGTCCTAGCAAACCGTTGATTGGCTATGTTACCGCTTTGCTCAGCCCCTCTTATAGCATTGTTAGTTGCAGGTGAAGTTTGAAGTTTGTTCCTTGTTGGAACATGGAGATGTTGTTCCTTGTTGGAACATGATTACTTGTTGGGATATCACAATATATCTTATTTAATTAATGCATCTATATACTTGGTAAAGGGTGGAAGGCTCGGCCTTATGCCTGGTGTTTTGTTCCACTCTTGCCGCCCTAGTTTCCGTCATATCGGTGTTATGTTCCCGGATTTTGCGTCCCTTACGCGGTTGGGCTATAATGGGAACCCCTTGACAGTTCGCCTTAAGTAAAGCTTCTCCAGCAATGCCCAACATTGGTTTTACCATTTGCCACCTAGCCTTTTTCCCTTGGGAGTCGCGCATCCCGAGGGTCATCTTTTTCTTAACCCCCCCCCGGGCCAGTGCTTGTCTAAGTGTTGGTCCGAACTAGAGTCCTGTGCAGCGCCCCCTCGGGGCAACTCGAGGTTTGGTTTTAGTTGTACGGAGCGCTCATCTGAGTGTGCCCTGAGAAAGAGATATGTGCAGCTCCTATCAGGATTTGTCGGCACATTCGGGCAGTGTTGCTGGTTTAGTTTTACCCTGTCGAAATGTCTTGTTGTACCGGGATACCGAGTCTGATCGGAGTGTCTCGGGTGGAGGTCTATTCCTTCGTTGACCGTGAGAGCTTGTCATGGGCTAAGTTGGGACACCCCTGCAGGGTATTATCTTTTGAAAGCCGTGCCCGCGGTTATGGGCAGATGGAAATTTGTTAACGTTCGGTTGTAGAAAACCCGAAGTTGACCTTAATTAAAATACATCAACCGCGTGTGTAACCGTGATGGTCTCTTTCCGGCGGAGTCCGGGAAGTGAACACGGTGTTGGAGTTATGCTTGACGTAGGTAGTCCAGGATCACTTCTTGATCATACCTTTATCGACCGTGCTTTGCCTTCTCTTCTCGCTCTCATTTGCGTATGTTAGCCACCATATATGCTAGTCGCTTGCTGCAGCTCCACCTCATACCTTTACCTTACCCATAAGCTTACATAGTCTTGATCTCGCGGGTGCGAGATTGCTGAGTCCCCGTGGCTCACAGATACTTTCAAAACCAGTTTGCAGGTGCCTATATTACCGAGCAGGAGACGCAACCAAGCTCAAGGAGGAGCTCGATGAAGATCTTGCCCTTTGTGTTGTTTCGTTTTAGTTGATCAGTAGTGGAGCCCAGTTGGGGTCGATCGGGGACCTTTGTCGCATTTGGGGTTCTTCTTTTATTTTGGTTCCGTAGTCGGGCCTTGTTTGTATCTGATTGATGTAATGCTTTATTCATGTAATTGTGTGAAGTGGCGATTGTAAGCCAACTATATATCTCTTTCCTTATTATATTACATGGGTTGTGTGAAGATTACCTCACTTGCGACATATGCCTTCAATGCGATTATGCCTCTAAGTCGTGCCTCGACACGTGGGAGATATAGTCGCATCGAGGGCGTTACATCCGCACACACAATGTTAGCGATTTCTGGAGTTGGAACTTCGAAAGGAATGGAATCTTCACGGTCAAGTCGGCTTATCGTATGCTTGTAGCTATTCGTCAGCGTCGAGAGGCGTGGCTGGAGAGCCGAACCACCGACAGGGACAGGAGACAAGACATGATGGAAGAATCTATGGAAGATTAAAGTTCCCGGGAAGGTGAGAATGTTTCATTGGAGGCTATCAAGACAATCACTGCCAGCTAAAGATGTTCGAGCACACGGACATATGGCTGACAACCCCCTTTGTAGAATGTGCGGTGCTCCAGCTTCGTGGAAACACTCCCTAATCAATTCCACAACTTCAAGGTGCACCTGGGCACTGGTCAATGACGATCTAGCCAATGAATTGGTGAATACCAATGAGACCAAGGCCAAATAGTGGTTGTTCACACTCATAGATTTGTTATCGCATGAGCAGTTTGTAATGGTGGCGGTCATGCTCTGGGCCATTTGGGCAGCTAGACGCAAAGCCATTCATGAGCATATCTTCCAAACCCCTCGAGCTACTCATCTGTTTGTAAGAAACTTCATACAGGAGCTCACTGTCCTGTCCGATAATAGATCCACCAACAAGATAGGAGGGGCTGTAGGGGGCCACACCTCTCGCTAGAAGGCCCCGCCGATGGGTTACACGAAAATTCATGTTGATGATGGAGTCAGAGCGGGAAGGGGAGGCTCGGCAATGGCCGTTTGCCGAGATCACAATGGTACCTATCTTGGAAGCTCCGCGTTGGTAATAGTCGGTCTGAATGATCCATTGATCTTGGAAACTATTGCATGTAGAGAGGATCTTGCCCTAGCGGAAGACCTAAATCTACATAATGTGTTGATTGCTTCTGACTCCAAACAGGCTATACTAGACATCGACAATAGTTAGGGAGATATTAACCCGGCCAAGTCATTTTCTTTGTAGATTTACTTTTGAAGGTCGTGCAGCCAATATGGAAGCACACAGTTTAGCTCGATTTTCCCTTGGTAGAGGGCCGGGGCGACACACTTGGTTAGGCCAACACCACAACCCCAATTGTATCCCACTCTATGTGGAGTTTGATGAATAAAGTTGATTTACCCCCTAAAAAAGGAATGCTTAGACTCACCCCTCCTTTAGCCTCGTTCTTTTTTCCCTTTTTCTTTTGTGCAAATAAAGCACTTCCATTACTTAAACAGGTTCATTACAATCCTGCTGACACAACAAGTTAAGTTAGTAGACATCTTATTCTAGTAGACATGTGAGGCTACATCAGCTAGATGATCTTGTGATCAACCCCTTGTAGAGACAAACCATAGTTAAGAAAAGATCCCAGGCTTTAGTAATGCCTTCTCTTTGGAAAGTCACCTTCTCAGCTTGAGCTCAAATGAGCACGGTTGAACAGTAAAATCGAAAAAAGTTCAAAAAATATTTTTTTCTGACAAATGTTATAAGAGCTTGAAAAATTTCATCATGGAATCACATTCGTGGAAGTCGTGGCAAAAAAACAAAAAGAGTGGTCCAAAATGCTTTCGAAAGTAGCATTTTCAGATTATTGATTATTTTTCTTTGCCACATCTCCCAGAAATGTGATTCCATAATGAAATTTTGCAAACTCTTAAAACATTTGTAAAAAAATCAGATTTTTTATTAGTTTTATTTTACTGTTCACCCAAGCTGAGGCTGAGAAACTCCACTTCCCTTCGCTTTCCTCCTCCACAAGAAAACGTCACAGTCTTTCCTCCTCCTTTCATCAGCGGCGGCGCCGGTCTGCCTCATCTACGATGCGCTTTGGGCCATGGAGGTAAGGAGGACCTTGGCCCTCCCGCAACGGGAGGGACTTTGTTCTCACTCTTATTAGGTTTTGCATCTTGGTTGGGGTTGTGTGGCAGCGGCGATGTCCCTTGGTAGGAATAATGTCTCTCACGTGCTATCCCTCTCCCGATGGTGGGGCGTGTTGAGGTGTGTCTCGGATCTCGCGAGACTCAATCGACGCTGGTCTTCGGTGGATCTATTTGGATCCGGTCTTCGTTTGGTTGTTTATAGGCTGATGCTTCCAATCTACTACTTTATTCATCAGCGATGGTTGCTTGATACGTCTCCAACGTATCTATAATTTTTGATTGTTCCATGCTATTATATTATTTGTTTTGGATATTTTATGTGCATTATTATGCTATTTTATATTATGTTTGGGACTAACCTATTAACGTACTGCCTCTGGGCCAAGATCACAGACGATGGCATGAAAGTTGTTTCCTTGGCGGCCTAGGGTCTGGTTTGCAGGCCTAAGCACAAAAGGGGGCTCGGGGTGCTCAATCTTAAAGTCCAAAACCAAGGTTTACTTCTAAAACAACTGCACAAATTCTATAACCACATGGATATATTATGGGTTTAGCTTGTTTGGGGCACGTACTATGAGGGCTTGGTGCCGCATGCGTCTGACTCATGCGGGTCATTTTGGTGGAAGGATAAATGAACCTGGCGCCAACTTACAGAGGTGTCACATCCGTAGATGTGGGGGATGGGCGCACAACTTTGTTCTAGAAAGATGACTGGCATGGAGATATTCTGTCTGATAGCCACCCTCGAATATTCTCCTTCTCTAAAGATGAAGATATCTTAGTTCAGAAGCTGCTGACTGCGCCTACGCTTGGCCAATCCACTTACCGCTCTCGGTTCAGGCTAGAGAAGAGCTTGAAGACTTCCAGAACACCCTGTCCACGTTGGAGCTGACGGAGGGGAATGATGTGTGGAAGCCTGTATGGGGATCGGATGGGTTTGCTTCCAACAAGTTTTACCTGCACTGTTTTCGAGACGGGGAGGCAGACAAAGCCTTTAAGTGGATAAAGATGACAAAATGCACCAATAAGTGGAAGGTGTTTGGTTGGCTGCTTCTTGCGGATAGATTAAACACCCGAGGGCTGCTCAAGAGGAAGAATATGAAGCTGAGGGATGACAGCTATGCCTGTATGTTATGTAGCCGTCCCCCGAGGAATCATTAGAGCACTTGTTCTTTCAATGTGAATTCAGCAGGTCGTGTTGGGGAAAGCTAGGGATCGTGTGGCCGGTGCATGGCAACAGGCTGCAGCTCCTGCATGCAGCGAAAGGTACGTGGACCGGGACAATGTTCATGGATATTTTCATCATAGCATCTTGGAGCATCTGGAAGGAACACAACAATAAGCATTTTCGAGGTATAGTGCCAACAGTGGAAGGATGGAGCCAAAGATTCAAGCTTGAATTTGGTATGATGAGACACAGAGTCAAAGAGGCCCTGGTGCCTTTTGTTGAGCAGGTTGCTGATCAGATCTAGTCGACTCCTCTATACCTTGATGTATAGGGCCTTTCCCAAACTCTTACCCCTACTCCCCCAAATGTAATCTTATCTTTGTAACTCTTTGTGTGGTGGTTTAATACAAAGTCAGTGGGGGGTGCCCCCACTGTCCTAAGCTTTAAAAAAACCTATTAACCTAGTGCCTAGTGCTAGTTCCTGTTTTCCCCCTGTTTTTGAGTTTCGCAGAAAAGGAATACCAAACGGAGTCCAAACGGAACAAAACCTTCATGATGATTTTTCTTGGACCAGAAGACAACCAGGAGACTTGGAGATAAAGTCAGAGGAGCCACGAGGCGGCCACAAGGACGAAAGGCGCGCCCAGGGGGGTAGGGCGCGCCCCCCTCCCTTGTGGGACCCTTGTGCACCTCCTGACCTAATTATTTTGCCTATATATTCCCATATATCCCCAAACCAACAGAGGCATCCATGAAATTACTTTTCCACTGCCGCAACCTTTGTACCAGTGAGATCCCATCTAGGGGCCTTTTTGGCGTCCTGTCAGAGGGGGATTCGATCATGGAGGGCTTCTACATCAACACCATTGCCCTTCCAATGAAGCGTGAGTAGTTTACCATAGACCTACAAGTCCATAGCTAGTAGCTAGATGGCTTCTTCTCTCTCTTTGATTCTCAATACCATATTCTCCTCGATGTTCTTGGAGATCTATTCGATGTAATACTTTTTTGCGGTGTGTTTGCCGAGATCTGATGAATTGTGGATTTATGATCAGCTTATCTATGAATATTATTTGAATCTTCTCTGAATTCTTATATGCATGATTTGATATCTTTGTAATTCTCTTCGAACTATCAGTTTGGTTTGGCCAACTAGATTAGTTTTTCTTGTAACGGGAGAAGTGCTTAGCTTTGGGTTCAATCTTGCGGTGTCCTTTCGCAGTGACAGTAGGGGCAGCAAAGCACGTATTATATTGTTGCCGTCGAGGATAAAACGATGGGGTTTTCATCATATTGCTCGAGTTAATTCCTCTACATCATGTCATCTTACTTAATGCGTTACTCCGTTCTTTATGAACTTAATACTCTAGATGCATGTTGGATAGCGGTCGATGTGTGGAGTAATAGTAGTAGATGCAGAATCGTTTCGGTCTACTTGACACGGGCGTCATGCCTATATTCATGATCATTGCCTTAGATATCGTCATAACTTTGCGCTTTTCTATCAATTGCTCAGCAGTAATTTGTTCACCCACCGTATTATTTTCTATCTTGAGAGAAGCCTCTAGTGAAACCTATGGCCCCCGTGTCTATTTTCCATCATACAAGTTTCCGATCTACTATTCTTGCAATCTTTTACTTCCCGATCTATAAACCAAAAATACCAAAAATATTTACCTTATCGTTTATCTATTTCTATTAGATCTCACGTTTGCAAGTAACCATGAAGGGATTGACATTTATCGTGTTGGGTGCAAGTTTGTTTGGTTGTTTTTGCAGGTAATACTCTAGATGCATGCTGGATAGTGGTCGATGTGTGGAGTAATAATAGTAGATGCAGAATCGTTTCGGTCTACTTGACACGGACGTGATGCCTATATTCATGACCATTGCCTTAGATATCGTCATAACTTTGCGCTTTTTTATCAATTGCTCGGCAGTAATTTGTTCACCCACCATATTATTTTCTATCTTGAGAGAAGCCTCTAGTGAAACCTATGATCGCCGGGTCTATTTTCCATCATATAAGTTTCTGATCTACTATTCTTGCCATCTTTTACTTTCCGATTTATAAACCAAAAATACCAAAATATTTACCTTATCGTTTATCTATCTCTATCAGATCTCACTTTTGCAAGTAACCGTGAAGGGATTGACAACCCCTTTATCGCGTTGGTTGCAAGTTTGTCTAATTGTTTTTGCAGGTATTCGGTGATTTGTGCGTTATCTCCTACTGGATTGATACCTTGGTTCTCAAACTGAGGGAAATAATTATCTCTACTTTGTTGCAGCACCCTTTCCTGATCAAGGGAAAAACCAATGCAAGCTCAAGAAGTAGCATTGCTGCTCTACGCTGGTTCTATGGGGCCTTAGCACGACGACTTCTCGACTATCTACTACAACAAGGTTTGCCCGACTCCGACGAGGAAGGGCGATGACGGTGGCGTGCCTTCTATTCGCTCCAGTTCTTGTAGTCGTCGCTAGATGATCCATAGACCTGGTTGTAATTTGTATTGAAAGTGCTAGTTATTGACTAGAGGGGGGTGAATAGGCGATTTTTATGGAAGTCTTCAAAACACGGGGGCTTTGAAGACAAACAGTAGCAATGAACCTATTAATATGCAGCGGAAGGTAGACTACACTAGGCAAGCCATAGTCAAGTAAACAATGAAGTGAAAACACGAAGACTATCAGCAGCTCGGTAGTAAGGATCGGGATGGAAGATAGTATGAAGCCAAACAACAACAGTGTTCACACAGTGAAGACAATCAGATCATTCAGGGAGGCAATGACTTCACGAAGACAAACTATAAGTAAAGAGAGGTAAAGGATAGAACCAGTTGCTTGGAGAAGACAAGGATTTGTTGGACTAGTTCCAGTTGTTGTGACAACTGTACGTCTCGTTAGGGAGGCTGAGATTCAACTCAGAAGACCGCGTCTTCACCTTATTCCCCTTGAGCTAAGGACACTTAGTCCTCGCCAAATCACTTTGGTAAGTCTTCAAGGTAGACTTCCAAACCTTCACAGACTTCATTCATCGGCAATCCACAATGACTCCTTGATGCTCAGAACGCGACGCCTAACCGGTTGGAGGATTCACTGTCCTCAACTGTAACAAGTCTTCAGATCACGCGGACAGAAAGACTTCAGTGATGCCCAACACTCTTTGGCTCTGGGTGTTTTGGGCTTTGTCCTCACAAGGATCTCTCTATCAAATGCTTCGGAGGTGGGTTGCTCTCAAACGACAAAACCCGCGCACTAACTCTGGGCAGCCACCAATTTATGGTGTAGGGGTGGGCTATTTATAGCCAGGAGGCAACCCGGCCTGATTTGTCCAAAATGACCCTGGGTCACTAAGGAACTGACACGTGTCCAACGGTCAGATTTCAAACACACGTGGCAACTTGACTTGGGCTACAAGTAAAGCTGACTCATCTAGCTCTGGATAGATTTGCTCTCATTGTCTCGAAGACATAGGATTTGGTTGAGCATCACATCAGTCACTCTGACTTTGTTCACTTGGACCCCGCTTAATAGTACGGTGGTTCCTATGACTCAACAAAGAAGAAAAGGAAACTACAAAACAACTTTGTCTTCGCACTCCATAGTCTTCATGCGATGTCTTCTCATGTCATAGTCTTGAATGTGAATATCTTCACAGACCACCATTGTCTTCAGTGTCTTCACACATTTTTAGGGGTCATCTCTGGTAGGTAAACCGAATCAATCTACTACCTGTGTTATCCTGCAATTATCACAAACACATTAGTCCCTCAACCAAGTTTGTCATCAATACTCCAAAACCAACTAGGGGTGGCACTAGATGCACTTACAATCTCCCCCTTTTTCGTGATTGATGACAAACTGGTTGAAGTTTTCAACGGGGATAAAAGTATGTGAAAGTTTAGGGGTTAAGGCATTGTCTTCATAAGTAGCAAAAGGCTCCCCCTGAATATGTGCATATAAGTAGTTTGCTTTTGAATGCAAATGCACATGGAAGGTTTTACTTTGTGGATATCCTCTTCAACTTATGAAGACAATTCATCATGCATATAAAGATATAACAAAGATAATGATATGCATATTGAAAAATGGACGTCTGCGGCATGACTTCATGCGGAATTTATCATCGCATCTCAAAGTAGCAGAAAAAGTAGCAGACGACCATCGAGTTTAAGTGTTACAACTCAAAGAACCAAATGTATCAAAAGACGAGAGTTGTAAATACTTGGCAAAAATAATGCAACCACCCATAAGGACCCGCTTGAAGACTATCAACTCATATGCTTCTCCCCCTTTTGTCAGTAATGACCAAAAAGGTTTGAAGACATAGAGCATCTACTCGTTCCCAGAAGGAGCAGATGATGGAGCAGGGTCGACGTTGGAGTTTGGTGGTGCAGAAGGGCCTGATGCAGTGTCAAGATGTGGTGCAACCATGGTTGGTGAAGTGGCGTCGTCTTCTTCATCGACGACTCTCGCAACAAAAGTTGCAGCCGAAGATGAATACTCAAAATCTTCAATTGAGGGAGTGTGGCGCCAACTTGCATTTTGCGGAGGCCTGGAATCAAACTTGAAGCCCTCGGTGAAGCCATCTTCACGAAGATCGTCTTCAGGACATAGCAGTGTGAGGCTCTTCCAGGACCGCCGACAGGCTTCATGGGCAACAAATGAGTTCTTGGTGGCCAGGTTCCGAATGCGATTGACATCCACCAAGAGACTCTGCATCTGACGCTTTAGCCAGTCGTGGTGCTTATCCTGCTTCTGATGTAAGGACACAAGCAACTCTCGGTCATTGAGTACACGAGAACGCTTCTGAGGCCTTTGGGCAATTGTACTAGTAGTGGCTTCGGTGTTGGCACGATGGGGCAAATGCATATTGCCAGCCAGAATATAAGCAGGAGTTGCAGCATTGGCGACATGAATTCCTTCTATTGGTTGCGTGAAGCTTTGATGATCAACATTATGAAGATATAGAGGCTCCTTGGCAGGCTCGGGGTATATGGCTTCAACGGACAGATCAACCTCAGGTAGAAAGACAAAATGGTTGCATGCTGAGGGCTGATAGTCGACAGAAGAATGGAGTTTGATCAGGCGCATCACCCATGGAGCATAAAACTTTAGGCCAAATAGATCAATCCCAGATGCAGCAAGTTGTGTGATGAAGAAATCCTGGGAATTGAATCTGACGCCATTAACAATATAAAATACCAAAGTCTTCAAGGTTCCTTCAAGTTTGGCTTGGGAAGAATGTCCCTTGATTGGCCATAGAGTACGCCTTAGTATATGATAGACTATGCATGGAAAGTACTCGAGGTCCTTGACGAAGAATTCCTTGGGATATTCAGCATCCTGAGGCAATGGCTTCATCATACTGAGCATCTGACTCATATTGGGTTCGGGCCTCTAAAAAATACTCTGCAGTTCATTTATGTGAAGCTGACAGCCAGGCTCATATAATTCACCTGGAGTGGGCAGGGAGGTAAGCTCGATGATGTCTTGAGCTTTGGCTTCATGGTGCACATCTCCTGTCATCCACTCAAGGATCCATGTCTTCAGATCCCTATTGTAGCCATGAATGTGAAGAGTGGCATAGAACTGCAGTAGAAGCTCTTCATTCCAGTGCTCTTTGTCAGTAACAAATTGCAGAAGACCAGCATCCCGAAAGCAGTCCAGCGCTTCTTCAAGACAGGGCAGCCCAGCAACAGCTTCACAATCAAGACGCATGTGAGGAAAGATTCGCTCTTGATTGTAGAGGATACATGAGTAGTAGCTGCGTTGTTGATGGCTCCAAAATCGATCGGAAGAGATCTTTGGCTTTGAGTATGGATTCTTGGCACTGTCAAAGAAGATATTGTGTGCTCTGAAGTTGTTCACACTAAAAGATCCTGGCGATGTAGCGGCAACTGGAAGCCTTGGTAGCCTCGGCTTTGGCTTCTGAACTTGTGGTCGTTGCTCCACATGATAGTCATATTGTGCTCCGGGAGCTGTGAGAGGAACCAAAATGGGCCATCTCACTGTGACAAGATGGCCGCGATTGTAGGCATGTTCAATTGTGTGAGGCCTTGGAGGTGGAACGGTGGCTTCAGCATTCACAGTGGCTTCAGGCACCACATTAACTTCAGGCTCCACATTAGCTTCAGGCTCCACATTGTCTTCGGCCATGACAACGTCATTGGCGACAGTAGCATTGTTTGTGGCAGCCTCAATGTCTTCAACCTCCATTCTATGCAGAACAAGAGGGTCTGGCACAATCACATTCTCCTCGAGAACGACTTGGTCTGTGGCAGGGGGTGTGGCAACTCTTTCTTCTTCTCTTTCTCCTTGATTTTCATCAGCTGATGCAGTCGGAATGTCTTCAGCAGCTTTAGCTTTAGACTCAGAGACATTTGCAGTAGGGTGGCTTCAGCAAACACTTGACGCGCTACTGAGCTTTGTTGCACTTCCCCTTCCGGAATGCTCGACATGGTGACTGCTACGTCTTGAGCTTGCGTTGGTTTTCCTTGAAGAGGAAAGGGTGATGCAGCAATAGTAGCGTTAGTATTTCCCTCAGTTTTTGAGAACCAAGGTATCAATCCAGTAGGAGGCTCCTCAAAAGTCCCACGCACCTACACAAACAAACAAAGAACTCGCAACCAACGCAATAAAGGGGTTGTCAATCCCTTCACGGCCACTTGCGAAAGTGAGATCTAATAGAGATAGTATGATAAGGTAAATATATTTTTGGTATTTTATAATATAGATGCAAAAAGTAAAGATGCAAATAAAAGTAGATTGGAAGCAAATATGATAAGAGATAGACCCAGGGGCCATAGGTTTCACTAGAGGCTTCTCTCAAGATAGCATAAGTATTATGGTGGGTGAACAAATTACTGTCGAGCAATTGATAGAAAAGCGAATAATTATGAGATTATCTAGGCATGATCATGTATATAGGCATCACGTCCGCAACAAGTAGACCGACTCCTGCCTGCATCTACAACTATTACTCCACACATCGACCGACTCCTGCCTGCATCTAGAGTATTTAGTTCATAAAGAATAGAGTAACGCATTAAGCAAGATGACAAGATGTAGAGGCATAAACTCATGCAATATGATATAAACCCCATCCTTTTATCCTCGATGGGAACAATACAATACGTGCCTTGCAACCACTGCTGTCACTGGGTAAGGACACCACAAGATTGAACCCAAAGCTAAGCACTTCTCCCATGGCAAGAAAGATCAATCTAGTAGGCCAAACCAAACTGATAATTCGAAGAGACTTGCAAAGATAACTCAATCATACATAACAGAATTCAGAGGAGATTCAAATATCTCTCATAGATAAACTTGATCATAAACCCACAATTCATCAGATCTCGACAAACACACCACAAAAAGAGTTTACATCGAATAGATCTCCACAAGAGAGGGGGAGAACATTGTATTGAGATCCAAAAAGAGAGAAGAAGCCATCTAGCTAATAACTATGGACCCGTAGGTCTGTGTAAACTACTCACAACTCATCGGAGAGACTATGGTGTTGATGTAGAAGCCCTCCGTGGTCGATTCTCCCTCCGACGGAGCGCCGGTGAAGGCTCCAAGATGGGATCTCGCAGATACAGAAGGTTACGGCGGTGGAAATTGTGCTTCGTTGGCTCCCTGGATGTTTTCGGGGTACGTAGGCTTATATAGGAGGAAGAAGTACGTCGGTGGCCGCTCGAGGGGCCCACGAGACAGGGGGGCGCGCCCTACCCTCTCGTGGCCGCCTTGGCTACTTCTTGACTTGCACTCCAAGTCCTCTGGATCACGTTCATTCCAAAAATCACGCTCCCGAAGGTTTCATTCCGTTTGGACTCCGTTTGATATTCCTTTTCTTCGAAATACTGAAATAGGCAAAAAACAGCAATATGGGCCGGGCCTCCGGTTAGTAGGTTAGTCCCAAAAATGATATAAATGTGTAAAATAAAGCCCATAAACATCCAAAAGGGGTAATATAATAGCATGGAACAATCAAAAATTATAGATACATTGGAGACGTATCAAGCATCCCCAAGCTTAATTCCTGCTCGTCCTCGAGTAGGTAAATGATAAAAAAGGAATTTTTGATGTGGAATGCTACCTAGCATAATTCTCAATGTAATTTTCTTTATTGTGGCATGAATGTTCAGATCCAAATGATACAAAATAAAAGTTCATATTAACATGAAAATGGTGATACTTCAAGCATACTAATCAAAGTAATCATGTCTTCTCAAAATAACATGGCCAAAGAAAGTTATCCCTACAAAATCATATAGTCTGACTGTTGCTCTATCTTCATCACACAAAGTATTTAATCATGCACAACCCCGATGACAAGCCAAGCAATTGTTTCATACTTTAATAATCTCAAACTCTTTCAACTTTCACGCAATACATGAGCGTGAGCCATGGACATAGCACTATATATGGAGTAGAATGGTGGTGGTGGAGAAGACAAAAAGGAGAAGATAGTCTCACATCAACTAGGCGTATCAACGGGCTATGGAGATGCCCATTAATAGATATCAATGTGAGTGAGTAGGGATTGCCATGCAATGGATGCACTAGAGCTATAAATATATGAAAGCTTAACAAAAGAAACTAAGTGGGTGTGCATCCAACTTGCTTGCTCACGAAGACCTAGGGCATTTTGAGGAAGCCCATCATTGGAATATACAAGCCAAGTTCTATAATGAAAAATTCCCAGTAGTATATGAAAGTGACAACATATGAGACTCTCTATCATGAAGATCATGGTGCTACTTTGAAGCACAAGTGTGGAAAAAGAGATAGTAGCATTGTTCCTTCTCTCTTTTTCTCTCATTTTATTTTTTCATGTTTATTTTTTTTATTTTTTTCTCTTTTTTTCTTTGGCCTTCTTTTCCTTTTCTTTTTGGCCTTTCTTTTTTTTCTTTTTTTTTCTTTTTGTGAAGTCTGAAGTCTCATCCCGACTTGTGGGGGAATCATAATCTTCATCATCCTTTCCTCACTAGGACAATGCTCTAATAATGAAGATCATCACACTTTTATGGATTTACAACTCAAGAATTACAACTCAAAGCTAGAACAAAATATGACTCTATATGAATGCCTCCGGCGGTGTACCGGGATATGCAATGAATCAAGAGCGACATGTATGAAAATTATGAAGGTGGCCTTGCCACAAATACGATGTCAACTACATGATCATGCAAAAAAGCAATATGACAAAAGTAATGCGTGTCATATGAACAGAACGGTGGAAATTTGCATGGCAATATATCTCGGAATGGCTATGGAAATGCCATAATAGGTAGGTATGGTGGCTGTTTTGAGGAAGGTATATATTGGGTGTATGGTACCGGCGAAAGTTGCATGGCACCAGAGAGGCTAGCAATGGCGGAAGGGTGAGAGTGCGTATAATCCATGGACTCAACATTAGTCAAAAGAACTCATGTACTTGTTGCAAAAATCTAGAAGTCATCAAAAACCAAAGCACTACGCGCATGCTCCTAGGGGGATAGATTGGTAGGAAAAGACTATAGCTCGTCCCCGACCGCCACTCATAAGGAAGACACTCAATAAATAAAATTGTGCTCCAACTTCATCACAAAGCGGTTCACCATACGTGCATGCTACGGGAATCACAACCCTCAACACAAGTATTTTTCATAATCACCTCAACTAGCATGACTTTAATATCACTACCTCCATATCTCAAAACAATTATCAAGCATCAAATTGATCATAGCATCTAATTCTTTTCTATGATAATTTTTATTATACCCAACTTGGATGCTCATCATTCTAGGACCAACTTTGTAACCATAGCAAATACCATGCTGTTCTAAAAGACTCTCGAAAAGATATAAGTGAAGCATGAGAGACTAGCAATTTCTTCAAAATTAAGTCACCACCGTGCTCTAAAAAATATAAGTGAAGCACTAGAGCAAAAACTATCAAGCTCAAAAGATATAAGTGAAGCACATAGAGTATTCTAGCAAATCCTAATCAAGTAGGCTTCTCCCAAAAGGTGTGTACAGCAAGGATGATTGTGGTAAACTAAAAAGCAAAGACTAATATAATACATGACGCTCCAAGCAAAACACATATCATGTGGCGAATAAAAATATAGCTCCAAGTAAAGTTACCAATGAACGAAGACGAAAGAGGGGATGCCTTCCCGGGGGCATCCCCAAGCTTAGGCTTTTGGCTATCCTTGAATATCTTGGGGTTCCATGGGCATCCCCAAGCTTAGGCTCTTGCCACTCCTTATTCCATAGTCCATAAAAGCTTTACCCAAAACTTGAAAACTTCACAACACAAAACTCAACAGGAAATCTTATAAGCTCCGTTAGTGAAAGAAAACAAAACCACCACATAAGGTACTGTAATGAACTCAGTCTTTATTTATTTTGGTGTTAACCTACTATATTCCTACTTCTCTATGGTTTATAAACTATTTTACTAGCCATAGATGCATCAAAATAAGCAAACAACACACGAAAAACAGAATCTGTCAAAAACAGAACAGTCTGTAACAATCTGTAACTAACGCAAACTTCTGGAACTCTAAAAATCCTACCAAAATAGGAAGTCCTGGACAATTTGTTTATTGATCATCAGCAAAAAGAATCAAGACAAAAGCATGTTTCTGTGATTTAACAAAACTAAATTCGTGCGTGCAAAGTTTCTGTTTTTCAGCAGAATCAAATCAACTATCATCATAGGTTATCCTATAGGTTCTACTTGGCACAAACACTAATTAAAAGATAAAAACACATCTAAATAGAAGGTAGATGCAAGATTTGTTACTAAACAGGAACAAAAACAAAAAAACACAAAGAAAATTGGGTCGCCTCCCAACTGGCACTATCATTTTACGCCCCTAGCTAGGCATAGAAGCGAAGATAGATCTAAGTAATGCCATCTTTGGCACTCAAGTCCTCAATAGAGCACTTATAATCTTTAAGGGTTTCTCCCTTTTTAGCAATGACTAACCCTTTAGGCAAAAATTTAAGAAATTCGTTCGTAGCAAAAGGTTCCTTAACAATAGAGAGACAAATGGGGTGAACACTTATAGATTTGAGATCCGCGTCTCCTTTACTAGAAGATTCCCCCTTATTTTTAGGAACATAAATAAACTTGGCAGTTTTGGTAGGGGGTTTTGGATTGTTTTTCATGGAGGAAAAAGTGGAACCTAAGTTGGTAATGATATCCTCAAGTTTACCAATTCTTTCAGAATCTAGATCTATTTTTTCATTAACTATAGGTTCTTTCTTTTTAAGTTTTTTCAAGGTAACTCCAACCCTAGATCCATATTGGGTAATGTGATTATGGATCTTTTTATCCAAATTTTCAATCAATTCAACAGTGGCCATTTTATTTTCAATAATATCAAGCCGTTGCATCACATGTTCTAAAGTTAAAACTGTTCCATTAACCAAAAGAGGTGGTGGGCCAAACAAATCTAACATAGCATTATAAACATCAAACGTATGGCTACTCAAGAAATCACCTCCGGCAACAGTATCAAGAACACATCTATTCCAAGGAGTAATGCCTACATAAAAATTGCAGAGAAGAACGGAAGTAGAAAGCTTCCTAGTAGATCTATTTTGAGCATTGCAAATTCTATGCCAAGCATCTTTTAAGTTTTCTCCCTTCCTTTGCTTTAAATTAAGAACTTCATGTTCGGGAGTGATAACAAGGATAGGAGGAGTAGCCATAACAACAAGGTAAAAGATCTAACACACGAGCAAACAGAAAAAGGGCAAGCGAAAGAGAGGAGGAGATTGGGAAAGAGAAGGCGAATAAAACGGCAAGGGTGAAGTGGGGGAGAGGAAAACGAGAGGCAAATGAAAAATAATGTAAATGCGAGGGAGATGAGTTTGTGATGGGTACTTGGTATGTCTTGACTTGAGCGAAGACCTCCCCGGCAACGGCGCTAGAAACCCTTCTTGCTATGTCTTGAGCTTGCGTTGGTTTTCCTTGAAGAGGAAAGGGTGATGCAGCAATAGTAGCGTAAGTATTTCCCTCAGTTTTTGAGAACCAAGGTATCAATCCAGTAGGAGGCTCCTCAAAAGTCCCATGCACGTACACAAACAAACAAAGAACTCGCAACCAACGCAATAAAGGGGTTGTCAATCCCTTCACGGCCACTTGCGAAAGTGAGATCTAATAGAGATAGTATGATAAGGTAAATATATTTTTGGTATTTTATAATATAGATGCAAAAAGTAAAGATGCAAATAAAAGTAGATTGGAAGCAAATATGATAAGAGATAGACCTGGGGCCATAGGTTTCACTAGAGGCTTCTCTCAAGATAGCATAAGTATTACGGTGGGTGAACAAATTACTGTCGAGCAATTGATAGAAAAGCGAATAATTATGAGATTATCTAGGCATGATCATGTATATAGGCATCACGTCCGCAACAAGTAGACCGACTCCTGCCTGCATCTACTACTATTACTCCACACATCGACCGACTCCTGCCTGCATCTACAGTATTAAGTTCATAAAGAACAGAGTAATGCATTAAGCAAGATGACATGATGTAGAGGGATAAACTCATGCAATATGATATAAACCCCATCTTTTTATCCTCGATGGCAACAATACAATACGTGGCTTGCAACCCCTGCTGTCACTGGGTAAGGACACCGCAAGATTGAACCCAAAGCTAAGCACTTCTCCCATGGCAAGAAAGATCAATCTAGTAGGCCAAACCAAACTGATAATTCGAAGAGACTTGCAAAGATAACTCAATCATACATAAAAGAATTCAGAGGAGATTCAAATATTTCTCATAGATAAACTTGATCATAAACCCACAATTCATCGGATCTCGACAAACACACCGCAAAAAGAGTTTACATCAAATAGATCTCCACAAGAGAGGGGGGGGGGACATTGTATTGAGATCCAAAAAGAGAGAAGAAGTCATCTAGCTAATAACTATGGACCCGTAGGTCTGTGGTAAACTACTCACAACTCATCAGAGAGGTTATGGTGTTGATGTAGAAGCCCTCTGTGGTCGATTCCCCCTCCAGCAGAGCGCCGGTGAAGGCTCCAAGATGGGATCTCGCGGATACAGAAGGTTACTGTGGTGGAAATTGTGTTTCGTTGGCTCCCTGGATGTTTTCGGGGTACGTAGGCTTATATAGGAGGAAGAAGTACGTCGGTGGCCGCCCGAGGGGCCCACGAGACAGGGGGCGCGCCCTATAGGGGGGGCGCCCTAGCCTCTCGTGGCCGCCTTGGCCGCTTCTTGACTTACACTCCAAGTCCTCTGGATCACGTTCGTTCCAAAAATTATGCTCCCGAAGGTTTCATTTCGTTTGGACTCCGTTTGATATTCCTTTTCTTTGAAATACTGAAATAGGCAAAAAAAACAGCAATACGGGCTGGGCCTCCGGTTAGTAGGTTAGTCCCAAAAATGATATAAATGTGTAAAATAAAGCCCGTAAACATCCAAAAGGGGTAATATAATAGCATGGAACAATAAAAAATTATAGATACGTTGGAGACGTATCAGTGACCTATAGCCTGGGGCCTTTGCGAAGCTGTGATATGCGGGCGACGCCTTTGGTGATGGAGTGGTCATCACCATGTAGTTGTCATTGTCAAGTACCAGAGTGGTGACTTGAGGTGGTGGAGTTCTGGGTGTCTCATCATCAATGGGGGTTTCATGCTATGAGCGCTCGGCCCATGAGTCATCTTGAGCGATTGGCATCAATGCTAATTAGTTCACTGCTCATTGGAGCGGGCGATGATACCGACTGGGGCTCGAGCAGAGGAAGGACTTCATCATCTTCAACATTGTCTTCATGACCAATGTCTTCAGCTGTGATGGGGTAAACAGCTGGAACTTCTTCATCTTCATGAGCCTCTGTGGAAGCAGGCCTATGGATCACAATATGTCGTTCTTGGTTGTTGGTGGCTGGAAGAGCGACGGAGATGGGTTCAACAATGAGGGGCTGAGAGGCCGCAGCATGCTATTTCTTTGAAGACTTTGTCTTCAACTTCTTCGTTGATGGGGCCTCATCAGAAGCATCCTTGTGCTTGCGCTTCTTGGCTTCGGCTTCAGCTGCCCTTGTCTTCTTCAGCTCTGAAGCTGTTGAGGTGACCTTAGGCTTCGAGCCTGTCATGCTGGCAGGGAAGACAATGCGAGGTGCTTCTTGCCTTGGTGCTTCAGTTTGTGTCACAATAGACTTCTTTTGTTTGGCAGCCATCCTGGGATCGATGCCAGGGCGCCCAAGAGCTTTGCTCTTCTCAGCTTCATTGTGTTCTTGAACACATTTCTATGCGAAGTACTTCATGCGCTCTCGTGAGCCTTTAGCCTCATTGCGCTTCTTGTGAAACTCTTCCTTGAGGTCATGCAACATCTTCTTGAAGATTTGAACATCTGCCACACTGAGCTTGGCCATGTTCTTCTTGAAGTGAGACTTCTCATAATCAATTTTGTTCTTGAGCTCAACTATCTTCTGAGCCAAGGCCAACTCATTAGCAATGGCTCCGTGGAATGTGACGCCACCGGAAGGTGAAGATCATCAATGCTAATGCTCTGGTCATCAAACCACTCATCAATGAAGTTGTTAAGAATGTCAACATCAAAGAGGGGCAGATTGTTGAAGATTTCTGCCTCTTGCTTGCTCTTGATTAGCATCTCAAGGGCATCATCACCAAGATCTTCATTGCTGGATAGATCAATTGTGTCATCCTCATTGCGTAGAACGGTAGCAGGAGTCAGTTCATGCCTAGAAATCTTCTTGGGCTTCTTGGTTTTCATTGTCTTCTCGGCCTTCTTGGAGACACGAGACAAATCTTCAGACTGCACAGTGGTTTCAGGAGGTGCAGTGTCACGCCCAATATGCGATACTATCCTAAAGAGACTCGAAGGTCCCACCAAGGATAGAACCGCATATTGAAACGCTTTGCAAGGTGGATATCATTACATCAACATTACATAATAGATGGGGATACATACATAAGGCATACAATGCCACATGAATACAACAATATATCATACACAATATCAACATCCGACTACGGATGAAACACAAACAGAAACTCAAACGACATCCACCCTGCTAGCCCAGGCTGCCGACCTGGAACCTATCCCCTGATCGAAGAAGAAGCAGAAGACGAACTCCAAAGTAAGCAACATCGCTCTCGCGTCATGATCATCGCAAAACCTATACCTGCAACTATTGCTGTAGTAATCTGTGAGCCACGAGGACTCGGCAATCCCATTACCATGGGTATCAAGACTAGCAAAGCTTAAAGGGAAAGGAAGGCGTAAAGTGGTGAGGCTGCAGCAACGACTAAGCATATATGGTGGCTAACATACGCAAATAAGAGCGAGAAGAGAGCAAGCGGAACGGTCGTGAAGCTAGCAATGATCAAGAAGTGATCCTGAACTCCTACTTACATCAAACATAACCCAAAAACCGTGTTCACTTCCCGGACTCCGCCCAAAAGAGACCATCACGGCTACACACACGGTTGATGCGTTTTAATTCGGATCTGGTGTCAAGTTATCTACAACCGGACATTAACAAATTCCCATCTGCCTATAACCGCAGGCACGGCTTTCGAAAGATTATACCCTGCAGGGGTGTCCCAACTTAGCCCATGATAAGCTCTCACGATCAACGAAGGATATACCTTCTCCCAGGAAGACCCGATCAGACTCGGAATCCCGGTTTACAAGACATTTCGACAATGGTAAAACAAGACCAGCAAAGCCTCCCGCTATGCCGACAAATCCCAATAGGAGCTGCACATATCTCGTTCTCAGGGCACACCGGATTGTCCAAACTTCCAGTAGGCTAGCCCAGAGTTGCCCCTGGTGGCCACCGGTGGTTGTCAGGTTGGACCAACACTCACGATGAGCACTGGCCCGGGGGGGGGGGTAAAATAAAGATGACCCTTGAGTCTGCAGAACCCAAGGGAAAAAGGCTTAGGTAGGCAAATGGTAAAACCAAGGTTGGGCCTTGCTAGAGGAGTTTTATTCAAAGCAAACTGTCAAGGGGGTCCCATAAATCACCCAACCGCGTAAGGAACGCAAAATCCGGGAACATAACACCGGTATGACGGAAACTAGGGCGGCAAGAGTGGAACAAAACACCAGGCAAAAGGCCGAGTCTTCCACCCTTTACCAAGTATATAGATGCATTAATTAAATAAGAGATATTGTGATATCCCAAAATAATCCTGTCCATCATGGAGCAATCTTCAACTTCACCTGCAACTAACAATGCTATAAGAGGGGCTGAGCAAAGCGGTAACATAGCCAAGCAATGGTTTGCTAGGAAGGGTGAAAAAGTTAGAGGCTGACATGGAAATTTGGGAGGCGTGGTAAAATAAGTGATATGTAGCGCAGCATAGTGATAGAACAAAGCAACTAGCAAGCAAAGATAGAAGTGATATCAAGGGTAATAGTCATCTTGCCTGAGATCCCAATAGGAAGAAGAACGAGTCCATGAAGATGACAAATGGATGTAGATGAACGAATCCTCACAATCGCAATGTAACTGGAACTATCAAGGAGAAGCGCAACCGGAAAGAAGCAAACGACATAGTAAACAACCATCACATAAACATGGCATGATGCACAATCAAGTATGATGCATGTCCGGTTTAATGAGGCATGGCATGGCAAAGTGCAACAAACAATACTACAAGTTAAGTGGAGCTCAATATGCAACGAGTTGCATATTGACAAAACACCACATCAATTATTTAGTTCACTCTCGGTTATGTACCCAACAATATTAAATGTTATTAAACATGGCAAGGGGTGGAGCATAATTAAACTAACTATTTAGGCAAGTTTAAATGAGGCCGGAAACAACAAACTATAATTCTGGAAAATCCCCATATGTCATTTAGCAATTTAATGCAAACAACAATTTTAAACATTTAAATGTTGTTAACATGATGCGGATGACATAATCAAGGTTTATGCAATTTTATGAAAACGTTAACATGAGCATGATACGAGGCATTTGTCGCCATGGCGGAAGGAAAAAGGTGCCACAGCGGTGAAACAGAAATGGTGCCACGGCAACATTCCGGTCCCGATAACTCATCAAGATGTCGGTGCGAACGAAAGTGTGGATGTCCAGAACATGCAAAGATGGTGGGGGTGATCCCGGATACCGGGTGTCCCACATGACGGTGGCATGGCAAATGAGGAAGAACTTGAAATGACAATCGGGCACGGTGCAAACACGAGCATCTCATACAACACACATGCATTCGGAGTGGTTCGAGTCGTCGAGGGAAGTAGTCATTCTCGCTACGGTCGGTCATCTCGGTGGTTATACCTTGGAAGCGTGCGTTTTCGGAGTGGTTCGAGTCGTCGAGGGAAGTAGTCATTCTCGCTACGGTCGTAGTGGAAGTAGTGGTTCACGGACGTCGTGGAAGTAGTCGTTCGCGGCGACGGTAGAGGTATTCGCGATCTTGGCGACGGTAGTGGTACATCTCGTAGTGGAAGTAGACGTTCACGGGTCGTCATGGGAAGTAGTCGTACACGGTGTTGGTAGTTGTACACGTTTGGAGAGGAACTTGTCGCATCCAAGTCCTTCGGGGTTCGTCGATAGTTTTACTTGGCGAAATGCACGTCGGTGGTAGTCGTTCCAGGCAGGTAACAGTAGTTGTACACCGTTCGTAGATATTCATGTCGCTGTAGTCATTCATAGGGCCCAACACAGGGTCTTGGCGAAACCAGGGTGCATCTTGGCAGTCTCGAAAAACACTAGTAGTCGCAGCAGGGGTTCTTGACGCATCCATGGAAGGGTCTTGGCGTCCTTGGCGGATGAAGACCGCGATGCGAGGTGGTGTCTTGGGGTCAAACGACCGAGGCAAGGTGGCGCAGGAAGGTGAGGCTGCCGCAGGAGCTTAAGTGCGTGGTGGCATGGCGCTGAGCGACGAGCTGCAGCTGCTCGAAGCAGACAGAGGCAGCTAGGGGGCACAGAGGAGGCCGAGAAGACGGGGATGAGCGCCCAGGTGAGGGAGGAGGCGGTGGAGGCCGGCTCAGGCAGGGGGCGATGCCGGCGAGAAGGCGAAGCAGAGGAGGCTGGGGCACACGCCGGAGTTGACGAGCTCCTGGTCGAGCGGAGAGCTCGGGCGAGGCAGCGGCACCATGGACGAAGGGAGCAGGAACTCGGGCAACAAGGCAAGGGACCGAGAGGAGCGGGGTCGGCAAGGCAAATGAGTCGGGGACGACACGCGAGAAGAGCAACGGCAGTAGGGCGCTGGCGAACCAAGGAGGCCGGCGGCGCCATGGCCGTGCGGGCAGGCGAGCTCGCGGAGGAGGCCAACGGGGCTCCGGCCTGGCTCTCTTCTTCGGCATGGGCGGAGCACGGGAGCAAGGGGAGGAGAAGCAGGGCGCGGCGAGCTGCAGTTCCTGGTGGACGGGGCACGACGGCGATGATGGGGATCGGGCGTGGGGCTCCTGCGTGCGGGATCGAGCAAGAGATGGGGCGCAAAGGAGGGGAAGGGGAAGATCGAGGAGATGGGCTCCTCTGGCGGCGCGAGGGAGGAGAGGGAGACGATAGGGAGAGATCGAGCAGATGCTCGCTAGGGTTAGATAGGGGCGGATGGGCCTAGGCTTTAGCAAAAGAAGTGGGTCGGGGAGAAGGAAGGAAAAGGCCGACCCAGTTGGAGATTTCTGAACTTATCTCCATTGTTCAGATAAGAAAAAAAAGGAGAGGAAGAGGAAGATAAAAGAAAATATTTGTGGGTCCAAATATTTTCTAATTGAGCTGAAAATTAACAAGTAGCCACTTGGCATATTGCCAAAGTGCCACAACTTGAAATGGGCCATGCGGGGAAAAGATCATGGATGCAAAATAGTTTAGAAATGAGAGGGATTTATAATGCAAGTTTGTTTCCATGGCTTCCAAATAAATGGAGTATTTTGTTATAGCTCCCTTATATTGGGAGGGTATGTTATAAAGAGAAATCACCATTGTGAATATCCCTCGATTTAAATGGACCGGAGATCCATACAATTTATTTAGATGAGTTTTAAAATTAATGATATGATGGCATGATGGCATGATGACATGATGCAATGCAAATGAAGCTAAGAAGAATGCAACAAACAAATACAAATCCCACAACGAATCTCGGAAACCCTGGAAGGCATCTGAAGCTCCGGTCTCGGGGCGTTACAACACTCCACCACTACAAGAGGATCTCGTCCCAAGATCTAGGATGGCACCGGAGGGAAACAGAAGAGGAAGAGAAGAGGTAAAACTAAGTTGCTTCTTTGACGAACGAGTGAAACCATGAACCTTGAGAGGTTGAAAAGTTGAAAGAAAGAACACAACGGGGTTGAACACAAATGAGAGCACTGCGGTAGAAAAATAGAAACAAGGAACACCATGTGAACCTTGGAGGTTGCAAAGCTATGAATGACGAGTACAATGGACAAGGAATTGGAACCACTCTGGTTGAAACGAGATAAACAAGGAACAAGGAAGATCAAATTCGGACAGCACTCCAACTATAAATGGAAGGAATTGAACATGAACTTGAGAAGATGGGATGATACTTGATGAAATCAACAACATACTGCCTCCGGAACTATTGAAAGAATGGCACAATGGGTAAGAAAGATTTCAGACAGCACTAAGGTTGAAAAGAGATGCAAGACTTGATAAGATGGAAAGAACATGAAGAGGTGACACAACACTCCGGTTAAATGGATAAGCACGAAAAGAACACAATCCTCAATACGAGAAGATGAGTGAAGATAGCAACATCACAATGCCCCCGGAAGAAATAATAGAAGATAGATCATTGGAATAATAGAATGGTGAAGCAAATGATAACTTCTGCCACAAATGAGCTTGGAAAATATCCTTGCAAAGAAAAATTGAACGGAGTTGTTGGAAAATCAACAATGAAAAGCACAAGCTTGTTGTGAGCTTATGGCAAACATCTCAAAATGATGAGGTGACAACCGGCCACTAACGGAAACAATTGCTTGCTTGAGATCAACGAAGAGATGAAAACTGCTTTCGCCGAGAGGATAGGAGAAAACTCGAATCATTGATAAGCACCACAAATAGCAACATTCCTTAGGGAAAGGCTTTAGGTGAAATATGACACAAGATAACTCCAACGAAGAGATTGATGGATTTAAAATACCTCATTCTTGACAACGTATGAATCATGAAACATGAAGGAAATTGTCAAGAATGATATAACACCATCTCAAAAGATAAGGTAGGAGAATTGCACTTTGGAATGCAAGATTAAGAATGCTTGAACTCCTCTGAAAAGAATCTCGATGAACACTTCAAGAAGGAATTAAATCCTTGATGAACCATCATGTAGAGCCTCCATGGAGAACTCCGGTAATAAAAGGATGATAAAAAGAAAGGGAAGTTGAAAACACAAGGTGAAGCCTTGCGGTGATTTAGATGAAGCTTCGCGACGATATAACCGAGAAAACTTGGAACTCCAGAAAAGGAAAAGATGAAACACTAGAGCCGAGAATTACTTCATCATGAACAATCTCCGGAAGAAAAGAATTGAATCACCTAGAGGAAATAAGAATAAGATTTATTGTATGCTTATCCTTCATCAAATTAAATTGATGACAAGCAATGGATTTGGCATACTACTTATTCCCGTAGAAAGGATTAAGAGAAATATAGTGCAAACTTCAGAAGGTATTGATGGAACCACCGGTGGAATTTGGAAACAACGAATGAATTGATATGATAACAAAGGAAGTGAAATCTTGAACGAACCACCGTAAGAATTCAAAAATGACTGATGAAAGAGAATGAATCACTGGGAAGAATTGGAAAACGAATGAAGATACTTGAGGGGATTTAGATACATGAGAACGAAGAGATCATGAACTGATTAGAGGATATTTGAACGATGCACCGGTAAGATTTGGAGAACGAGAACTGAAAGCTGGAATGAATAATTCTGAGAAGATGGGCTCCGGAGAATGAAACTGAAAAGACTCCTGAATTGCTCCGGATGGGTGAAAAGAATGGTCACAATCAAAAACAATTATGAAACGATGGCATCAAGCTAGAACCATGAATCTTGAAGAGAATGGAGCAAGATTTAAGAGAAATCCTTCTTCGGTCTTCAAATGTTGAGAATGATGATGAGAACCATCATGAATTGTTGGGACACTCTGGGAGAATGAAAAACAAAGAGGTTGAGCCAACAATGAAAAATAATTTGAAATCGGTCTTGGAAAACATCTGACTTATGAAATTCATCTTACGTCAAACTTGCAAAAGAATTTGGGAATAGCTCCGGGAAAATTAGAAGAGTCAGGTAAGATCCTGGGAAAAGACCTGTGGGTTAGGGCCCACTCAAAAGGACAACACCATTGAATGATTGATTGAAAGGGGGGATTGCGCCGGTTGAATTAAACGACTTGAATGAGATAATAATCTCCAAATAGCTTGAACTGATTGAGAATGGAAACACGAATCCACCGAGATATCTTGAGCACTCCGAATAAGAATAGAGAGAGGTGAACAATTACGAGGTGCACCGGTATGAGAAAAACATTTGAAACGAGGAAAGGATATGATCGACAAAGCTCGAATTGAATCCATCGGAGAAGAAAAGAATGAAAAATGATGAACTTGAAACTCCATTAGTATCTTCTTGAGAATCACCGGATAAGAGCATTGATTGAAAAGGTTGAAGTGACTTCATATGAATAAATGGATACATGATTAAAATATATGAGTCCTTGAAGAAAAGGGTGGGAGGGTGGGGAAAACAAAGACAACTTGGGATGAACGAAACAAACACCATTGAGAAAACTTAGAATTGATCTTGTGGATGGGGAGAATGATGGGATCATCTCGAAGAGAAACGCATAGGTTGGAAAAGAATTAACATGACGACCTCGATGATCAAGAAGGATTAGTATTCACATAGCAATATGAGAACACCGTTTAGGAAAGGTATGGATTCATATTTGACTTCGAAGCAACTCGAATACCACATATAAAACAAAACAAAGGATTTGGCTTGCAGAATAAGCCGGAACAAACATATGATAGAGATTTCGTTCGACGTTTTCGTGGTGGGGCCCACACGGGCTCGAGTGTACAACACCATCATGTACAAGGCAGTGCACATGACATACGAAGTGTCCCCGAACCAGCATAGCCAAGGGTTCTTTAAGACACAACGAGACCACTGTAAAAACGACCGTGGAAAGGCGGACCACTAGACGTCGAACCCCAATCTCATATCATGCATCTGTCGGAAAGAAAAACAAAAGGCTAGAGCTACTTGAATTCCCACCTATAAAACTCCCGAAGCTTTCTGGTTATGCAATCAGGTGTTGGGGATATAGGGGAAGCAATATATCTCACCCAAGCTAACAATCCCTACATCCAGCCGTATCCATCCGTCAACACATAACCAAGAAACCTTCGGAAATCATGTACCTCAACCTTCGAAAAGCATCCGTTATACCAGTTATGGCAATACTCCTGAACTCCCGCCCCAGTACTGGGTGGCGTCAAGGTTATCTCACCAACAACTGCATAAAAGAGATTTTCGATGTCGGCAAAACTCAGGTATTCCAGGACTGCAACGATAAAATTGTGACGACAACACCTCGGAGCTCAACTCCCCGGGTCACTGCCACATAAAAGACAGGAGGCACCAAGAACAATGTTCTCGTCACAAAACCATCGGAACGATTCCAAGATACCCGCGTGATCCTAAAAATTTTTTTAGTGAAATTTGAGGAGAGGAAAGTCAAAACATCTACGTCAGGAGACCTCACCAGAGTGACGAAGGGACTGAGGAGTAAAAAGAATCCTACTCTCCGATATATATAATCCTAAGACTCAAAACATTTTTGTTCTAGACTCAACAACGCCAGCAAACAATCAAGCAGGGGGCTCCTAAGTCGGGGCTGGCTCTGATTACCAACTTGTCACGCCCAATATGCGATACTATCCTAAAGAGACTCGAAGGTCCCACCAAGGATAGAACCGCATATTGAAACACTTTGCAAGGTGGATATCATTACATCAACATTACATAATAGATGGGGATACATACATAAGGCATACAATGCCACATGAATACAACAATATATCATACACAATATCAACATCCGACTATGGATGAAACACAAACAGAAACTCAAACAACATCCACCCTGCTAGCCCAGGCTGCCGACCTGGAACCTATCCCCTGATCGAAGAAGAAGCAGAAGACGAACTCCAAAGTAAGCAAACATCGCTCTCGCGTCATGATCATCAAAAAACCTGTACCTGCAACTGTTGTTGTAGTAATCTGTGAGCCACGAGGACTCAGCAATCCCATTACCATGGGTATCAAGACTAGCAAAGCTTAAAGGGAAAGGAAGGGGTAAAGTGGTGAGGCTGCAGCAACGACTAAGCATATATGGTGGCTAACATACGCAAATAAGAGCAAGAAGAGAGCAAGCGGAATGGTCGTGAAGCTAGCAATGATCAAGAAGTGATCCTGAACTCCTACTTACGTCAAACATAACCCAAAAACCGTGTTCACTTCCCGGACTCCGCCGAAAAGAGATCATCACGGCTACACACACGGTTGATGCGTTTTAATTCGGATCTGGTGTCAAGTTATCTACAACCGGACATTAACAAATTCCCATCTGCCTATAACCGCAGGCACGGCTTTCGAAAGATTATACCCTGCAGGGGTGTCCCAACTTAGCCCATGATAAGCTCTTGCGATCAATGAAGGATATACCTTCTCCCAGGAAGACCCGATCAGACTCGGAATCCCAGTTTACAAGACATTTCGACAATGGTAAAACAAGACCAGCAAAGCCTCCCGCTGTGCCGACAAATCCCGATAGGAGCTGCACATATCTCGTTCTCAGGGCACACCGGATTGTCCAAACTTCCGGTAGGCCAGCCCAGAGTTGCCCCTGGTGGCCACCGGTGGTTGACAGGTTGGACCAACACTCACGACGAGCACTGGCCCGGGGGTGGGGGGTTAAAATAAAGATGACCCTTGAGTCTGCAAAACCCAAGGGAAAAAGGCTTAGGTAGGAAAATGGTAAAACCAAGGTTGGGCCTTGCTGGAGGAGTTTTATTCAAAGCAAACTGTCAAAGGGGTCCCATAAATCACCCAACCGCATGAGGAACGCAAAATCCAGGAACATAACACCGGTATGACGGAAACTAGGGCGGCAAGAGTGGAACAAAACACCAGGCAAAAGGTCGAGTCTTCCACCCTTTACCAAGTATATAGATGCATTAATTAAATAAGAGATATTGTGATATCCCAAAATAATCCTGTCCATCATGGAGCAATCTTCAACTTCACCTGCAACTAACAATGCTATAAGAGGGGCTGAGCAAAGCGGTAACATAGCCAAGCAATGGTTTGCTAGGAAGGGTGAAAAAGTTAGAGGCTGACATGGAAATTTGGGAGGCATGGTAAAATAAGTGATAGGTAGCGCAGCATAGTGATAGAACGAAGCAACTAGCAAGCAAAGATAGAAGTGATATCAAGGGTAATAGTCATCTTGCCTGAGATCCCGATAGGAAGAAGAACAAGTCCATGAAGAAGACAAACGGATGTAGACGAACGAATCCTCACAATCGCAATGTAACTGGAACTATCAAGGAGAAGCGCTACCGGAAAGAAGTAAACGATGTCTTACGCTGGCCATATATGGGTCTTACGCTGGCCATAGCTTTCCTCGGGATCTGACTTGTACAATTCATACAGATCAAGAGGTAAATCCTTAGCAGCATTTCCACGGTGCTGCCCTTTTCTTGCAGATTTCTCAGTGGCCATTATATTCAAACTGAATGGCTTCATAACTGTGAATGGCTTCTTTTTGCTGGTCAGACAAGAGCTAGCTTCAGGGGAGTGAATATGACGCTGTAAGAACTCTGCAAATGAATGCAGAGTATGAGAACCAAGTGATTCTCCCACGGACATGTACCCGCGACATCATTAGAGGTGCGAGGGATGGGGAAGAGGTCATATGCATTCTCAGAAGATTTTGAAGATAAATCAGTTTGAAGACATTGACCTCATAGTGCAAAGACATTCACTTATTTGAAGAGAGTTGGTTCCACATTTGTACGAATCCATGAATAAGTACAAGTGAGGAATCTAACTAGTTATGAAGCATAAGTGAATATACTTGGCATGATATGAGATGTAGATGAAGACAGATCCAGATCTGGAAGTGAAGAAACCACTTTTGGTTGAAGTGGATGGATTTGACAGATAAAAAAGGCAGTAAAAAGTAAGTTTTAATTCCCGCTGATGAACTGCTAGACGAGGTAGAGAGAGGCCGAGCAGTTCAATCTCCCGCACCCTAACTTGGCGGCAGAAGACACCTACGGCGGCGGCGGAGAGGACGAGGTCCGCGGCCAGCGTGAGGACAGCATCGAAGAAGTTGCAACAGCTAAGCGCTTCGTTTCTGGCATCGACGCGAACTAGCGGAGGCGCTAGGGTTTGTGTGAGGTGGCGAGGTGGAAGAAGAGATAATGACCGCAGGGTGTGAGTATTTATAAGGAAAGGGACAACACAGTGTAATTACGCAGGTGCCCCTGGCGGTTCACATCTGAAGGACATGTGGCATGCATGCAACTTATTGGAAGTTGTTCCATGTTCCCACGCACGCCTGGATTGTCGGGTGGTCGTTCCAGATTCTCCGGTATTCAGGCAATAAGGATACAACATTAAAAACAGATTTAAATGTTTATCTCTTTGTCTTCTGCTGACAAGGACTCAGAGAAGACAATCGACAGGTTTCAATAGAATGCATATGATTTGGATATATATATATATAGATAGATAGATAGAGAGAGAGAGAGACCAACTCAACATTGCGAAGATAAACCTTGTAGTCAAATCAATGTTGAAGACAAAACAAATGCGAAGACTATGCAACCATGACGCCAAAAGAAACACTTCAATAAGAATTTGGTGGTGGCTTTACCCATCGTATAGGAAGTATTAGACCTAGACACGGCGCACAATTATCGTGGCGCTCCGAAGTCAAATTCCACGTTAATGTATTCACACTTAGAGTGTATGTCTTCATTGATTGAAGATATACGTTACTTTGTGCGTTGCACATCTAAGTCATCAACATGCATAAGCGTTAGGATGTGTGTCCAATTACAAGACATTTCAGGAATCTAAGGTATTTAGCTCACACCGCAACTTGCAAAATCTTTTCTCATCCAAGGGCTTTGTGAAGATATCTGCCAATTGCTCTTCAGTGTTGACTTGAATGATGTCAATATCTTTGAGGGAGTCCTAGATTAGGGGGTCCTCGGACAGCCGGACTATGTACTTTGGCCGGACTGTTGGACTATGAAGATTCAAGATTGAAGACTTCGTCCTGTGTCCGGGTGGGACTCTCCTTTGCGTGGAAGGCAAGGCTAGCAATTCGGATATGTAGATCTCCTTCTCTGTAACCGACTCTTTGTAACCCTAGCCCCCTTCGGTGTCTATATAAACCGGAGGGTTTAGTCCATAGGACCAAGAACAATCAGAATCATAGGCTAGCTTCTAGGGATTAGCCTCTACGATCTCGTGGTAGATCAACTCTTGTAATACTCATATCATCAAGATCAATCAAGCAGGAAGTAGGATATTACCTCCATCGAGAGGGCCCGAACCTGGGTAAACATTGTGTCCCCCGCCTCTTGTTACCATTAGCCTTAGATGCACAATTCATGACCCCCTACCCGAGATCCGCTGGTTTTGACACCGACATTGGTGCTCTCATTGAGAGTTCCACTGTGTCGTCACGATAGGGCTTGATGGCTCCTTCAATCATCTGCAACGATGCGATCCAGGGTGAGGTTTTCCTTCCCGGACAGATCTTCGTATTCGGCGGCTTCATACTGCGGGCCAACTCGCTTGGCCATCTGGAGCAGATCGATAGCTACGCCCCTGGCCATCAGGTCAGGTCTAGAAGCTTGAACTACACCGCCGACATCCGTGGAGACTTGATCTTCGACGGATTCGAGCCCATGACAGGTGTGCCGAACAGTCGCGAGGAGCATGACCTAGATCTGCCATCAGACGGTGTTCGGAAGATCACACCTGCGGCTGCCCCGACTCTTAATCCGGAACAGATCGTGCCATCCGAGGATGGGTGGATGGACCCCGCCACGGAGGCCGCACACTCAGTGGCGTTAGAGCCAAACACAGACTTCGCCTCCAATGGGGTCTGTGTCATCGAACCCTCGGACTTGTCTCTGGCCATAGGCTCCGAACCGCGTGCATCCGTGCCTATCGAATCTGATCGAGCACCGATCATGGAGTTTACCTCCGCGGATATCTTTCAGCACTCGCCCTTGGGCGACATGTTAAATTCATTGAAGTCTCTCTCCCTGTCAGGAGACTCTTGGCCGAACTATGTCCGGCTTGAGTGGGAAGCGGGCGACGAAGAAATTCGTTCCCCACCCACCACCCACTTAATAGCCACTGTTGATGACTTAAACGACATGCTTGACTTCAACTCCAAAGACTTCGACAGTATGGACAACGCTGCAGGAGAAGAACAGGAACCACCGCCCATAGGACGCTGGACAGCCACCTCATCATATGATATATATGGTGGACACGCCCAAAGAAGGCGATGGCGATGAGGCAATGGAGGATAATCCCCTTGAGAAGCAATATAAGCACCGGGGTCATAGGCGCCGCTCTAAGCCCCGCCATCGCAAAAATAGCGATACCGGCACAAGAGACGATAGCACTCCAGACGGTGCCGAAGACGAAAACAACCCCGCCCAGCCAAGCGTCGAGCAAGCCGTACGGGAGGATGGGCAAGCTAGCCTTGAGAAACAGGCAATGGATGGAGACTCGGAGGATGAAAATTACATGCCCCTTTCCGAAGACGAGGTGAGTCTCGGCGGCAAAGAATTCATCATGCCTGAGGATCCCGTTGAGCAGGAGCGCTTCAAGCACCGGCTTATAGCCACCGCAAAAAGCCTGAAGAAGAAGCAGCAACAGCTTCAGGCTGATCAAGATCTGCTAACTGATAGATGGACTGAGGTCCTGGTAGCCGAGGAATACGGACTCGAGCGCCCTACCAAAAGTTACCCAAAGCCCAGGTTGCTACCTCAACTCGAGGAGGAGTCATTAAAACCTACACTACTAGCTCATGATGCAGTTGACCGGCCACCTCGTGGCCGAGACAAAGCGGCGTATTAGCCCGAAGTCCAGCCCGCACCCCGCCGCCAAACAAGCAAAAACACGAAGGTCCGGGGCTCCAAGCATGACCTGCGAGACAAATTGAAAAACAAAGCAGGATAGTCAAGATCGATCTACGGATCACGGGGGCGCGCCCCAACGCGGGGCGATGACTGTCGTGGAATTAACACATCAGATGTCCTAGCAGAAGGACTTAGTCGTGGAGCCATCTCAACAAGATTAGCAAAAAGGGGTTAAACCGGACAAGGGACACGAGAGTTTTATACTAGTTCGACCCCTTACGATGAAGGTAAAAGCCTACATCTAGTTGTGATGGGATTATTGGGGTTTAGATGATCAGGGAGCAAATATGCTTGCCTGAGTCTCGAGTTGTTGTTTCTTGTCCCTAAACCGCCACCGGGTCGTTCCTTTATATACACAGGTTGACGCCCGGCCGGTTTACAGTGTTCTGAGGCCGGCTCATACAAGTGTCTGGCTCGGTCTCTTCCTTTCCCTAACTTACAACACAAGTTATACACTATGGCGGTTTAGAACTATGGGCCCTAATCTGCCTTTGGGCTCTAGGCCTCTAAGCTTTACTAGCAGAGCGCCATCTTCTTTATCTTCATGGGCTTCAATATGGATGAGCGTGAACCAGCCCCTCCTGGGTTGTTTACACTCAGTAGTTATATCCTCAACATTAGGCCCCAGCTTGATTTGAACCTGTTCATGTCAATCTTCAATACTTAGAAAAATTCCCTGAACATCTTCTTACAATCCTCATAAACCGCCATGATATCTTCTCCTTGTAAACTTTGGTAAACCGCCATGACGTCATCTTATGAAATTGAAATAAATCATCATGATGTCATCTCTGTATAAAAAGGTTATAAAGATTCCCTTCATTTAATTAACTTCCGAAGATCGAGGCGACAGCTGCGCCCCCTCTTGCCACTTCGGGCTCCTCGATTCTTGCGCCTGCCACTCATCCCCTTGCCTTTATAAATAAGACCGGGGGTCCTTCCATTTCCCCCTTGCCTCTTTGCATCTTGTTCCTCCTCGCGACCCTGAAGAGCTCAAGCATTGCCGCCGCCGTCGACCCTTGAACCTGCACCGACTAGGCCGCTGCATCAACCTGTTCATACCAGAGACCTTGTTACACTCCTCCGCCGCTACGTGGCCCTGGTAAGTACTCCCTTCCTCAACTATCAAATCTGCATTAGGGTTCCGAAGTTCTTCGGTGTTCATCAGCATTCATTGGTGCTCATCTTGAAAGTGCAACTATCCCTAGGTTGTTTTGGTAATTCATAACAACATATAGCTCATTGAGCTAATGCTATTCCAAGACTATTATTTCAGGAAAGCTCAATGAATGGCATGGCATGGATGATGAAAGTGGAACCCTCAAAATACTAAGGACAAAGGATTGGCTCAAGATCAAAAGCTCAAGACTCTTCACTTTACATTTTAGTGATCCAAGATCACATTGAGTCTATAGGAAAAGCCAATACTATCAAGGAGGGATGAGGTGTTGCTTAATGAGCCTCGTGCTTCAAGTGCTTGGTGATATGCTCCAAATACCCTCAACTACTTTCACACATCCTCATATGACCTAAACCTAAAGCCAAAATCGGTCACACCGATTCTTTCTATCCGGCGCCACCGAGTTCATATGTCATAGCCACTGCCACAAACCCTAAGCAAATCGGTCTTACCGATAGGGATCTCGGTCTCACCAAGATGGGATTGTAATCTCTCTGTTTCCTTTTGTAACGTTTCAGTCTAACCGAAGTGAGTGATCGGTCCCACTGAGATTGCAATGTAAACTCTCTGTTTCCCTTTTGTAACATTTCGGTCTCACCGAAAAGAGCAAATCGGTCCCACCGAGTTTACCTGACCAACTCTCTAGAAAGCTTATTACCAAAATCGGTCTCACCGAGTTTGTGTAATCGGTCTTACCAAGATTACGTTATGCCCTAACCCTAACTATATCAGTCCTACCGAGTTGCATGTCGGTACCACCGAAAATCCTAACGGTCACTAGGTTTACTGAATCGGTCCGACCAAGTTTGTTGATTCGGTCCCACCGAGTTTGGTAAATTGTGTGTAACGGTTGGATTTTGTGTGGAGGCTATATATAACCCTCCACCTCCTCTTTATTCGTGGAGAGAGCCATCAGAACAAACCTACACTTTCTGAGAGAGAACCACCTACTCATGTGTTGAGGCCAAGATATTCCATTCCTACCATATGAATATTGATCTCTAGCCTTCCCCAAGTTTCTTTCCACTCAAATCTTCTTTCCACCAGATCCAAATCCTATGAGAGAGAGTTGAGTGTTGGGGAGACTATCATTTGAAGCACAAGAGCAAGGAGTTCATCATCAACGCACCATTTGTTACTTCTTGGAGAATGGTGTCTCCTAGATTGGCTAGGTGTCACTTGGGAGCCTCCGACAAGATTGTGGAGTTGAACCAAGGAGTTTGTAAGGGCAAGGAGATCGCCTACTTCGTGAAGATCTACCGCTAGTGAGGCAAATCCTTCGTGGGAGACGGCCATGGTGGGATAGACAAGGTTGCTTCTTTGTGGACCCTTCATGGGTGGAGCCCACCGTGGACTCGCGCAACCGTTACCCTTCGTGGGTTGAAGTCTCCATCAACGTGGATGTACGATAGCACCACCTATAGGAACCACGCCAAAAACATCTGTGTCTCCAATTGCGTTTGAATCCTCCAAACCCTTCCCTTTACTTTCTTGCAAGTTGCATGCTTTAATTTCCGCTGCCTATATACTCTTTGCATGCTTGCTTGATTTGAGTGATGATTGCTTGACTTGTCCTAAGATAGCTAAAATCTGTCAAACTCTAAAATTGGGAAAAGGCTAAGTTTTTAATTGGTCAAGTAGTCTAATCACCCCCTCTAGACATACTTCAAGGTCCTACAAGTGGTATGAGAGCCTTGGTCTCCATTTGCTTCGATTCCCATAGCTTTTGGTGGTCATAGCCTTGGTTTCACAACCTAGGAGAGTATGGCGTCTAGCGAGGGAAATTATCACCGTAGAGGTCCTTACTTTGATGGCACTAATTTTGCTAGTTGGAAACATAAGATGAAAATGCATATTCTCGGACATAACCCTGCCGTTTGGGCTATTATTTGTATTGGCTTGCAAGGTGAATTCTTTGATGGGAGAGAGCCGAACCGTGAAGCTAATGCGGAAGAATTGAAGATGCTGCAATACAATGCTCAAGCTTGTGATATCATCTTCAACGGATTGTGCCCCAAAGAATTCAACAAGATCAGTAGTCTTGAGAATGCAAAGGAAATTTGGGATACTTTGATTGATATGCATGAAGGTACTAACTCCGTCAAGGAATCCAAGTTGGATGTGCTTCAAAGTCAGCTTGACAAGTTCAAAATGAAGGATGGTGAAGGTGTCGCTGAAATGTACCCTAGGCTTGCACTTATCACAAAATGAGATTGCCGGCTTAGGGAGTGAAGAGATGACCAACAGATTCATCATCAAGAAGATCCTAAGAGCATTGGATGGAAAGTATGATACCGTGTGCACATTGATCCAAATGATGCCAAACTACAAAGATCTCAAGCCAACAGAAGTCATTGGAAGAATTGTTGCTCACGAGATGTCACTCAAGGATAAGGAAGAACTTCACAACAAGTCAAGTGGTGCTTACAAAGCCTCATGTGAAGCTCCCACATCATCAAGTGAGAAACAAACCTTCAATGAAGAATTGAGCTTAATGGTGAAGAACTTCAAAAAATTCTACAAGAGTAGAAGCAAAGAAAGAAGCTCCAAGTCGAGGTTATACAATGACAAAAGATCTTCTAGTTGAGAGCGCAATTGCTACAATTGTGGGAGACCCGGACACTACTCAAATGAGTGTACGACACCCTACAAAAGAAGAGAAGATTCTCCAAAAAGAAGAAGCAAAAGAGAAGAATCACCACCAAGAGAGAGGAGTAGTAGCGATGATCGTTATGAACGAAGACCCTCACAGAGAAGCAAGGATTCGGAAAGGAAGGACAAGTCATCAAGGAGCTACACAAAACGAAGACATCAAGCTCATGTTGGTGAATGGGTATCCGGCTCCGACTCCGACCATCACTCTGAGAGAAGCTATCACTCCGACTCCAAATATACTCAAGATGAAGGTGTTGCCAGTCCAGGACTTGTGTCAACCAACTCCTTCGACATATTTGACTCACCAAATGAAGGAATTGGAAGATGCTTCATGGCCAAAGGTCCAAAGGTAACACATCCCGAGTATGTTGATTTCAATAGTGATGAAGATGACTTGCTAGGTGATGATGATTTACTTGTTGACAACTCTAGTGATGAATACTATGATGAAACGTCAATTAATCATGCTAATCAAGTTAAAATAAATGACAATGATAAGGAGAAGATTGAGCTTCTAACCAAAGAACTAAACACTCTTAAGTTAGCTCATGAAACTATCTTCGAAGATCATCGAGAACTTTTAAGGGCTCATGAAAAGTTATGCTTTGAAAAGCTCAATATTGAGCAAGAACATGAGTTCTTAAAAGCAATCAATGATGATCTCTGTAAGAAAAGTTCTTCTTACATTGCCAAGCGTTTACTCTTATCCACTTACATGCCTCAAGTCAAGTCTAGTAACAAGAACAAGAAAGATTCTTCCTCTAGTAGTAACAATAATTATGCTAAATCAAATATTGTTGCCTCTAGTAGTTCTCTTGATTCCACTAATGATTCTCTTAGCCAAGTTACACTTGAGCAAGAAAATAGCTTATTGAAGGGAATTATAGAGAAAGGTGTATACAAGAGCCTTGCCGGGAGTAAGCAATTCGAGGAAATTGTACGCAAGCAAGGAAGGCACCGGAAGAATCAAGGTGTTGGTTTTGAACGGAAGTTCAATGCCAATGGAGTTGAGTGGGAAGAAGATCAATACCCCAAGACGAAGTTTGTTCCTCAACAAGAGAAGTATGATCCCACTTCCTTCAAGGGAACACAAGCACAAGATGATCTTCCACCACAAGACCACAAGAACAAAGGCAAGGACAAGCTTCAAGAGGAGATTGATGCATTTGAAGAAGCACCCAAGGCCTTGGTCAAGTGGGTTCCCAAGACTACGTCAAGTTCTACTTCATCAAGTACAACTACAACTCCAAGGATTCCCATCAAGATGTTGTGGATCCCGAAGAAGAACAACTAGAGAGTTCTTGAGGGTGACTCCGCCAACATTCTTCACTCATATCATTTTGGCAACGACAAGTGCAATCAACTTCCACATCTTGCACTAGTTCAAGGAGTCACAAGCCCTCATGTTGGTAAGGCAAGGGACAAGGTAACCTAATGATTTCATGGACATCGTCTTGTGTGTGCATCACTCTATGTCTATGGATATTCTTGTTTGTTCCTTGTGGGACTAACCCATGTAGGCATGTTGAAAGTGCAACTCACTCCAAAGGATTGCTCCAAATGATCTACATCAACATTGAGCATCCACATCTTCAACACCTACATGAAGTCATCATCGACAAAACCCAAGGTTAGTTCATCCCTCTAAAAGGGGATCTCACATCTAGGGGGAGCTTAACTCTAAGAAATGAGTCAAAGCAACTCTAATGGTGTGAACACATCAATGCATTATGTAAAAGTGGTAACCCCACTTGAGCTTAAACGATGAGTATGACCTATGATCAAATGTTCTCATTTGACTCCTAAGTCAATATACTCATATATAGATGACCTAGTCATCGCAAATTGTTTGATAGATACTAGAATTGGTTGTGCATGCTTTGCCACATATTTTCATTTGCCATTCTATTGTGTGAGCATGTTGGTTGCATACTTTACTCATTCGAGGACATCCACTTGTTGCTTTGTTTGTTTGGGTTCTTTTTCTTTTGCCAAGTGGATGAACAAGAATGCCTAAGAACCTTCTCTAGCTATCTATGCTTTTCTCGTCTCAAACTCTATTCATGCTACATCACAAAATTTGATCAAGTCAGATTCGAACCACTCTGTGTGAGGAGCACTCGGAGTCCCCGATTCGTCATAGACTTAAACTTCCAAAACTTCTTTGTGATTCTCGGTCTGACCGATTCCTCCATTTCGGTCCCACCGAGATCACTAAGTCGATCTAGGTTTTCAATCTCGATGCAACCGATTTGAACTTTTCGGTCACACCGAGTTGCTGTAACTGTATATAGTTATGCATCTCGGTCCCACCGAGTTGTTCCACTCGGTCACACCGATAGGGTCGGGCTATATATACTCACGGGCAAAAATTTGAAAATTTCTCCGAACCTCTTCGCCCGCGCAATAGCTCGCTCTGCCACCAGGGTCTCCGGATCGTCTCCTTGTCGCCAGCCGCCTCCTATCGCTGGTCTCCGCCGCTGTCAACGGATTTCACCCCCGCCATTGCCGCCGTAGCGAGTTCATCGCCAAGCTAGGGTATGGACTCGATCATAGTGCTATCCTCATATGATTCCTAGCACATTGTGTTCATAATGATTCTTGCCACGATTGAAACACTCCTATCCAATCAGAACAATCCTTAGAATAGGTGTGATTTGAGAATTTAGGGTTAGGTTTCCGCCGAAATCATCTCGGACCCACCGAGTTGAAAAACTCGGTCTCATCGATTTGGCCAACGCCATTGCACTAGTAACTCTCGGTCTGACCGAGAATTACAAATCGGTGTGACCGATTTTAAAACTTTGTGAAACCCTAGCAGTCTCGGTGCCACCGAACTGTTACTCGGTCCCACCGAGTTCACCAGTTTAGGTTCCAAAACTGCTTCAGTATCACCAAGTTTGAAAATCGGTTGATCTGAAATGCTTTCTGTGGAAAAATAAAACTGAATTTTTGAATCATTCTTTTGCAAAAATCTCTGCATTTTGTGATGCTCATCCATTCTATCTCATCTATAACTATTCACAGGGTCAGAAGACAGTGATTTGCAGCATGTCAGACCAAAGTGACAGTCAGAACAAGTCAGAATAGCAGGTGCACATGAGTGAGGGCACTAGTCCCTCTAGCAGCTCAGATGAAGGGAGCAGAAGCACCCCAAGCAATCTGCCTAAAGCTGCCACCAGGTCAAGGAAGAAGAGAACCTCAGAATCTGAGGATGAGGATTATTTGGCAGAAGAAGACGAGGCTACTTCCAAGAAGGTAGTGCTCAAAAAGGAGTATGGATCAGCAAAGACCACTAAGCCTGGACTCAATAGGAAGGTCCCTGCCAAGAGGGCACCTATGCTGAAGGTTAGAGGGTCAACTCAAATACCGGAAAAGCCTGATTCCAAAGAGCATGCTGCTGAAGGAAAGAAAAGGAAGGAAAGGGTCAAAAAGACCATAGCCAGAGTTATTGGGCAACCTTACATGTTGGAAGAGGAAGAAGAGGTTGTTGCACCAGCACCCAAGGCACAAAAGCTGATGGGTGATGCTATAAGATCAGGGGCTGCAACATCAAAGCCCAAAGAAGCACCCAAAGCTGCCCCCAAGCCCAAGACTGCACCAAAGAGGAATACCAAGAGTATTCCAGCTGCTGAGAAGAACAAGGCCCCAGTGCCTGAAGTTGCTGATGAGGAAGATGAAGAAGGACAAGTCCTGAGGAAGCTCAAGCCCAAGATTCCAGACCACAATGATACTCATCCTATGGCTGAGGACATGAATATCAGGAGAGACTCGGGGTTGAGGCTATGGAGAATGATAGATCCATATGCCACCAGGAGAAGGACTGCTGTTGATTACATGTTCCATACAAAGGATCAGCAGGACTTCTATGAGACAATCTTGTTGGACAAGAAGCCCATAGTGTGTGACATGAGGTGGGTCGACTGGACCTACATGAAGGAAAATGAAGAACACTATCCTAGAGTGTATGATAGTTTTGAAGCTTGTGAAGTTGCAGATTTTGTTGGGCAGAAGCTCACCAACTGGAATGATGAACTCATTATGCAATTCTACTCCATAGCACACTTCTATCCAGATGGCAGGACAGTGTGGATGTCAGAACGTATGAGGTACTAGTCAACCATAGAGGAATGTGCTAGTCTGATAGTTGCCCCCAAGGAGAGTGAAGATGACTTGGATGTCTATGCCAAGAAGAAAATGGGACACAATACTATGTCACATATGTACAAGGAGATCCCAAACAAAGCTCTTGAGACTTTCAAGTTTGGATCAGTCCACTTTCTTCTGTCAGGGCTGCCTACGATCAACTGGATTCTAAGGCACACTCTTTTGCCCAAGTCAAGTGACCACAACATGATTAGAGGGCATGCTATCAACTTGTTGCACTTGTTTGATGTGCCACAAAAATTCAAGGTCATGAGCCTTATGGTAGAGACCATCAAGAGGACTGCAGCAAGACCAAAAGAGAAGCTGTGGATATGCCCCACAGATTCAGGAGTTGATTAACTCAAAGATGGGCACAGGGAAATATCTGTTGGATAAGGAACATTTTGCTTTTTATCCAGACTTTGAGGACAATCAGGTTGTCATGAATGAGGATGACCCATCATCAGTGCAAGCTCAAGAGCAGAAGGAGAAAGCAAAGAGAGAGAAGGCTTCCAAGATGCCAACTCAAGAGGAGGCATCTGAGTACTTTTTGAAGAACAAGCAAGAGCAGCTTGGTTACTTGATAGCATCAACACTAAGGATTGAGAAGGGGTTGGCCACCCTAACTCAAAACCAGGAGAGCTTGGAAAGAATCATGGAACAAAAATTCTACGATCTAGATGTCAAAGTAACTAAGATTCAGTCAGTTGTGGAGCAGCTTCAGGATGACATGCAGGAGAGGAAGGGCAAGACTACCACTAATGTATTTGCCAGAGTGCCTAGAGCTCAGAGGTCAGCTGCCGTGCCTGTGACAGACACTAGAGCCACATCATCTTCACCAGCTACAGCTCCTACAGCTCCAGGGCAACCAGCTCCAGCACCAACTCCTCCGGCTCCCTCTACATCAACTGAAGCCTTCGTTCAAGGAGTTCTCCGTACACCACCACCTGAAGATCAAGCCTGAGAGTCGATCTAGCACTACGCATTTTCTATGAACTTTTTGGTAACTTGTCGCCAAAGGGGGAGAAAAATGTATAGATCATAGGCTTCGAGAGAGAGTGTTGCTTTTGTTCTCTCTTGCTTTGGTGGTTAAACTTTGTTTGCTTTTGATTGCTTGAGATACTATGCTATTATCTGTGACACATTGACGATCATGTGTTTGATCATAAGCCACACTTATGCATGTTTGATGATATTTTCTTACCTATCCTTATATGATCATTCACTTTGCTTGGTGATGAGTGCATGTATTCAATCTTTATTATTTTGAGCGCTCCACCAAGATGTATGTGACATGGAAGAGTAACCCATGAGCCTAATTCCTTGTGCATTTGCAGGCCAAAGCAAATCTTCAACTATGTACAAATTTAGGGGGAGCTCTTGCTTATCACATACTTCTCAAAGCGACGATGTTTTTCAATCTTATTATCATTTGTCGAAGCTTTGATCTATATGTTGTCATCAATTACCAAAAAGGGGGAGATTGAAAGTGCAACTATCCCTAGGTGGTTTTGGTAATTCATAACAACATATAGCTCATTGAGCTAATGCTATTCCAAGACTATTATTTCAGGAAAGCTCAATGAATGGCATGGCATGGATGATGAAAGTGGAACCCTCAAAATACTAAGGACAAAGGATTGGCTCAAGCTCAAAAGCTCAACACTCTTCACTTTACATTTTAGTGATCCAAGATCACATCGAGTCTATAGGAAAAGCCAATACTATCAAGGAGGGATGAGGTGTTGCTTAATGAGCCTCTTGCTTCAAGTGCTTAGTGATACGCTCCAAATACCCTCAACTACTTTCTCACATCCTCATATGACCTAAACCTAAAGCCAAAATCGGTCACACCGATTCTTTCTATCCGGCGCCACCGAGTTCATATGTCATAGCCACTGCCACAAACCCTAGGCAAATTGGTCTTACCGATAGGGATCTCGGTCTCACCGAGATGGGATTGTAATCTCTCTGTTTCCCTTCGTAACATTTCGGTCTAACCGAAGTGAGCAATCGGTCCCACCGAGATTGCAATCTAAACTCTCTGTTTCCCTTTTGTAACATTTCGGTCTCACCGAAAAGAGCAAATCAGTCCCACCAAGTTTAACTGACCAACTCTCTGGAAAGCTTATTACCAAAATCGGTCTCACCGAGTTTGTGTAATCGGTCTTACCGGGATTACGTTATGCCCTAACCCTAACTGTATCGGTCCTACCGAGTTGCATGTCGGTCCCACTGAAAATCCTAACGGTCACTAGGTTTAAAGAATCGGTCCGACCGAGTTTGTTGATTCGGTCCCACCGAGTTTGGTAAATTGTGTGTAACGGTTAGATTTTGTGTGGAGGCTATATATACCCCTCCACCTCCTCGTCATTCGTGGAGAGAGCCATCAGAACAAACCTACACTTCCAGCTTACCATTTCTAAGAGAGAACCACCTACTCATGTGTTGAGGCCAAGATATTCCATTCCTACCATATGAATCTTGATCTCTAGCCTTCCCCAAGTTGCTTTCCACTCAAATCTTCTTTCCACCAAATCCAAATCCTATGAGAGAGAGTTGAGTGTTGGGGAGACTATCATTTGAAGCACAAGAGCAAGGAGTTCATCATCAACGCACCATTTGTTACTTCTTGGAGAGTGGTGTCTCCTAGATTGGCTAGGTGTCACTTGGGAGCCTCCGACAAGATTGTGGAGTTGAACCAAGGAGTTTGTAAGGGCAAGGAGATCGCCTACTTCGTGAAGATCTACCGCTAGTGTGGCAAGTCCTTCGTGGGCGACGGCCATGGTGGGATAGACAAGGTTGCTTCTTCGTGGACCCTTTGTGGGTGGAGCCCTCCGTGGACTCGCGCAACCGTTACCCTTCGTGGGTTGATGTCTCCATCAACGTGGATGTACGATAGTACCACCTATCGGAACCACGCCAAAAACATCCGTGTCTCCAATTGCGTTTGAATCCTCCAAACCCTTCCCTTTACTTTCTTGCAAGTTGCATGCTTTAATTTCCGCTGCCTATATACTCTTTGCATGCTTGCTTGATTTGAGTGATGATTGCTTGACTTGTCCTAAGATAGCTAAAATCTGCCAAACTCTAAAATTGGTAAAAGGCTAAGTTTTTAATTGGTCAAGTAGTCTAATCACCCCCCCTCTAGACATACTTCAAGGTCCTACACATCTGCTTTCCCTTAGCATCTCCTTGAATCTAGCTAGGCCTGACAGCTTCCTCTAGTGGCCGAAGCTGTAGTTTTAATCTGTCCCTCCATAGTATCTCATTGTTCCTGGATAGATCCCATCTGGACTGTTAATGTTCTACCATCGCCATTTTTAGGGCTCAGAAAATTTTCTTTACTAGGCCGCGGTAGATCCAAAATTACAATGCCATCTTGCGAAACTTGTTTCTTCAGTACTTGATAAATTTCATATGTGCTTCTTCCATTTGTAGGCGGTTTAACCTTTAGAAAATGACAATCCGCCAGGTACCATTAGCCCTCACATAAACCGCCACCTTAACTTGAGCATCAATATCCGGTTTATAGTGCATATATGTTTGAATTAAATCCCCCGGTTTAACACCGGTTTGTGCACATCAATCTTGAACCATGAACCGGCTTTTGCACTTCCTTTACAGTTTGTCTTCCAAAATGGCCAAGCAATTCGCCTCTTGCAACTGGGTTCCTTCCCGGATAACAGAAACACAACTCAGTGGATATGTTCTAACTGGCGCTTTGGCCAAGAAGGAGGTCATTCATTGGCGAGTCCCAGCTGGCTCTGAGTGCCCTCGTGAACCTCAAGATGGAGAAGTGGTTGTATTTGTGCAGCATCTAGACCGGGGATTTAGCCCTCCCGGATCAAGTTTTTCCAGGATGTACTTGCTAGCTTCCAACTCCATCCTCAAGACATTGGACCAAACTCTGTGTCCAACATATGCAATTTCCAAGTGTTCTGTGAAGTTTACCTTCAAGAAGAACCAACTGTTGAGCTCTTCCGGGACTTCTTCCACTTAAACCGCTGAACTGAATTCTCTGACGGCCCCAATACTGAACTTGGCCGAGTGCCGATTCAGAAGAGGAAAGAAGTCGATTTTCCTCATGCCAAACATCATAGCCACCCCAAAGATTGGAATCAAACATGGTTCTATTGTCAGAACACCGCTCCTGCTGATGAAAACCCTTTGCCGGGTTACCGTGCTCACCGGCTCAGCAATGGCCATCCATTGCCTCAATGGCTCACTGCCAAAGAATGACAAACTTATGCACCTCAACTTGCTAAGCTCCAGGCTTTCCTAGCAAACGGCTTAACCGACATTGACCTTGTTCGTTGCTGGGTTTCGTGGGGTATCCTGCCTTTAAGCCGCCGCACCAGGTTGATGCATGAGTATACCGGGGACATCAAGGACCCTCAATGACACCATGAAATAGAGATAACTGATGACGAAGTCACCGAGGCTATCAAGAAGATGCTGGATGAACCGATCACTGAATGCAACAAAACTGGGCTGCGTCCCTTTTTATGCCTCCACCAAACCGCCAGCGGTAAAATTTTTATCCTTATGCCTTTTTGATCTGTCTCCGCTTTAATATTGTTCTGATAATCCTTTGTTTATTCTTACAGGCCAAAGATCCTTTCTGGAAGAGGAAAACTCAGGACAGACCGCCAAAAACTCAAGACAAACTGGCGAGGGCTGCTCGTGCCAAGAGCAATGCCATCAAGAAGCCAGCCAAGAAGAAAACAATCGAGTCCTTTGATCCGCCCGAAGATGTTGATGATTTGGAATAAGAGGTAGAACTTGACTCCCTTGGCTCATTTTTCATACATCTTATTGACAACGACCATTACCAGGATGATGCGGAAGCTAGACGTGCTGACAATGTAGAGGTAATCTTCCTTTCCTCCAATTCCGATCTTATGCCAGTAAGAAAAATCCGTCGCGTAGTCCGGAAAGTGAAGCGTTCACATCCTTTGACTCATTTGGATCCACAACATCCTAAAGCTTGTCGCACAACCCGGCACAGTGGCCAGCAAGTCACTTCTTCTGGTTTACCAGATACTCCAATCCGGAAGTGCCGTGCGTAGGTCTCTTGTAATTCTATCAAGTCTTATCCCTTGGCGGGTTACTTCCGATACCCTCTTAATCCATCTGACTCAAATTATCAGGTAACTTCCAATTCATCCTCTGGCGATTCATCAACCACGCAAATGCCTCCCCTCAAGACCGTCCCTGGGTAAGTACAATAATCTTAGCTTTGCCTTCTTGCGCCGGTTTACCATATTAATCCTCTGTATGCCATTCTGCAGTGCCAAAGACCGATTTAGCAAGAAGGCAAAAACAAGTGCTCCCACTGATGAAATTGAACCAGACAGGACCTCAGAAGGTGCTGGCGGAGATGTTGATGTCGCCATGGATGACCCTGTGCCACAAAGCCAGGCCATTGATGTTGACCCGCCCGATGTGAACCCGACGAGCCCTCATATCAATCCACCAAGCCCACAAGCCAATCCTCCAAGTCCGACTGCTGATCCGCCAAGCCCTGCCAAGGCCTCAGACAAACCGGCGAGCCCAAATACAACAACTGATGATGTTGTGATTACTGGGCTTGGTCATACTTCTCCTGGTAATCCTGTCGCTTTGGCAAAGCACAGTGCCAAAGTGGAATCTTTTGCTGAAGAGAAAGGCAAGTGGAAGGCTGTTGTGTTGAGTTATGCTCATCTCCCCGCTCAGGAACTTCATTCCGGATACCTAAACCGCCTATACACCAGCCGTGACTATGAGGCCGGTTTGGTCAATTTGATGAAGGAGCGTTGTGAGGTAACTTCCAAACACTTCATAAATTTTCTTTGCACTATATATCAACTCCATTGTAGCCCCCAAGGGCTGGTTTATCTCTTCAAGATGAATCAGGACTTTAAATAAAAAGACTTTCAACTGTGTAGCCCCCAAGGGCCGGTTTATCTCTTCAAGATGAACCGGGACTTTCTGTTCCAAACTTGTCCTTGTTGAATTCCTTCACCTTTGATTTTCCTGATCAATTATGCATTAGCCCCCAAGTGCCAAGATTAATACTTGTATTGATCCTTGGGACTTTGAATGGTAGTCAAAATAAAAAGCAATCCGCATTAGCCCCCAAGTGCCAAGTATATAACTTGTTATGTGCTTGGGACTTTGAGAAAAAATCTTAACCTCTTCATCATCTGTCTTTTGCAGGCTGACTTGAACAACAAGGATTCCCAGATTGTTGATCTTCAAGAAAACATTAAGTCCCAACAAGTAGAAACCTCCAAAGCCAAAGATGAACTGAAGGGTGCTTTGACTGCCATGGAGCAGTTGAAGGATGGTTTCAAAAGTGAGCGGGCGGATTGGGAAACAGAGAAAGCTGCTCTTTTAAAGCGGGCTGAAGATGCCGAAGCAGCACTTAAACAGGTGGTAGAGGAGCTAACTGGTCTGAAACATCAAATCAATGCCATGACTTCAGCAATATTTGGTAAATACCTTTTGTCAACGCCTTCCTTGAACATTTTTGAAGTTGTCGGTTTAATAGGAAATTCTTAAACGGCTTGCAGGTAGCCGTGTTGCTCATCTGGGCTCAGATATGTGGATGAAGTTGAAGGCAGCCTATGCATTGATAGAACAATTGTATACTGGTGCTGAATGAGTCATCTGTGCATCTTCCTTCAACAAACCGGCACCAATCTTGATCAAGGATACATTGGCCAAATTGTCTATGACCCCGCCCAAATAGAAGAGGTAAAGCGATTTGCTGCAAGAGCTGGCGCTTTAACAACACTGATGCGGGCCAAAGCGTGGATTGCTGATCTTGATCCGGCATATATCGCAAAAGGCTATCCCGGTCAACAAGAAGATGGATCAGACTTTGATAATGAAGCTCTCAAAGTCTTGACAAAAGAGATGCGCCCACTGGCAAGCCAATTGGCTGAGGAGGTTGATTTGTCTGTCTACCGGTCCAGCTATGACGCAGACCGCAAATGGGTTGACACAGCTGTGGAGGAAGCTCGGAATTTAATCCCTCCAATCCGTAAGCACACCTATGCCCCTGACATTGAACCGTCCAACCTTATAAGAAACGAAGCTATCTTTCAATCCTTAACCAGGATTGATTGGACCACCCTTGACTTCCAGCCACTGGGTGAGGAGGAGGAGGTTGAACCAGCATGAGATGATCCTTCAACGTCACGTCAGCCTGGTGCTGAATCATAATCCGCCAGCCGGTTTGATTTTTACGTGTTGCGGGCAACCAACAATTATTCTTTTGGGCATCAAAGTGCCTTGTAATAGGCTAGTTGAAATACTTTGATCTTCTGCCGTCGTGCACTGCTACCTGATACTGTAATCCGGCATGATTGTTGCTATGCTTGCTTTATTTGCCTTGGTATTTCGTATAAAATCCTGCCTTCTGCATTTTAAACACTTAAACATGTCCTGGCGGTTTACCGCCGGACGGGTTATGATATCCAATATAGAACCAGAATCCTCATAACCAAGGTTATAAAGTAATGAAATATGAAATATATCATACATGTGATATTAAATCACTTTTGTTGGTTCACCAACTTGTTTAGTAAGGGTGAGAACCCAAACTTTGAGTATTGGAAAATACCCACCGCATTGTGCTGGTGCATAATAAGCCATGCCGGGTATTGATAAACACCGGATGATCATCCTGGCGACTTATAGTCAATGCCAGACCGGATTGAAAGATGCCAGTTCATAATTGATTATGTGCTAACAGCTGATAACTGTAAGCCACACTGGGTTAAGAAACACCGGGTTGATGAAATGACATATAGTATGGCCGGGTCAGTAAACGCCGGTTTAGAATTTGATCAAAAAGAGATAAAACTTGCAAAAATAAAATCAAATAAAACTTGTAGTCAAGGCTTTTCGAGGGCTGCCAGGCCCAAATTTGAGGCTTTTTGTGGGCTGCCAGGCCGCTGAGTTAAACCATTTGACAAAGCCTTTTAAGATGAGCCTCCAACGAACCAATCATCGTTTTAACTTTCACAAGTTCAGGGTCTATATAAGAGTAACTTGCCAAACGTTTGGCGGGTCATGCCAGGATTATCTGGATAGGAGTGGCTTACTTGATGAAGGCAGGTTAACCCGGGGTTTTAGGTGAATACACCAGGCTTCCAAGCCGTGGGTCGATACCCAATTACAAGGGTCCTTTCAAACTCTTTGTTACTTTACACAAAGAGCCCCCAAGTAACTTTGTGAGCTATGCTCAATGGGTGCCTATGTTTGAGTTGTGCTGTTAGCAACAATACTCTCTTTGGCACCTTGGGTGTGAAGCTCCCAAGCTGTATTGTGGCATGATAGCCGGTTTAATGGACAAAACAGGACATCGCTTTGTAAGCAGAAGCCCCCTTGTAACCAAGAAATATTGGAAGAACGGCAGAGACCCTGCTTGTAGCAAGGATGCCGGTTTATTATATTGATCATAATATATACATTGTCAAAATATGTACATAATGAGAGCCTATGACTCAGGTGTAGTAAGGCCGTAGAAGAGCGATATTCTACGACCGACGGGTCTCTTCCTCCGATTTGCTTGAGTCTTTGTGCTTGCGAACATTGATGAGGTAGTATGATCCGTTGTGCAGATTCTTGCTAACCACAAAGGGCCCTTCCCAAGGTGGCGATAACTTGTGCATATCGGTCTGATCTTGGATGAGCCGGAGCACTAAGTCACCTTCTTGAAAGGTTCTTGTTCTAACCCAGCGGCTGTGATAACGCTGTAGGTCTTGCTGATAAACCGCCGAACGAGCCAATGCCATGTCCCGTTTTTCATCTAACAGGTCCAGTGCTTCTTGACGTGCTTGCTCGTTGTCCGCTTCAACATAATTGGCAACCCGGGGCGAGTCATGACGAATATCACTTGGGAGTACCACTTCTGCCCCGTAAACCATGAAGAAAGGTGTATAACCTGTAGATTGGTTTGGGGTGGTGTTTATGCTCCATAACACAGATGGTAACTCCTCCACCCAACAACCCGGCGTCCTCTTCAAAGGAACCATAAGCCGGGGCTTGATGCCCTTCAAAATTTCCTGATTGGCTCTCTCAGCTTGACCATTAGATTGGGGGTGAGCCACCGATGCCACATCAAGCCGGATGTGCTCTCGTTGACAAAAGTCCTCCATCTCGCCCTTGGAGAGGTTCGTGCGAAAACGGAAGATCACCTTTTTGATGAATTGAACCGCCGTGGCTGCATCACACTTGCTCACTGGCTCCGCTTCAACCCATTTAGTAAACTTATCAACTGCCACCAACAGGTGGATCTTCTTATCCTTGGATCGCTTGAAAGGCCCTACCATGTCAAGCCCCCAGGTAGCAAACGGCCAAGTGATGGGAATCATCCGTAGCTCCTGAGCCGGAACATGAGCTTGTCTTGAGAATTTCTGACAACCATCGCATCACTTCACCAAGTCTTCAGCATCAGCATGAGCCATCAGCCAATAGAAACCATGACGAAATGCTTTAGCAACTAAGGATTTTGAACCGGCATGATGACCACAGTCCCCTTCGTGGATCTCTCATAAAATATCATGGCATTCTTCAGAAGAAATACAGCGTTGGAACACACCAGAGACACTGCAACAGTGTAACTCGCCGTTGTGAATAACCATGGACTTGGACTGCCGGACTATCTGTCTGGCTAAAATTGCATCTTCTAGTAACTCGCCCCGGTTCATATACGCCAAGTATGGAACCGTCCAATCCGGAATAATGTGTAAAGCGTCCACCAACTGTGCCTTCGGATCAAGAATAGCGAGGTCCTCCTCTGTAGGCAACTGAACGGACGGGTTGTACAAGACATCCAGAAAGATATTGGGTGGCACCGGTTTAGGATGAGATCCCAGCCGGCTTAAAGCATCAGCTGCCTCATTTTTGCGCCGATCAATGTGCTCCACTTGATAACCCTTGAAGTGACCAGCAACAATATCCACCTCTCGTCGGTAAGCCGCCATGAGTGGATCCTTGGAATCCCAAGTACCTGAAACTTGCTGGGCTACCAGATCCGAGTCTCCAAAGCATCTGACTGGCTTAAGTTCATTTCCTTAGCCACTCGAAGGCCATGGAGTAAGGCTTCATACTCAGCTGCATTGTTAGTACAAGGGAACATTAAGTGAAGAACATAATGAATTTTATCACCTCGAGGGGAAGTAAGGACAACTCCAGCGCCCGAGCCCTCCAACTGCCTGGACCCATCGAAGTGAATAGTCCAATATTTATGGTCCGGTTTCTCCTCTGATATCTGCAACTCTATCCAATCATTGATGAAATCCACAAGGGCCTGGGATTTGATAGCTGTTCGAGGGATATACTTCAAACCGTGTGGTCCAAGCTCAATAGCCCACTTAGCAACCCGACCAGTTGCCTCCCTGTTCTGGATTATATCCCCCAAAGGAGCAGAACTAACCACTGTGATGGGATGACCTTGAAAATACTGCTTAAGCTTCCGACTTGCCATAAAAACCCCATATACCAGCTTCTGCCAATGCGGATATCTTTGCTTTGACTCAATGAGCACTTCGCTGATATAATAAACCGACCTTTGAACCGGGTACTCCTTCCCAGCCTCCTTGCGCTCCACCACAATAGCTACGCTGATAGCCCGGGCATTAGCAGCCACGTATAACAACATTGGCTCCTTATCAACTGGAGCAGCAAGAACCGGCGGTTCATCCAACTACTTCTTCAAGTCCTCAAATGCCGCATCAGCAGCATCGCTCCAGACAAAACTGTCTGTCTTCTTCAGCATCTGATACAGAGGGATCGCCTTTTCTCCCAACCTGTTGATAAACCGGCTCAAAGCCGCGATACGACCCGCCAAACGTTGAACATCATTGATACATGCCGGTTTAGCCAGGGATGTGATAGCCTTGATCTTTTCCGGATTAGCCTCAATGCCCCGGTTGGACACTAGAAAACCCAAGAGTTTGCCAGCCGGTACACCAAAGACACACTTAGCCAGATTGAGCATCATTTTATAAACTCTCAAGTTATCAAAGGTTTCTTGTAAATCAGTTATGAGTGTCTCGGCCTTCCTGGACTTCACCACAATGTCATCCACATAGGCATGAACATTGCGCCCAATCTAAGTATGAAGACAATTCTGCACACAACGTTGATAAGTTGCCTGGGCACTCTTGAGCCCAAAGGGCATAGACACATAACAGAAGGCTCCAAAGGGAGTGATGAAAGTTGTCTTCTCCTGGTCCTTAACTGCCATCTTAATTTGATGATAACCAGAATACGCATCCAAGAAACTCAAACGCTCACAACCTGCTGTAGCATCAATGATTTGATCAATACGAGGGAGGGCAAAGGGATCAGCTGGGCAAGCTTTGTTCAAATCTGTGTAGTCCACACACATATGCCAAGTGTCGTTTTTCTTAAGTACCAGCACCGTATTAGCCAACCACTCTGGGTGAAACACTTCCATGATAAACCCTGCCGCCAATAGCCGGGCTACCTCTTCTCCAATGGCCTTGCACCGCTCCTCATTAAAGCGGCGGAGAAACTGTTTGACCGGTTTGAACTTCGGATCAATATTTAGAGTGTGCTCAGCGAGTTCCCTCGGTACACCTGGCATGTCAGAAGGTTTCCATGCAAAGATGTCCCGGTTCTCACGGATGAACTCGATGAGCGCACTTTCCTATTTCGGATCCAAGTTGACGCTGATGCTGAGCTGCTTGGATGAATCGCCAGGAACAAAATCAACCAATTTAGTCTCATCAGCCGATTTAAACTTCAAAGCCGAATCATGCTCTGTAGTGGGCTTCTTTAGAGAAGTCATGTCTGCCGGATCAACATTGTCCTTATAAAACTTCAACTCCTCTGTTGCACAAACCGATTCAGCATATGCCGCATCACCTTCCTCGCATTCCAGCGCAATCTTACGGCTACCATGAACCATGATGGTCCCTTTATGACCCGGCATTTTGAGCTGTAGATAGACATAACACGGCCTTGCCATGAATTTAGCATAAACCGACCGTCCAAACAAGGCATGGTACGGGCTTCTGATCTTGACCACTTCAAAGGTCACCGTCTCGGATCTTGAATCATGATCATCTCCAAAGACCACCTCCAGAGCTATCTTACCAACAGGATAAGCCGATTTACCAGGCACCACTCCATGAAAGACAGTGTTTGACGGTCTAAGGTTCTTATCTGTCAACCCCATACGCCAGAAGGTTTCGTAATACAAGAAATTGATACTGCTCCCTCCGTCCATGAGTACCTTGGTGAACTTATAACCTCCAACCTGCGGTGCAACCACCAAAGCTAGGTGGCCCGGATTGTCAACCTGGGGCGGACGATCCTCCCGACTCCAGACAATAGGCTGGTCAGACCAGCGTAGATAACGGGGCACTGCCGGTTCAACAGAGTTTACTGCCCTTTTATGGAGCTTCTGATCGCGCTTGCACAAACTAGTAGTGAAGACATGATACTGTCCACCATTTAACTGTTTTGGGTTGCTCTGATAACCTGACTGCTGATGATTCCCCTGATTACTCTGCTGATTGTGACCACCTTGGTTGTTTTGATTGCCTTGATTATTCTGAAATCCTGAGTTTGAACCGCCGCCACTGTAACCCGGCCCATGAAACCCTGGACCGGAACCACCAGATGGACCCTGATCATACCGGAAGAGATCACAGTTTTTGAATTCCCTCATGATGTGACAATCCTTCCAGAGGTGTGTGGCCGGAACCTCCTTTGTCCCATGCTTTGGGCAGGGCTGGTTTAACAAACGTTCTAGATTCATGCCTCCACCGCGCTGGGGCGGTTTACCCTTACGGCGCTACATATTACCCTGCATACTGGTGTTAGCCACAAAATCTGAATTGTCTGCTTTACGCTTATGATAACCTACAAGTGTAGGGGATCGCAACAGCTTTCGAGGGTAAAGTATTCAACCCAAATTTATTGATTCGACACAAGGGGAACCAAAGAATATTCTTGAGTATTAGCAGTTGAGTTGTCAATTCAACCACACCTTGGTAACTTAGTATCTGCAGCAAAGTATTTAGTAGCAAAAGTGGTATGATAATAAAGGTAATGGTGGCAAAAGTAAAGACAATAGTTTTTGGGTTTTTGTAGTAGTTGTAACAGTAGCAACGGATAAGTAAATAAGCGAAGAACAATATGTGAAAAGCTCGTAGGCAATGGATCAGTGATGGATAATTATGCCGGATGCGATTCCTCATGTAATAGCTATAACATAGGGTGACACAGAACTAGCTCCAGTTCATCAATGTAATGTAGGCATGTATTCCGTAAATAGTCATACATGCTTATGGAAAAGAACTTGCATGCCATTTTTTGTCCTACCCTCTCGTGGCAGCGGGGTCCTAGCGGAAACTAAGGGATATTAAGGCCTCCTTTTAATAGAGAACCGGAACAAAGCATTAGCACATAGTGAATACATGAACTCCTCAAACTACGATCATCACCGAGAAGTATCCCGATTATTGTCACTTCGGGGTTGTCGGATCATAACACATAATAGGTGACTATAGACTTGCAAGATAGGATCAAGAACATAGATATATTCATGAAAACATAATAGGTTCAGATCTGTAAGTGCATCTAGTGCCACCCCTAGTTGGTTTTGGAGTATTGACGACAAAGTTGGTTGAGGGACTAATGCGTTTGTGAGAATTGCAGGATAACGCAGGTAGTGTCCCTCATTGATTCGGTTTACCTACCGGAGACGACCCCTAAAAATGTATGAAGACATTGAAGACAATGGTGGTATGTGAAGATATTCACATTGAAGACTATGACATGAGAAGACATTGAGCGAAGACTATGGAGCGCGAAGACTGTGTTGTTTCATTGTTTCCTTTTCTTCTTTGTTGAGTCATAGGAACCACCGTACTGTTAAGTGGGGCCCAAGTGAACAAAGCCATAGTGACTGAAGTGATGCTCAACCCAAATCCTATGTCTTCGAGCGAAGACAATGAGAGCAAATCTTATCCAGAGCTCGATGAGTCAGCTTTGCTTGTAGCCCAAGTAAAGTTGCCGTGTGTGTTTGAAATCTGACCGTTGGAACAGGTGTCAGTTCCTTAGTGACCCAGGGTCATTTCGGACATATCAGGTCGGGTTGCCTTGTGGCTATAAATAGCCCACCCCCTACACCATAAATTGGTGGCTGCTCAGAGTTAGTTTACGACTTTTGTCATTTTGAGAGCAACCCACCTCGAAGCCTTTGAGAGAGAAATCCTTGCAAGGACAAAGCCCAAACACCCAGAGCCAAAGAGTGTTAGGCATCACTGAAGTCTTTCTGTCTGTGTGACCTGAAGACTTATTACACTTGAGGACTGTGTATCCTCCAGCCAGTTAGGCGTCGCGTTCTGAGCATCCAAGAGTCATTGTGGATTGCCGGTGAACGAAGTCTGTGAAGGTTCAGAAGTCTACCTTGAAGACTTACCATAGTGATTGGGCGAGGACTGTGTGTCCTTAGATCAAGGGGAATAAGGTGAAGACGCGGTCTTCTGAGTTGAATCTCAGCCTCCCTAACCAGACGTACAGTTGTCACGGCAACTGGAACTGGTCCAACAAATCCTGTGTCTTCAACAAGTGACTGGTTCTATCTCTTCCCTCCTTTACTTTGAGTTTGTCTTCGTGAAGTCATTGCTTATTTGTCTTATCTGTTTGACTTCATCGCTTGACTACTATCGTTGATTGGCTTCGTACTATCTTCCATCCCGATCCTTACTACCTAGCTGCTATTAGTCTTTGTACGTTCACATTATTGCATACTTGACTATGGCTTGCTTGTTGTAGTTTATCTTCCGCTGCATATCAATTAGGTCATTTCTATTGTTTGTCTTAAAAACTTCCATGTTTTGAAGACTTTGATAAATATCGCCTATTCACCCCCCCTCTAGTCGATAACTAGCACTTTCAATTGGTATTAGAGCAAGGTACTCCCTTGTTCTGTGTGATTCGGTTTAACCACCTGGAGTTTAGCTATGTCGACTGCAGGGATAATCAAAGTCTCCGCTGCTTGTCCTGTGTTCGATGGAACTGAATATCCCTACTGGAAGAATAAGATGCGGATGCATCTTGAAGCCATTGATGTCGACCTCTGGTATGTCGTCAAGAATGGTGTTCCCAAAACTGGTGAAGGTGTCACCCCTACTGATGTCAAGAAGTTCATTCAATTGGACTCCACTGCAAAGAACATCATCTGTGGGCATCTGACCAAAGGACAGTATGGCCGTGTGACTGCCCTGGAAACATCAAAGCTAGTCTGGGACTGGCTATCCAAGGTCAACAAAGGTGTCTCTACACAGAGAGACCAGAGGATCAGTGTTCTTCGCAATCTCTTCAACCGCTTCAAGAGAAACGACAATGAAAATGTCCAGCTCACGTTTGATCGCCTCACTGACATCACAAATGAGCTTCAGGCTCTTGGCGCCACTGAGATTACCAAGCATGAAATCGTCAAGACACTATTGAGATCACTTGACAGCTGCTTTGACACCCTTGCCCTCATGATACAAGAACGCCCTGACTTCAAGACACTCGATCCTTTGATATACTTGAGAGGCTCAACACACATGAGTTCCAGCTTTCTGAGAAAAGAGATATCTATGGCCCCAACTATGGCCGAACTAGGCAAAAGTCGTTTCCTCATCTGAAGAAGAAGAATCTGACTACGGTTCTGATGATCCTGAAGACATTGGAAGGGAACTTGCTATGCTTGTGAAGAAGTTCCAGAAATTCACCAAGAAGAAGGGCTTCAGAAAGTCTTCACAATGCAGTTCAAGAAATGATGAAGCTTCCACTCAAGACAATAAGAAGAGAACATGTCACAAGTGTAAGAAGCCTGGGCACTACATCTCTGAGTGTCCTCAGTGGGACAATGAGAAGAAGAAGAAGAAGAGCAAGGAATATGACTCTGATGACAAGAAGAAGAAGAAATCTTCAAAGTCTTCTTCCAAGTCCTCATCAAAGTCTTCATCTCATAAGAAGAGCTCATCTGGCAAGGCTTGTGCTTTTGTTGGCAAGGAAATGGATTCAGAGGAGGAGTCTACTTCTGAGGAGGCGGAGGTGGAATCTGAAGCTGAGTCCGACTCTGGCGTTGCAAGTCTGGCTCTAGCCACAGCCTACGTTGCCAAGTCCATCTTCAACACTGAAGACAATGACTCCCACACCAACGCTGATGATGACAAGGACAATCCTGCTCCCACCTACTGCTTCATGGCACGCGGTGCCAAGGTAAAATCACGTGATGCTTACTTTCAAACATCAAGTGAAGATGACTCTGATTGTGAATCTAAACCCAGCTACAAAACACTTGCTAAAATTGCTACTGAACAACAAAGGGCTATGGAACATACTTAAAATCTGTTAGACAAAAGCGATGACCTGTTGGACGTGGAAATGACATGTTCACAGTCCTTAGTTGAAGACATAAAAAATCTTCATGCTAAGTATCAAGAACTTGAAAGTCTTCATGAGACGCTCTCAACCACTTATGAAAATCTCTCCTATGATTATCTTCAAAGGAAGCAAGAGCTTGAGAAATTGAAAGCGACTCATGAAGATATTAAAAAAGAGAATGAGTCATTTCGCGCTCAACAGATCAGTTCCGCTCAGGATGGATTTGAACCACCATGTTTAAAATGCATTGAGCGTGATAATGTTGCCTCTGTTCCTGAATGTTCCAATGCTGCTACTGTTGCTTTATCTTCAACTACTGATGTGGAAACTAACCCCTCTACTGAGGATACCACTACTATTGCTGATGAAAATGCTAGGTTGAAGACATTGCTTGAAACAAGGATGTATAAAAGTCTGAAAGGACATCAAACACTTTGTGATGTCCTCAAAAAGCAGATTCTGAACCGAAACCCTAGGAAAGAGGGTGTTGGGTTCGAGAGGAAAATGAATGTTGATGGTTCCTACTGGAAGCCTGAGCAGTATCCCAAAACCACATGGGTTGCTGCAAAGGAACCTTCAGTGGATCCATCCACTTTATCTGGCTTTACCTCTGCTAATCCTATTATCATTGATGAATCCTTTGATGCAAACTATAAACTATTCAAAAATTAGAATGGTGAAGTGTTTGCCAGGTATATTGGTACTAACTGCAGGAATGGACCACCTATGAAGAAGATCTGGGTTCCCAAAGGCTGTCTTGAGAATCTTCCAGTGAATGTCATCATGATACCACCAGTGAAGAAGACAAACCCCAGACCAAAGGCATCATATGGTCCAACGACTTCATACGAATACAGGACTCACTTGAGTCACCCTAACGCCAATGTTTTGCAGGTAAATCATACTCAAACTTATGAATATGAACGTGTGTCCTCAAACCGCCATGTTCATAGGACTAAGAACTTTTCTGCTTATTCATATGAGTATCATTCATCTCCTGCAAGGCTATTTGCTAGGGCTTCAAAGCCGAAATTCTCAGATGCTACACTTAGACTCATTGCTTCTAAGCCACCCCTGAAGATGTGGGTGGTGAAGAAGAATTAACTCTCTTTTGCAGAATATGGTCTCCAGCCAGCAATCAAAGGCGTCGGATACTATTGCTTGGGACCTAAAACACATTAAGGGACACTCGATAAAATGACTTACTATGTATTCCACATACGAATCGCTTACCTGTCATACTATGTGCTAACTTTCATCTAAGTTGTGATAATCCAAGTGTGCGTCAAATGCTTATGCTTCACAACATACCTTGTGAAGCCTATCCTCCTAATTGCACTATAGGGTATGACACCTCGTGCTTCAGAATGGATTATGGACAGCGGATGCACTAATCATATGACTGGTGATCGAAGTCTTCTCATGGACTCAACCTTACGTCCATCTGACAAGAGTCAAATCACATTTGCTGACACTGGTAAAGGCAAGGTATTGAGTCTAGGTAGAGTTGCAATCTCAAAGGATCAACACATGGATAAAGTGATGCTTGTTGAATCCCTTGGATTCAACTTAATGCCTGTCTCAATGCTTTGTGACTTAAACATGATTGTGATATTCGGAAAATATCGTTGCCTTGTACTAATGGAATCTGACAAGTCTCTAGTCTTTGAAGGGTATAGGAAAGGTGATCTATACATGGTAGATTTCTTAGCAGGTCCACAGCTTGATGTATGTCTTCTTGCAAAAGCTTCAGAATGTTGGCTCTGGCATCGAAGGCTGGGGCATGCTGGCATGAGGAACTTACACACTCTCGTCAAGAAGAAACATGTCATAGGCATCGAAGGTGTCAAGTTCAAGAAAGATCATTTGTGTGGTGCCTGCGAAGCTAGAAAGATGACGAGGGCCAAGCACCCCTCGAAGACAATCATGACGACATCTCAACCCTTTGAGCTGTTGCACATGGACTTATTTGGCCCTACTCACTACTCTACCCTCACAACAACAGCATGTCTCTATGGCTTCGTCATCGTTGATGACTACTCAAGATATACATGGGTGCACATAATTCTCTACAAGACTGAAGTACAAGATGTCTTCAAACGATTCGCCAATCGAGCAATGAACAACTATGGCGTCAAGATCAAGCATATCAGAAGTGATAACGGCACTGAATTCAAGAAAACCGGGCTTGATCTCTATCTGGACACAATGGGAATCACTCATGAGTTTTCTGCTCCATACACACCTCAGCAAAATGGCATTGTTGAGCGCAAGAACAGAACCCTCATTGAGATGGCTCGAACAATGCTCAACGAGTACAAGACACCAAGAAAGTTCTGGCCTGAAGCTATTGATACAGCATGTCACATCATCAACCGTGTTTACATCCACAAGCTTCTAGGCAAAACATCCTATGAGCTCCTTACTAGCAAGAAGCCAAATGTCAACTACTTCAGAGTCTTTGGTGCTAGGTGCTGGATCAAGGATCCCCATCACAAGTCAAAATTTGAACCCAAAGCTCAGGATGGCTTCATGCTCGGTTATGGAAAGGATTCGCACTCTTACAGAGTCTTCAACCTCTTCCACTACAAAATCGTTGAAACTGTGGACGTGCGATTTGATGAAACCAATGGTTCACAACGAGAGCTCCTGCCAAGCACATTAGATGAAGCTCCTTCCAGCGAATCTATCAAGCTGATGGGAACTGGTGAAATCATGCCCTCTGAAGCACTGCCTGAAGAGGAACTTATCATTTCTGCACCAAACCAACCTGAAGACAATGCTCAGACCGAAGACAATCCTCCCAATGATGACAATGATCGCATGAGCAAGGGCTTCTTCCAGTTCATCCTCGTGTTGCAAATGAAGTACAAATTGAGAAGATAATTGATAGCATCAATGCACCTGGTCCGCTTACTCACTCAAGAGCAACACAGTTAGCAAATTTCTGTGGGCTCTTTTCATTTGTATCAATATCTAAACCCAAGAAAGTTGCTGAAGCCTTTATGGAACCTGAATGGATTTAAGCCATGCAAGAAGAACTTCAACAGTTCAAGCTGAATAATGTTTGGGAACTTGTCAAGCGCCTTGACCCTCGCAAACATAACATTATTGGCACTAAATGGATATATCAGAACAAACAAGATGAGCATGGTCAAGTCGTCAGAAACAAAGCACGTCTTGTGGCTCAAGGATATACTCAAGTTGAAGGAATCGACTTCGATGAAACATTTGCTCGGGTGGCTAGGCTTGAAGCTATTCGCATACTACTAGCCTATGCTAATCACCACAACATCTTGCTATATCAAATGGATGTGAAGAGTGCTTTCCTCAATGGCAAGATTGAAGAAGAAGTGTATGTTGCTCAACCACCTGGTTTTGAAGATCCAAAACATCCTGATATGGTGTACAAACTAAAAAAAGCACTGTATGGCCTCAAACAAGCTCCTCATGCTTGGTATGATACAATCAAAGACTTCCTGAAGAGCAAAGGCTTCAAACCAGGATCTCTCGATCCCACACTCTTCACGAAGACATATGATGGTGAACTGTTTGTATGCCAAATATATGTGGATGACATAATCTTCGGCTGCACCAACTAGAAGTATAGTGATGAGTTTGGATACATGATGCAAGAGCAATATCAGATGTCCATGATGGGTGAGCTGAAGTTCTTCCTTGGTCTTCAAATTCGTCAGCAAAGAAATGGCATCTTCATTTCTCAAGAAAAATATCTCAAAGACTGTCTGAAGAAGTTTGGAATGCAAGATTGCAAAGGTTACACGATGCCAATGCCAGCCAAACATCATCTTGGCCCCGACGACAATGGTAAAGAGTTCGATCAAAAGGTATACCACTCCATGATTGGTTCTTTACTTTACCTATGTGCATCTAGGCCAGATATTATGCTTAGTGTTTGCATGTGTGCTCGATTCCAAGTGGCACCAAAGGAATCACATCACTTAGCTGTGAAGCGAATTCTTAGATATTTGGCTTACACCCCAACACTCGGATTATGGTATCCAAAGGGCTCAAAATTTGATCTGTTTGGATTCTCGGATGCTGATTATGCTGGTGACAAGGTGGATCGCCAATCTACATCAGGAACATGTCACTTTCTGGGACGATCACTTGTCTGTTGGTCTTCAAAGAAGCAAAACTGCGTATCACTCTCAACTGCTGAATCTGAATACATTGCTGCTGGATCTTGTTGTGCTCAGCTTCTGTGGATGAAGCAAACTCTCAAGGACTATGGCATCAATCTGAAGCAAGTCCCTCTCTTCTGCTACAACGAAAGCGCCATCAAGATTGCCAACAATCCAGTCCAGCACTCGAAGACAAAGCACATTGAAATTCGTCATCATTTTCTCCGAGATCATGTCATGAAGAAAGATATTGACATCATTCACGTCAACACTGAAGAGCAACTGGTAGATATCTTCACAAAGCCCTTGGGTGAGAAAAGGTTTTGCAAGTTACGGTGTGAGCTAAATATCTTGGAATCCTCAAATGTCCTGTGATCAGGCACACATCCTAACACTTATGCATGTTGATGACTTAGATGTGCAACACACGAAGTAAAGTATATCTTCAATCAATGAAGACTTACATTCTGAGTGTGAATACATTAACATGGAATTTGACTTCGGAGCGCCACGATAATTGTGCACTGTGTCTGGGTCTAATACTTCCTATACGGTGGGTAACGCCACCACCAAATTTCTTGGTTTGAAGTGTTTCACTCATGGCGTTATTGTTGAATATATTTGCATTTTGTCTTCAACTTTCAACTTATCTTCATGATTTACTTCACTATGTTGAGTTGATTGCTTTCCCATATATATATATATACTAGTATTCTGTCCTCTACAGCATTCACTTATAGCTATGTCTTCATTTTTGAATCTTTTGAACTAAGTGAATGTGATCGGACCCTAATCTCTCTATGCTTACTATCTCAAACTCTATCTGTCCAAATCATATGCATTTTATTGAAACTATCGAATGTCTTCTCTACATCCTTGTCAGCAGAAGACACAGAGACAAACATTAAGTCTGTTAAATGATTCATCCTTATTGACTGAAATCCGGAGAAGCCGGAACGACCATCCAACAAACTTGGCGGGCGTGGGAACGTGGGACAACTCTGAGTATGTTGCATGCTTGCCACGTGTCCCTCAGATGTGAACAGGCAGGGGCACCTACGTAATTGCGCTGTGCTGCACACCTTCTTATAAATACGTGCCTCCTGCGGTCAAGAAAACCTTCTTCCACCTCTCCACCTAGTCAAAACCCTAGCGCCACCGCTAGCTCTCGATGACGCCAACGACGAAGCGCTTAGCTGCCGCGACTTCTCCGACACCGTCCTCACACCGGCCGCGGGCATCGTCCTCTCCGCCGCCGCCGTAGGTGTCCTCTGTAGCCAAGTTAGGGCACGATGGATTGAACTGCCCGGTCTCCAATTCATCTCATCTAGCAGTTCTTCGTGTGGTAAATATAACTCTATTTTTACCATCTTTTTGATCCGCAATGATTCATCCTATTTACCAAAAGTGGTTTTTGTCTACACAAAGTTAGATCTATTCTGTCTGCATCTCATACTACCTAGTATATTCACTTAAGCTTCATATTTAGTTAGATTCCTCACTTGTACTTATTCACGGAATTGTACAAATCTGGAACCAACTCTCAACATATAAGTGAATGTCTTCACAACATGAGGTCAATGTCTTCAAACCGATTTATCTTCAAAATCTTCTAAGAATGCATATGACCTCTTCCCCTTCCTTCGCATCTCTAATGCTGTCACAGGTACATGTCCGTGGGAGAATCTCTAGGTTCTCATAGTCTGCATTCGTTTGCAGAATTCTTACAGCAACACACTGAAACTCCCGAAGCCAGTTCCTGTCTGACCAGCAAGCGAAAGCCTTTGAAGCCTTTGAACATATTGAAACCATTCAGCTTGAAGTTCATGGCTACGGAGAAATCTGTAAGGAAGGGTGGCAAACAGCATCGAGGGGGAACATCAAAGGATCTGCCTGATGATCTTGCAGAAATCTACAAAACAGATCCTGAAGAGGATTATAATCAGCGCAAGACACAAATCCAATGGATTCGACGCTATTGGGCTGAACAATGGTTCAAGTACAAATTCGTGACCCAGGAATATGCTGAGAAGAATGCTATCAAAAGTCCTTGGGGTGATATTCTCTATCGAGGCCTTCCCCCCAAGAACAAAGCTGAAGCCATTGCACAAGAATTCTATCCTTGTATGGTCCGTGGACCACAGCTTGAAGATGCCGACCCAACATCATTGCTCTGTTGTCGTGAAGATAATCTCTTCAAGCGCAACTTCCAGTATGCCAAGGCATCAGCAAAGGAAAACAAGAAGTCATGGGGATTAGACTTCAATCCTGGTCCCTCTGCTCCCCGTGCTGATGGCACACGTGAAGCGGAAGAAAATAGAATCGGCCCCTTTTCAAACCTTGATGGCCTCATCTCTTACATCTTGGTACAAGGTGCCAAAGTAGATCATTCTGATAATGATGCTGATTCTGATGAAGCCCCAGCTCCTCCTCCAAGGCCGCAGAAGCCAAAGAAAATTAAGGCTTCAACATCAGCTGCACCTCCAAAAGCTTCTCGTGTGAAGCCACTGGCCACTGCACCTCCTGAAGACAGTGTGCAGTCTGAATATCTTTCACGCATCTCCAAGAAGACGGAGAAGAAAAAGAAAATCATCAAGAGTACTGATCAGACATTGACTCCTGCTGCTATTCTGCTTGAAGAGCACATTGATCTGTCCAGCGATGACGATCTTGCAGATGATGCTCTTGAGGAACTGATCAAGAGCAAGGAAGAAGCTGAGATCTTCAACAACTTGCCTCTCTTTGACATGGAAATCATCCATAACTTCATTGATGAGTGGTTTGACACACCAAATCTCAGCTTTGATGACTTGCAACTTCCAATTGGCCTCAGCGTCGCCTTCAATGGCGCCATTGCTTCTGAGCTAGCTATTGCTCAGCGCATCGTCGAACTGAAGCACAAGATTGACTATGAAAAGGCTCAGTTCAAGAAGCATGTGGCCATGCTCAACATGCAAGATGTCAAGAACTTCAAGATCATGCTGCACGAGCTGAAAGAAGCCTTTCACAAGAAGCATGAAGAAGCTCGAGGGTCCAGAGAGCGCACAAAAAATCTGGCTGACAAGTGTGTGCTTGCCTACAATGAGGCTGAGAAGCGCAAGGCTCTTGGTCGTCCTGGCATCGACCCCAGGATGGCTACAAAGAAGAAGAAATCGACTGTCCAATCTGTGTCTTCAAGGCAAGATGAACCTCGCATTGTCTTCCCAAGCAGCATGACTGGCTCGAAGCCAAAAGTCACGTCAAACGCTTTAGAACAAAAGAAGACGAGGGCTGCAGAGGCTGAAGCCAGAAAAAGGAAAACCTCAGAAGCCTCTGATGCTGCTCCCTCCAAGAAGAAGCGCAAGACCAAGAAAAGTCGGGCTGCTCCCACAGAGCCCCTTGTTGTTGAACCCATCTCAGTGGTTCGTCCTGCATCTGCAAATCAAGAACTACGAATGACTGTTCATGAGCCTGCTTCCACAGAGGCTCCTGAAGCTGAAGAGATTCCAGTAGTTGATCCCATCACTACTGAAGACATTGGTCACCATGACAATGTTGAAGATGATGAAGTTATTCCTCAAATTGAATACAATGTGGTATCATCGCCTGTTCTCACGAACAGCGAAATCATCAGCATTGGTCGTCCTCTGACGCCAATTGCTCAGGATGCATCATGGGCTGATCGCCCGCAACAACAAGACTCCCCCAGTACTCCCCAACAACAACAAGCCACACCATTTGTGCAAGTTAAAGAGGATGAGGACCTGCCTACTCCATCTCCCAAGGCGTCGCCTGTCCTACAACGGATTCACAAAGGACCAAGGCCTCAAGTCCCTCTTCCGAGTGTTCCAGATGGAGAAGTGCACCATCAACCTGTTGCACGTCAAGTGTTTTCAGAAGCCACTCCTGCTGTGAATGTCTCCGTGTCTGAAGCACCAGCTGCTGAAGACAATCCGGCTGCATCAGCCGATGACGAACATCAAGACGATCGTGTCCCTACTCCACCTATTCCTGAAGAAGTTGTTCATGAAGTGAACGTGTCTGTGCCTGACCCTCCATCTCATCAAGTGGAGGTTGAAAACCTTGAGGCTGCCACCACCAACACCAATGAAGCCAATGACATAGTCATGGCTGAAGCTACTATGGAGCCTGTCCCCAGCACCGTACCAGAAGTCAATGCTGAAAATGCTCCTGAAGCTTTTGTTGTGCAGCCCGAAGCCACCGTTGCTGCCACTGCTCCTGTTCCGCCACCAAGGCCCTATACAATTGAGCAAGCATACAACCATGGCGAGCTAATCATAGTAAGATGGCCCGTTCTGGTCCCTCAGCCTAATGTCTCTGGTCCTCAGTTTGACTATCACATTGAGCATAGGCCTCAGGTCCAGAAGCCAAAGCCAAGACTGCAAAGGTTTCCAGGTACTGCCACATCTGTCGGGTCCTTCAATGCAAATGGCTTCAAAAGCCACAACACATTCTTTGACAGCTCAAAGAACCCCTACACAAGGCCAAGAATATCATCAGATCGTTTCTGGAGTCATCAGCAACGAAGCTATTACTCCTGTGTTCTGTATGATCAAGGGCGCATTTTCCCTCATATGCGCCTCGACACTGAAGCCATTGCTGGACTGCCATGCTTAGAAGAAGCACTTGACTGCTTTCGTGATGCTGGTCTGCTCAGCTTTGTGACAGACAAAGAACATTGGAATGAAGAGCTATTGCTTCAATTCTATGCTACGCTCCACATTCGCGGATATAACAGTGATACAAAGACATGGGTTCTCGAGTGGATGACAGGAAATGTTCATCATGAAGCCAAAGCTCTTGACATCCTTGAGCTTACAGGCATATCCACTCCCGGAGAGCTTTATGAACCTGGCTGTCAAAACCACCGCAATGCACTGGAGAGCATCTTCCATAAGCCTGAACCCAACATGAGCCAGATGTTGAGCATGATGAAGCCATTGCCTCATGACGCTGAATACCCAAAGGAGTTCTTTGTTGATGACCTTGAGTATCTGCCGTGCACCATATATCACATCATCAGGCGGACTCTATGGCCTATCAAAGGACATTCATCAGCTGCTAAACTTGAAGGAGCCATGAAGACATTGGTCTTTTACATCCTCAATGGCATCAGCTTCAATGCACAAGATTTCTTCATCAGGCAACTGGCTGCATCTGGATCTGACCTTTTTGGCCTGAAATTCTATGCTCCATGGGTCATGCGCCTCATTCAGCAACATTCTGCTGTCAACTATCAACCCTCTGCTCGCAATCATGTGATCTTTCTACCAGAGGTTGATATGTCAGTTGAAGCCATATACCCTGAACCTGCCAAGAAGCCTCTTTGTCTTCAAAATGCTGAACATCAAAGCTTCACTCAGCCTATGGAAGGAGTCCAAGCTATCACGCGTGTCTATCCGATGGCTGGAAACATTCGTCTACCTCATCGTGCGCCAACTGAAGCTACAGCGAGCACAATTGCTCAAAGGCCTCGGAAGCGCTCTCGGGTCCTAAATGACCGAGAACTTCTTGTGGCCCTGCATCAGAAACAAGATAAGCATCATTTTTGGCTCAAGCGTCAGATGCAAAGCCTCTTGGTGGATGTAAATCGCATTCGAAACCTTGCCACCAAGAATGCATTTGTCACTCACAAAACTTGTCGGCGATCATGGAAGAGTTTGACCCTGCTCAGTGCTGAAGCAGATCTTCAAGACGATGGCTTCACTGAGAGATTCAAGTTTGACTCCACTCCTCCACGGAATGCTGTCCTACGTAGAACTCCATATCTTGAAGACTCTGACTATTCTTCCTCCATGGCAACCGTGAATGCAAATGTGATCGATGATGAAGACGATGCTACTTCAACACCCCCTACTTCTGCATGCATCGACACTGCACCAAGTTCGTCTGCACCGCCAAACGACAACGACAACCCTGCTGCTTCAACTACTCCTCATGAGGACGAGTAGAGGCTCTATGTCTTCAAACCTTTTTGGTCATTACTGACAAAAGGGGGAGAAGCGTATGAGTTTGATAGTCTTCAAGCGGGTTCATATGGGCGGTTGCTTTATATTTTGCCTAGTGTTTACAACTCTTGCTTTTGATACATTTCGTTCTTTGAGTTGTAACACTTAAACTTGATGGTCGTCTGCTACTTATTTGCTCTTTCATGTGCGATGATAACTTCCGCACTTAGATCATTCCGCACTTAGATCATTCTGCAGACGTCCATTTTCCATTATGCATGTCATTCCTTAAGTTATATCGTTTCATGCATGTGAATTATCTTCATAAGTTGAAGAGGATCTCCACAAGTACAACCTGCCATGTGCATTTGCAATCCAAAAGGAAATCATCTATATGCACATCTTCAGGGGGAGCCCTTGCCACTTATGAAGACAATACCCTATCCTTTACAATTTCACATACTTCTTTCCCCTCGAAAACTTCAACCAGTTTGTCATCAATCACCAAAAAGGGGGACATTATAAGTGCATCTAGTGCCACCCCTAGTTGGTTTTGGAGTATTGACGACAAAGTTGGTTGAGGGACTAATGCGTTTGTGAGAATTGCAGGATAACGCAGGTAGTGTCCCTCATTGATTCGGTTTACCTACCAAAGACGACCCCTAAAAATGTATGAAGACATTGAAGACAATGGTGGTATTTGCAGATATTCACATTGAAGACTATGACATGAGAAGACATTGAGCGAAGACTATGGAGCGCGAAGACTGTGTTGTTTCGTTGTTTCCTTTTCTTCTTTGTTGAGTCATAGGAACCACCGTACTGTTAAGTGGGGTCCAAGTGAACAAAGTCAGAGTGACTGAAGTGATGCTCAACCCAAATCCTATGTCTTCGAGCGAAGACAATGAGAGCAAATCTTATCCAGAGCTGGATGAGTCAGCTTTGCTTGTAGCCCAAGTAAAGTTGCCGTGTGTGTTTGAAATCTGACCGTTGGAACAGGTGTCAGTTCCTTAGTGACCCAGGGTCATTTCGGACATATCAGGTCGGGTTGCCTTGTGGCTATAAATAGCCCACCCCCTACACCATAAATTGGTGGCTGCTCAGAGTTAGTTTACGGCTTTTGTCGTTTTGAGAGCAACCCACCTCGAAGCCTTTGAGAGAGAAATCCTTGCGAGGACAAAGCCCAAACACCCAGAGCCAAAGAGTGTTAGGCATCACTGAAGTCTTTCTGTCTGTGTGACCTGAAGACTTAATACACTTGAGGACTGTGTATCCTCCAGCCGGTTAGGCATCGCGTTCTGAGCATCCAAGAGTCATTGTGGATTGCCGGTGAACAAAGTCTGTGAAGGTTCGGAAGTCTACCTTGAAGACTTACCAGAGTGATTGGGCAAGGACTGTGTGTCCTTAGCTCAAGGGGAATAAGGTGAAGACGCGGTCTTCTGAGTTGAATCTCAGCCTCCCTAACCAGACGTACAGTTGTCACAGCAACTGGAACTGGTCCAACAAATCCTGTGTCTTCAACAAGTGACTGGTTCTATCTCTTCCCTCCTTTACTTTGAGTTTGTCTTCGTGAAGTCATTGCTTATTTGTCTTATCTGTTTAACTTCATCGCTTGACTACTATCGTTGATTGGCTTCGTACTATCTTCCATCCCGATCCTTACTACCTAGCTGCTATTAGTCTTTGTACATTCACATTATTGCATAGTTGACTATGGCTTGCTTGTTGTAGTTTATCTTCCGCTGCATATCAATTAGGTCATTTCTATTGTTTGTCTTCGAAACTTCCATGTTTTGAAGACTTTGATAAATATCGCCTATTCACCCCCCCTCTAGTCGATAACTAGCACTTTCAAGATCTGAAATCATGGCACTCGGTCCCTAGTGACAAGCATTAAGCATAGCAAAGTCATAGCAACATCAATCTCAGAACATAGTGGATACTAGGGATCAAACCCTAACAAAACTAACTTGATTACATGGTAAATCTCATCCAACCCATCACCGTCCAGCAAGCCTACGATGGAATTACTCACGCACGGCGGTGAGCATCATGAAATTGGTGATGGAGGATGGTTGATGATGACGACGGCGATGAATCCCCCTCTCCGGAGCCCCGAACGGACTCCAGATCAGCCCTCCCGAGAGAGATTAGGGCTTGGCGGCGGCTCCGTGTCGTAAAACGTGATGAAACTTTCTCTCTGATTTTTTCTCCCCGAACGTGAATATATGGAGTTGGAGTTGAGGTCGGTGGAGGTCCATGGGGCCCACAAGATAGGGGGCGCGCTCTATGGGGGGGGCACCCCCCTGTCTCGTGGACAGGGTGTGGGCCCCCTAGTGTATTTCTTTCGCCCAGAAATTCTTATTAATTCCAAAAAGTGCCTCCGTAGATTTTTAGGACGTTCCGAGAACTTTTCTTTTCTACACATAAAACAATATCATGGTAGTTCTACTGAAAACAACGTCAGTCCGGGTTAGTTTCATTCAAATCATGCAAGTTAGAGTCCAAAATAAGGGCAAACGTGTTTGGAAAAGTAGATACGTTAGAGACGTATCAACTCCCCCAAGCTTAAACCTTTGCTTGTCCTCAAGCAATTCAGTTGATAAACTGAAAGTGATAAAGAAAAACTTTTACAAACTCTGTTTGCTCTTGTTGTTGTAAACATGAAAAGCCGGCATTCAAGTTTCAGCAAATATTATGAACTAACCATACTAACAATAACACCTAGGTCTGACAATTACTCATATCAATAGCATAATCAGCTAGCGAGCCATAATAATAAAACTCGGATGACAACACTAATGCAGAGCACCTTTAAAGATCAAGGACTGACTAAACATTGTAATTCATGGTAAAAGAGATCCAATCAAGTCATACCCAATGTAAACCAATAATAATGAATGCAAATGACAGTGTGCTCTCCAGCGCGTGCTTTTTAATAAGAAGGGTGATGACTCAACATAAAAGTAAATAGATAGGCCCTTCACAGAGGGAAGCAGGGATTTGTAGAGGTGCCAGAGCTCGATTTTAAAATAGATATTGAATAAGATTTTGAGCGGTATACTTTTGCTGTCAACGCAACAACTATGAGATGGCTATATCTTCCATACTACATGCATTATAGGCAGTTCCCAAACAGAATGGTAAAGGTTTATACTCCCCCAACCACCAACAAGCATCAATCCATGGCTTGCTCGAAACAACGAGTGCCTCCAACTAACAACAACCCCGGGGGAGTTTTCTTTAATTATTTTGATTTGCTTTGATCTTTTTGGATCATGGGACTGGGCATCCCGGTTACCGGCCCTTTCTCGTGAATGAGGAGCGGAGTCCACTCCTCTTGAGAATAACCCACCTAGCATGGAAGATATAGGCAGCCCTAGTTGTAACATGAGCTGCTCGAGCATACAAAACAGAATTTCATTTGAAGGTTTGGAGTTTGGCACATACAAATTTACTTGGAACGGCAGGTAAATACCGCATATAGGAAGGTATAGTGGACTCATATGGAACAACTTTGGGGTTTAAGGAGTTTGGATGCACAAGCAGTATTCTTGCTTAGTACAGGTGAAGGCTAGCTGGGAAGCGACCAACTGAGAGAGCGACAACAGTCATAAACATGCATTAAAATTAATTCACACTGAATACAAGCATGAGTAGGATATAATCTACCATGAACATAAATATCATGAAAGCTATGTTGATTTGATTCAACTACATGCGTGAACATGTGCCAAGTCGAGTCACTCAATTCATTCAAAGGAGGATACCATCCCATCATACCACATCATAATCATTCTAATAGCATGTTGGCACGCAAGGTAAACCATTATAACTCATAGCTAATCAAGCATGGCACAGGTAACTATAATGTCTAAATGTCATTGCAAATATGTTTACTTCATAATAAACTGAATCAGAAATGATGAACTCATCATATTTACAAAAACAAGAGAGGTCGAGTTCATACCAGCTTTTCTCATCTCAATAAGTCCATAATATATCGTCATTATTGCCTTTCACTTGCACGACCGAACGATGTGTATAATAATAAGAGTGCACGTGCATTGGACTAAGATGGAATCTGCAACCATTCAACTCAAGAGAGCAGACAAGTAATATGGGCTCTAAGTTAAATAAACAATCATGCATATGAGAGCCACTAAACATTTTCAATATGGTCTTCTCGACCCCCAAAGGAAAGAAAAGAAAATAAAACTATTTACACGGGAAAGCTCCCAACAAGTAAGAAGAAGAACGAGAAATCTTTTTGGATTTTTCATTTTATTTCTACTACAAGCATGGAAATTAAACTAACTAATTTTTTTGGTTTTTCTTAAGGTTTAACAAACACACAAGAAGAAAACTAGAAAAAGAAATTTAAACTAGCATGGATAATACAATGAAAGAGTATGAGCACCGACGACTAGTGTGTGAACATGAATGTAAAGTCGGTGAGAAATACATACTCCCTCAAGCTTAGGCTTTTGGCCTAAGTTGGTCTAGTACCAAGGACCGCCGCTACTCTCCCCGGTGTACTGGGAGGTGTAATCAGGATACCACTGGCTGGTCATCTCCGGATCCCACTGGACAGATGATGCACGATAAGGGTCCAGTTCAGGTTCCGGCTCAGGTTCAGGTTCTGGAGTAAAAGCTTGGGCTCGATGATTGTTCACCGCTTCCGGTGTGACAAGAAATTTTTCTGCAAGCAAATCAAACAACAGAGGCGCAGGCAAAATAATAATCTCAAAGTGTTTCTTATTAGATTAAGTTTATACAAGAGCATCCTACCTTCGTTGTCAACAATAAACTTGTGTGCTACCATGCTCTTGTAATCTAAAATGTGAGGAGGCAATTTTATCTCCTCTTTCTCATGGTGCCTAATGGGTATCTGAAAATGTCTAGCAAGACGTGCAACATAGATACCTCCAAATATGGGGCCTTTTGTATGATTCAGGGCTAGCCGTTTAGCAATGAGGCACCCATACTAAAACTATTGTCTCCAAGCAAGGCATGTTGAAGAATGATAATATCAGGAACACTAAAGTTTCCACTATTTCCACTACAAATCAAGCATCTACTAGCAAATATGGCAAAGTAGCGTAAAACAGGAAAGTGTATGCTAGAGATTTTTGCCTCAGACCCCTTCTTTGGTTCCTCTACAGCTATAGTGTTAACAAAGCCATCCACTTCTTTACGATGGGGTTCCTCTAATTCTCCTTCATAAGGTATCCTACACACCTCGCAAAAATTACGTAAAGACATTTCTCTGAATTCATCATATAAGTGAAATGATACTGAGGGCGGTGACTTCTTAGGATAATAATAAAAGTTTTGCACAAAAGTATTGGTGAGTAAGAGATACTGATCGATCCGGTCGTTCATGAAACCGGGGAGGCCTGCAGTCTCGATCAAATAATAAAAATATACATGAATTCCATCTTCTTTCAAGAAATCATCACATGGCCATTCACACGACCGCACTTCCGCTAAGCGAGGAAGATTATACTTGGTTTTTTCCTTCTCTTTGGCTTGTTTTTCCTGAGATCCATGGCTAGAAGAGCCCCTCAAAAATTTCCTTAACATTTTCTAAAAATTTCTGAAATTTTAGTAACTTCAAAATAAAAGTGAATAAAACTAAACAAGATTGGTAGCAACTACTCCTACAAGTGTCTAGAACCTATATCATGCATCATAATTGCTTGGGACCTCAAAAATTTAACATGCAAGCTCAAGAACATGGTCACCTATGCAGCAAAAATTTGCAATGAATAAAGCACTAGAACAAAAACTAATTGGACCAATGGAGTCACATACCAAGCAACAATCTCCCAAAGCAGTTTTGTGAATGGTGCTTTGAGCAAGGAGATAGAAAATCGTAGCAAAATGAGCTAGAACTCGTGCTTGAGCTGGATGGGATTTTTTTGGGTAGAAGATGAAGTGTGTGGGTGCTGGCATAAGTGGAGGGGGCCACCAGGGGCCCATGAGACAGGGGGCGCGCCCAGGTGGGGTGGGCGCGCTCTCCACTCTCGTGGCCTGGTGCTTGCCCCTCCTGTAGTGTTTTTAGTGCCTAAAATCCTCAAATATTCCATAAAAAATCATACTAAATTTGCAAGGCATTTGGAGCACTTTTATTTTCGGGATATTTTTTAATGCACGGATAATTCTGAAAACAGACAGATAATACTATTTTTTGCTTTATTTATTCTAAATAACAGAAAGTAAAAAGAGGGTACAGAGGGTTGTGCCTTCTAGTTTCATCCATCTTGTGATCATCAAAATGAATCCACTAACAAGGTTGACCAAGTCTTGTTAACAAACTCATTCCGAATAACACGGAACCAGAGAAATTTCGAATAACACTAAGTTACCTCAACAGGGATATGAAAATCCCCAATAATAAGAATATCATACTTTTTCTTGATAGTAGGGAGAGGAAATTCAAAACCTCCAATAATAATAGTTGGAACTTTTCCAATAGAATTGATGCTATGAACTTGAGATTGTTTCCTCGGAAAGTGTACTGTATGCTCATTACCATTAACATGAAAAGTGACATTGCCTTTGTTGCAATCAATAACAGCCCCTGCAGTATTAAGAAAAGGTCTACCAAGGATATTCGACATACTATCTTCCTCGGGAATATCAAGAATAACAAAGTCCGTTAAGATAGTGACATTTGCAACCACAACAGGCACATCCTCACTAATACCGACATGTATAGCAGTTGATTTATCAGCCATTTGCAAAGATATTTTAGTAGGTGTCAACTTATTCAATTCAAGTCTACAATATAAAGAGAGAGGCATAACACTAACACCGTCTCCAAGATCACATAAAGCAGTTCTAACATAATTTCTTTTAATGGAGCATGGTATAGTTGGTACCCCGGGATCTCCAAGTTTCTTTGGTATTCCACCCTTATAAGTGTAATTAGCAAGCATGGTGGAAATTTCAGCTTCTGGTATCTTTCTTTTATTTGTGATGATATCCTTCATATACTTAGCATAAGGATTTACTTTCAGCATATCAGTTAAGCGCATACGTAAGAAAATAGGTCTAATCATTTCAGCAAAGCGCTCAAAATCCTCATCATCCTTTGTCTTGGATGGTTTAGGAGGGAAGGGCATGTGTTTCTGAACCCATGGTTCTCTTTCTCTACCGTGCTTCCTAGCAACAAAATCTCTCTTATCATAACGTTGATTCTTTGATTGTGGGTTATCAAGATCAACAGCAGGTTCAATCTCTACATCATTGTTTTTGCTAGGCTAAGCATCAACATGAACATTATTATCGCTAGGTTCATGTTCATCGCTTGATTGTGTTTCAACATCAGAGATAGAAATATCATTGGGATTCTCGGGTGTGTCTACAGTAGGTTCACTAGAAGCATGCAAAGTTCTATCGTTTTTCTTTTTCTTCTTTTTAGAAGAACTAGGTGCCTCTAAATTGTTTCTCTGAGAATCTTGCTCGATTCTCTTAGGGTGGCCTTCAGGATACAAAGGTTCCTGAGTCATTCTACCAGTTCTAGTAGCCACTCTAACAACAAAGTCATTCTTATTATTTAATTCATCAAGCAAATCATTTTGAGCTTTAAGTACTTGCTCAGCTTGAGTAGCAACCATAGAAGTATATTTGCTAATGAGTTTGAGTTCACCTTTAACTCTAGCCATATTATCGCTCACGCGTCCTACCTCAAAAGCATTATTATTTAACTCTCTACCAACATAAGCATTAAAACTTTCTTGTCTAGCCATAAAGTCATCAAATTCATCTAAGCATGGGCTATGAAATTTAGTAGAGGGGATTTCAACTTTATCATATCTATAGAGAGAATTTACCTTTACTACCTGTGTTGGGTTATCAAAACAATTTGGTTCTTCAATAGGCGGTATATTAAGACCATGTATTTCTTCAATAGGAGGTAAATTCTTAACATCTTCAGCTTTAATACCTTTTTCTTTCATTGATTTCTTTGCCTCTTGCATATCTTCAGGACTGAGAAATAAAACACCTCTCTTCTTCGGAGTGGGTTTAGGAATAGGCCCAGGAGTTGGCTCAATTGGTTCAGGAATTGCCTCAGGAATTGGCTCAGGAAGAGTCCAATTATTTTCATTAGTTAACATATTATTCAATAGTAACTCAGCTTTGTCGACTGTTCTTTCCCTGAAAACAAAACCAGCACAACTATCCAAGTAGTCCTTGGAAGCATCTGTTAGTCCATTATAAAAGATATCAAGTATTTCATTTTTCTTGAGAGGATGATCGGGCAAAGCATTAAGTAACTGGAGAAGCCTCCCCCAAGCTTGTGGGAGACTCTCTTCTTTGATTTGCACAAAATTATATATTTCCCGCAAGGCAGCTTGTTTCTTATGAGCAGGGAAATATTTAGCAAAGAAGTAATAAATCATATCCTGGGGACTACGCACACAACCAGGAGCAAGAGAATTATACCAAGTCTTAGCATCACCCTTTAATGAGAACGGAAATATCTTAAGGATATGAAAATAGCGAGATCGATCATCATGAGTAAACAGGGTAGCTATATCATTTAACTTGGTAAGATGTGCCACAACAGTTTCAGATTCAAGGTCATAAAAAGGATCAGATTCAACTAAAGTAATAATCTCAGGATCAACAGAGACTTCATAATCCTTATCAGTAACACAAATAGGTGAAGTAGCAAAAGCAGGGTCAGGTTTCATTCTAGCATTAAGAGACTGCTGCTTCCATTTAGCTAATAATTTCTTAAGATCATATCTATCATTGCAAGCAAAGATAGCTCTAGCAGCTTCTTCATTCATAACATAACCCTCAAGAACAACATGCAATTCATAATCATTGGGAGAATTTTCATCATCACTATCATCAATAATAGCATCTTCAATAACTTCATCCCCCCTAACTCTAGCAAGTTGTTCATCAAGAAATTCACCTAATGGCAAAGTAGTATCACACACAGAAGTAGTTTCATCATGCATAGCAGAAGTGGCATCATCAATAACATGCGACATATCAGAATTCATAGCAGTAGCAGGTTTAGGTGTCGCAAGCTTACTAATTATGGAAGGAGAATCTAGTGCAGAGCTAGATGGCAGTTCCTTACCTCCCCTCGTAGTTGAGGGCAAAATCATAGTTCTGTCGTCTTTCAAGTTCTTCATAGTGATCAACAGATATAAATCCCAAGTGACTCAAAGAATAGAGCTATGCTCCCTGGCAACGGCGCCAGAAATTAGTCTTGATAACCCACAAGTGTAGGGGATCGCAACAGCTTTCGAGGGTAAAGTATTCAACCCAAATTTATTGATTCGACACAAGGGGAGCCAAAGAATATTCTTGAGTATTAGCAATTGAGTTGTCAATTCAACCACACCTGGATAACTTAGTATTTGCAGCAAAGTATTTAGTAGCAAAAGTGGTATGATAATAAAGGTAACGGTGGCAAAAGTAAAGATAATAGTTTTTGGGTTTTTGTAGCAGTTGTAACAGTAGCAACGGAAAAGTAAATAAGCGAAGAACAATATGTGAAAAGCTCGTAGGCAATGGATCAGTGATGGATAATTATGCCGGATGCGATTCCTCATGTAATAGCTATAACATAGGGTGACACAGAACTAGCTCCAGTTCATCAATGTAATGTAGGCATGTATTCCGTAAATAGTCATCGTGCTTATGGAAAAGAACTTGCATGACATCTTTTGTCCTACCCTCCCGTGGCAGTGGGGTCCTAGCGGAAACTAAGGTATATTAAGGCCTCCTTTTAATAGAGAACCGGAACAAAGCATTAGCACATACTGAATACATGAACTCCTCAAACTACGGTCATCAACGAGAAGTATCCCGATTATTGTCACTTCGGGGTTGTCGGATCATAACACATAATAGGTGACTATAGACTTGCAAGATAGGATCAAGAACACACATATATTCATGAAAACATAATAGGTTCAGATCTAAAATCATGGCACTCGGGCCCTAGTGACAAGCATTAAGCGTAGCAAAGTCATAGCAACATCAATCTCAGAACATAGTGGATACTAGGGATCAAACCCTAACAAAACTAACTTGATTACATGGTAAATCTCATCCAACCCATCACCGTCCAGCAAGCCTACGATGGAATTACTCACGCACAGCGGTGAGCATCATGAAATTGGTGATGGAGGATGGTTGATGATGACGACGGCGACGAATCCCCCTCTTCGGAGCCCCGAACGGACTCCAGATCAGCCCTCCCGAGAGAGATTAGGGCTTGGCGGCGGCTCCGTGTCGTAAAACGCGATGAAACTTTCTCTCTGATTTTTTCTCCCCAAACATGAATATATGGAGTTGGAGTTGTGGTCGGTGGAGGTCCAGGGGGGCCACGAGATAGGGGGGGCGCCCTATAGGGGGAGCGCCCCCTGTCTCGTGGACAGGGTGTGGGCCCCCTAGTGTATTTCTTTCGCCCAGAAATTCTTATTAATTCCAAAAAGTGCCGCCGTGGATTTTCAGGACATTTTGAGAACTTTTCTTTTCTACACATAAAACAACATCATGGTAGTTCTGCTGAAAACAGCGTCAGTCCGGGTTAGTTTCATTCAAATCATGCAAGTTAGAGTCCGAAACAAGGGCAAAAGTGTTTGGAAAAGTAGATACGTTAGAGACGTATCAGCTTACCATTTTCCCGTGGCTCGCCTGGTTATGTTGTCCTTTCGAACCAGTATTCTTCTTTCCCTTCTCCTGCCTTTCTTCATCAAAATCGGGGTCCTTGGTATTATCAGAATCAGCATGCTTAACCAGAGCCGCCATGAGCGTTCCCATATCATTGCAGTGATGCTTGAGTCATCCCAACTTCATCTTTAGTGACTTAAACCGGCAATTACCTTCCAAGGTCACAATTGCCATGTCGGGGTTGATGCGGCCTGACGAATGCATTATTTCTGAAACCCGGCGCACCCAATGGGTTGTCGATTCATTCTCTCCTTGGACACAAGCCGCCAGATCCATAATGGACATGGGTTGCTTGCACGTATCCTTGAATTTTGCTATAAATTTGGCCTTCAATTCATCCCATGAACTGATCGAGTTAACGGGCAGGCTCTTCAACCAGGTACGAGCCGTTCCTTCTAACATCATGGTGAAATATTTTGCACATGCCGCTTCATCCACATCTAGTATCTCCATTGCCATCTCATAACTTTCAACCCACGCCTTCGGGGGCTGATCAACGGTATAATTAGGCACTTTACACGGACCCTTGAAATACTTGGGCAGCCGCACATTACGCAGAGCCGGGGTGAGGCATGGTATTCCCCAAGAGCTAAAGGCCAAACCATGTTCAACTGACGCCGCTGGCTGAACCGGAGCGGGTTAATTCTGGTACTGCGCTGCAAACTGCGCTGCTAACTCTGCTTCGCGCTGTGCTCTGCCGTTGTTCACCACATCCTGAGCATTCAAACCGCCGTGCGCCGGATTAGGCCCGCGAGGGGCACCACGACACCGCATACTGCTTGACATGGCCGGTTCGTCCATGTGCCTGCTATAACTCTTGCTCGGACGGGGGGTTGAATGTATTCTGTCTCGGCTGTAGGAATAAGCCTGCTGCTACACGATAGCGGTTTGAAGAAGATCCACGGCCCGTCGCTTCTCAATCGCTGCTAGTGAGTCACCCTCCATCGAAATAGCTGCCAAACGCGATGTTGCAGCGATCATGTTATCCAAAGGGTTAGAGAAGTGACCCAGTGGCGTTGTTACATATTGCGGCGGGTTATCCGTCCGTCGAGGCGGGTCCAACATCCATGGCTGATCCGGCGCCACCCCTGGTGCCTTGGTCCGGTTTACTGTTGCCGGATTACTAGGCCCGGCTCCTGGCGTGTTGAAGAGATTCATACCCTCGTAAATCTGCGGCAGACGAGACCGGTACTTCCTTCTCATTACTTCGCTTGACGCATTCTGATCCAACAAAAGCCGGTAATTCTGCGCCTGGATCTATTGTGATTGGGCATCCAAAGCGGCCCATTATTCAGCCATCCTGGCCTCCTCAGCCGCCAAGTCCGCCTTGGCCTGAGTTATCTGATCCTTTAGCTTTGTAACATCCGCATTATGCTGAATTTGGGTCTCCGGGGTGACTGCTGTGGTCAACAATGCCGTCAAAGCGTCCAGCAAACCGGCAAGAACTTGAGCCGGCCGGCGCGCCGGGCCTCCTGCCGTGGCTGCTGATCCGGAGATCATTGCTGCTGTGGATGAAGATTGCACGGTGGGCTGCGTACCGGCCATGAAAATTGCAACCCGGTTTGGCGGTTCAAGGGGGGCCGGAATACTATTGCCATCGGAGCATCCCCCGATCCGGCCATCTTGCAACTGGTACAGTGACTCGGTTTTGCCAGTGGATGATTCACCATCTGAATAGATGGCTGTCTCACCGTCAGACACCGGTTCAGATTCCGCACCATGGATGAACCCTACAAACGCATGCTTCATGGCAGGCTGAACCAGGGCAGGACTTGCACGCTGAGCCGTTTCGACGAGGTCGGTGGAGATGTCCGGCTCAGGGCCCGGTTCGCCGATCTTGCCGATGAAGACATGAATTCCGCCAAAGGGGACCCGGTACCCATACTCGATTGAGCCGGCCTAGGGGCCCCAGCCTGCGTCGTTGATGTAGAGCTTGCCGCGATGACTCTTGGTCATCCGGCCAACTGCGTACCCTTTGAGTCCTTCAAAGCTGCCCTTTAAGAACTCGAAACCATCGTGCGATAGCCCCACGGTGGGCGCCAACTGTCGTGGAATTAACACGTCAGATGTCCTAGTAGAAGGACTTAGTCGTGGAACCATCGCAACGAGATTAGCAAAAAGGGGTTAAACCGGACAAGGGACACGAGAGTTTTATACTAGTCCGGCCCCTTACGATGAAGGTAAAAGCCTACGTCTAGTTGTGATGGGATTATTGAGGTTTCGATGATCAGGGAGGAAATATGCTTGCCTGAGTCTCGAGTTGTTGTTTCTTGTCCCCGAACCACCGCCGGGTTGTTCCTTTATATACACAGGTTGACGCCCGGCCGGTTTACAGAGTTTCGAGGCTGGCTCATACAAGTGTCCAGCTTGGTCTCTTCCTTTCCCTAACTTACAACACAAGTTATACACTATGGCGGTTTACAACTATGGGCCCTAATCTGCCTTTGGGCTCTGGGCCTCTAAGCTTTACTAGCAGAGCGACATCTTCTTTATCTTCATGGGCTTCAATACGGATGAGCGTGAACCGGCCCCTCCTGGGCGGTTTACACTTAGTAGTTATATCCTCAACAATGACCGTCACACCGGATATACCAAATACAAATCCGGTCGGGCCGAATACAACAGACCAGACTCATTTGAACTGCGTCGTGATGTAGCCCGACATAGAGGTGTCTCACACCCCCTATGCTTCACTGATGAAGTAATGGATCATGAATTCCCAGAAGGGTTTAAGCCCGTAAATATCGAGCCCTACGATGGGACTACAGACCCCGTGGTATGGATAGAAGATTTCTTTCTCCACATTCACATGGCCCACGGGGATGATCTACACGCCATCAAGTACCTCCCACTAAAACTCAAGGGACCGGCTTGGCATTGGCTGAATAGCTTGCTGGCAAACTACATCGGAAGTTGGGAGAACCTGGCAGACGCATTCCTGGATAACTTCTAGGGCACTTATGTGTGACCACCGGATGCTGACGATTTAAGTCACATAACCCAAGAGCCCGGAGAGTTAGCCAGGAAATTCTGGACTCAGTTCCTAACTAAAAAGAACCAAATTGTCGACTGTCCGGATGCCGAAGCCCTAGCGGCCTTTAAGCATAATATCCGCGATGAGTGGCTTGCCCGACATCTGGGCCAAGAAAAGCCGAAGTCCATGGCAGCCCTCATGACACTCATGACCCGCTTTTGTGCGGGCGAGGATAGCTGGTTGGCTCGTAGCAACAACACAACAAGCAATCCTGGCACATTAGAGGCCAGAGATAGCAACGGCAAGCCCCGACGCAACAAACACAAGCGTCGCAAAAATGGTGATAACGTCGAAGACACGACAGTCAATGCCGGATTCAGTGGCTCTAAGTCCGGTCAGCGGAAAAAGCCATTCCAAAAGAACAATTCGGGCCCATCCAGTCTGGACCGCATACTCGATCGTCCATGCCAAATTCATGGCACCCCAGGAACACCAACCAATCATACTAACAGAGAATGCTGGGTCTTCAAACAAGCCAGCAGGTTAGGTGCCGAAAACAAGGAGAAAGGGTCTCAAAGCAATGACGACGATGAGGAGCCCCAATCACCAAACATAGGAGGGCAAAAGAAATTTCCCCCACAAATCAAAACAGTGAATATGATAAACGCCATCCACATTCCCAAACTGGAATAGACATGCACTCTTAGGGATGTCGACTTAACGGAGCCAGTCGCCCCACAATATAAACTATGGCCGATCACTTTCGATCGTATGGACCGTCCGGCCAATATCAATCAGGGCAATTCAGCCACACTCGTCCTTGACCCAATAATTGACGGATTCCACCTCACACGAGTCCTTATGGACGGAGGCAGCAGTCTAAACCTGCTGTATCAGGACACAGTGCGCAGGATGGGTATTGATCATTCGATGGTCAAGCCCACTAAAACCACCTTTAAAGATGTTATACCAGGTGCGGAGGCCCGTTGCTCAGGCTCCATCACTTTGGAGGCAGTCTTCGGATCACCGAACAATTACTGTATAGAAGAGTTAATCTTGACATCGTCCCTTTCCGCAGTAATTATCATGCACTGCTCGGACGAACCGTGTTTGCTCGATTCAACGCGGTGCCACACTATGACTATTGAAATCTCAAGATGCCCGATCCGCGCGGCGTCATAACAGTTAATGGCAAGGCCGAACTCCCCCTCTGTGCCGAAGAGCATACCGCCGCCTTAAGGGCAGAAGCAACAAGTGGCATCCTTAAATCGAACCTCGAGTCGACGGCCAAGCTCTCGGACACTGTCAAGGGCGTCTGAAATACTTTGCGGCAGGATAGCCCGGCTCATCCGGAGCTCAATTAAAACACTCTGGCAGTAAACATAGGCACAACCAGGATAGGCCACACAATGCGGCTTAACCGCTCCATGGCACATAAATATATTTTTTGCACTTTCTTTGCAGGTCCGCTTTTGCGTAGGCCAGGACTGGCGACATGGAAATAGCTCGAATGCGTAAGGGAATCCTTAGAGATGCCCCTTGATGACCATCCGGTTACACTCCGGATCCGCACACAACCTCCTCCCGCTTGATCTTAGCAGGCATCTGTACATCGCGATATGCCTTAATATGCCAGGGGCTTCATTGTACCCATAATACGGCAATAAAGTCCGAACACCTTCACGATCGTTCGACACCCTGAACTTATAGCATTATATGCATCAGTTCCAAATCATGTCTTGGGTCAATAGTTGGGTTTGCCTGGCTCCCATGTTTTGCTGCCTTATGTTCCGCTATATCGGCTAAGGCGGCACAAGGAGAACTACTATGATTGTGTCCCGGTTCTTCCGGATGAGCGCCTCAGTAGAGAAAGCCGAAAACTGATTGTCATGATACGGCGAGAGCTGGTCAGCTATTCGAGAGGTTGTAAAATCTTTAAGGATTTCTTCCGCATAATGCCACAACTAATGCAACATGCGATGGATCGGCTTTTCTTCCGATCAGGTGCTTATAGATCCCCTCGTACGGTCTTCCGAACACCAGGGGCTGCGCCTACCTTCCTTTTGTCAAACTCCTATGGCTAAGTGGGAGTGATAAAGCCCTATAGTCTGATTGCCTGGTTCGTTGTGCTGAACACCTCCTTCAAGGACCCAAAACTGGGATAAAGAGTGCTCAGGTTTATCCCGAACACCCCGATACTTCCTACGTGGGGGCAGAAGCCGACGACTGGCCAACTCTCAGGATTAATATACAAAATGGCCGCGCAGGTGGAAAAACTTTCAAATAACAGGCAATAAGTAATAGAAATGACCTTGTTCAACATTACAAAGGACAACATGACTGTATTCATGGAAATATAATGTCCTTGGTGCATTGCTCCGCCGCAAGGCGGGATCCTTTCAGGACACTATCATAATATAATTCGGGCTTGCGGTGCTCCTTCCCCTCCGGCGGTCCCTTGGTCATCAGCTTTTCCGCATCCATCTTCCCCCAGTGCACCTTTGCGCCGGCGAAGGCCATTCGTGCACCCTCCATGCAGACCGACTGCTTGATGACTTCGAGTCGAGGGCAGGCACTCACAAGCCGCTTCACGAGCCCGAAGTAGCTTCTTGGTATCGGCTCGGCGGGCCATAGCCAAATAATTAAATCCTTCATGGCTAGTTAGGCCGCCTTATGCAGTTTGATCAGCTGCTTCAGCTAATCGACAAATGGCACCAGATAATTCGGCGCCAGATACTGTGACCAGAAGAGCTTCTCCGCAGCATTGTTTTCTTCGGCTCGGTAGAACTTGGCGGCATCAGATATGCTGCGTGGAAGTTCCACAAATACCTGTGGAGAAATTCAAATTAGTAAACATGATTTTCTCCCTTCAAATACCTGCTTTGCATAGAAAAAGTCTTACCCGTCGCGATCTTCCTCGCCTCTTGTATTTCCTGCAGGGCACCTTGGGCTTCCCCCCGGGCATCGCATGCAGCTTGGTGAGCCTGGGCGAGTTTGGACTCTTTCTCCGTTAAACTCTGCTCCAAGATCTCGCATCTCTTCACAGCCTCTTGAAGCTCTTGTTCAGCTTCAATAACCTTGGCCTCGTGCTTTTCATGAAGAGCCTGCACTGCGGCTGCCTTCTTCTTGGCTTCGGCCACAGCCTTCTTAAGAGCTTTGATTTCGGCCGTCGCCCCTAGAGCATACCATAAAAATATTTTCATCTTATTAACTTATTCATTCACGCTAATGCGAACAAGGTTTTTACATACCTTGGTTATCCTCCAACTGTTTCTTCACTCGGCCGAGTTCTTCCTCGGCCCGCTCCAGACTCTGCTTTAGTCCGGAGACTTCCACTATATGAGAGGCGGCAGTCACCACAGGCACCTGCTTACAAAATAAAAGAGCAAGAGATGCCATAAAGTAAGTCTCCTGCGAACATACATTTTTGATCCTCTGTCCGGCTCCTTATTTCACCGAACAGTGTATCAGGGGCTACTACCTATACTATGACACTCTTCGAAACCTCACAAAACATACCTCAAAGCCCGTTATAAGGCTGATGCAGGCTTCATTCAGTCCACTCTTAGCAGACTGAATCTTCTAAATCACCGCACCCATAAGGGCATGGTGTTCGTCGATGATGGAGGCGCTCTTCAGCACCGCTGATAAAGTATCCGGCACCTCTGGTTGGACAGAGGCTGCCGGCGGAACAGGCGCACCCCCTCCAGCCGAGGGGGGCTGCCTTCCTGATTCTGGAGCCGTATCAGTCTCTGGAATTGCGTCCGGCTGGGGCCAAATTCAAGATAGCCCATGAGGGAGTCCTAGATTAGGGGGTATCCGGACAGCCGGACTATGTACTTTGTCCGGACTGTTGGACCATGAAGATACAAGACTCAAGACTTTGTCCCGTGTCAGGATGGGACTCTCCTTTGCGTGGAAGACAAGCTTGGCGATTCGGATGTTAGATCTCCTTCTTTGTAACCCACTCTGTGTAACCCTAGCCTCCTCCGGTGTCTATATAAACCGGAGGGTTTAGTCTGTAGGACAAGAACAATCATAATCATCATAGGCTAGCTTCTAGGGTTTAGCCTCTATGATCTCGTGACAGATCTACTCTTGTAATACTCATATCATGAAGATCAATCAAGTACGAAGTAGGGTATTACCTCCATCGAGAGGGCCCGAACCTGGGTAAAACATCGTGTCCCTTGCCTCCTGTTACCTTTAGCCTTATACGCATAGATCGGGACCCCCTACCCGAGACCCGCCGGTTTTGACACCGACATTGGTGCTTTCATTGAGAGTTCCTCTATGTCGTCGCAATAAGGCTTGATGGCTCGTCTCGTTGTCAAGGACAACATCACCTCTGGGGGAGCCCTGGCAGTAGGCTAAACTCTCCGACTAGGCGGCTTCATCGTGACCGCCCGATCGCCTGCCGCGCCGACGATGACTTCTCGGGTCATCAAAAATAACCTCCACGTCAATTCGGAACTCGCCAAACAGATGGATCCAATGGAGGTCTCTTCCCTTAATGAGCTCTTAGATCGCATCACCGCTCTAGGAGTCGCTACAGACTATGATCGGATTGGGATTAAACCCGACCAAAGGGATATTAAATCCCCACCGGTCACCCATGAGATAGCGGTAGTGGAAGAGCCACACATAGATTATCCCTCTACTTTGAGGACGAACTATGTCCGGATTACCGAGCTCTCTGATCCGGATACCCGTTCGCGGGAGGACATGACCAAGACCCCGAACTTAGAAACGGGCAATGGGCTGGAAAAATCAGGCAACATCCCGGAGCCTGAGCTGCCAAGCCCGGAGGCTCCTCTACCCCTGGGTGTTAGACCGGATCAGAATCCGGATTTAACTACGCCCACCCACCCAGACTTATGCCGTCTCTCCCATATCAGACAAGAGCCCCAAGAGACAGTACATCGCTACTGGGCCAGATTCCTCCTTCTGATAAACAGGGTCAAGGACTGTCGTGAGGAAGACGCAATCTCACTTTTCTGCAAAAATTGCACGAACAAAGGGATACTTAATGCTATAAGTCACCGTGACATAGTACACTTTGCTGACTTAGCAGCCATAGTACATAAGTACTGTGCGATGGAAAGCGCCTGGAAAACCCAAACAGACTTTTGGGATAATCCGGCTCTCAATAAACCCTTCGTCCGAGCTAAGAGGGCAAACTCTTGTAAGTTACCCGATCCAATTCCCAAAAAACCAAAGCCCACTCCAGGGCGTGGAACCGTATTGGAAGAATGGCTCAATGGGCCATGCAAAATTCACAGCACGCCGGATACCACGCCAACGCATAGCCTTAGAGCATGTTGGATACTCCGACAGGTAGCAAAAAGCGGCGAGGATCTTCTTGTAAACCATAAAGCAGAGCAACATCCCACCGAAGACAACAATGCGGTACTGACAGTCTTCGAGACTTTCGCCTCAAATAATAGGCGCAAGCGAGCTCATCGAAAGTTCGCTGAAATCTGCCATGTGGCAAAAATAAATCTGTGGAGCGACACTGCTATAACCTTCAGTGCCAGTGACAAACCTCAATTCCAGATAGTCCGGGAACCAGCCGCTTTGGTCCTTAGCCCAATCATGGACGGCTTTCGGCTCACTAAAATACTCATGGACGGCGGAAGCGGATTAAACCTGATCTACAAAGAAAATTCAACAAGATGGAAATTGATAAAAGCCGCATTGAGCAAAGTGGCACGACCTTCAGGGGAATCATCCCTAGTCAGGAGGCACAGTGTGCGGGAAAAATCAGACTCGATGTGGTATTCGACACCATGGAGAATTATAGGTCCGAAGAAATCACGTTCCAAGTGGCCCCGTTCAGCAGCGGATACCACGCCCTTTTAGGGCGGGACGCATTCACGAGCTTTCAAGCTATACCCCATTATGGGTACATGAAGCTTAAAATGCCCGAACCCAATGGAATCATCAGTCTAGCCAATGATCTGGACGTCGCACTCCGTGTCGAAAATAAAACTGCCGCACTAGCCCTGGAAGCACTATCCAAAGCCCTAGCGGCCGAAGAACTAACAACACTGCATGCCACAGTGGACAGAGACGACGTCATACTTGAAAAACAACCCAAGTCCACCTCATTCAAGCCCGTGGACGAGATAGTCAAATTCCAGGTCCATCCAACGGACCCCACAAAGATAGCTTCCATCGGGACACAGTTGAGCCCCACAATGGACGACACACTATGAGACTTCCTACGCGAGAATTGGGACATTTTTGCTTGGCATCCTTCAGAAATGCCGGGCATCCCATGCAGGCTGGCTGAACACTGCCTCAATATACTGAAAGGATACAAGCCAGTCAAATAGACTCTTAGGCGCTTCTCAGAGCCTAAACGGCAAGCCATGGGAGAAGAGCTAGCCAAGCTACTTGAGGACGGATTCATCAGAGATATAAAACATCCGGATTAGCTGGCAAATCTGGTAATGGTACCAAAGAAGGATAAATCCTGGCGCCTATGTGTCGATTTCAAAGACCTCAACAAAGCATGCCCCAAGGATCCCTTCCCCCTCCCTCGCATTGACCAAATCATCGACGCCACCGTAGGACACGACTCACTATGTTTCCTCGACGCATACTCCGGATACCATCAAATAAAGATGGCAGAATCCGACCAAGCCACAACGGCCTTCATAACGCCATATGGCCCCTTCTGTTTCAACACTATGCCTTTTGGGCTCAAAAATGCCGGCGCAACCTATCAACATATGATTCAGACATGCCTGGAGAAGCAAATTGGCAAAATAGTGGAAGCGTACGTGGACAATGTGGTCATAAAAACAAGACGCGACGAAACTTTAATAGATGACTTGAGACTCACGTTCGACAACCTCCGAACATACGACATCAAGCTCAACCCGGAAAAATGTGTTTTCGGTGTACCCTCCGGGAAGCTGCTCGGCTTCATCGTTTCCAATAGAGGAATCGAAGCAAATCCGGCAAAAATCCAAGCTCTGTCACAGTTGGCTATCCCAACAGACCTCAAGCATATCCAGAAACTAACTGGATGCGTGGCTGCCTTAAGCCGCTTTATCTCCCGATTAGGAGAAAAGGCACTACCTCTTTACTGCCTTCTTCGACGCACCGAACACTTCGTGTGGACGGATGCGGCCGCGGCCGGACTGGTTGAAATAAAGACCCTATTGGCCAGCAATCCAGTCCTGACCGCGCCAAATACTGACGAACCTATGCTATTGTACATTGCTGCAACACATCAAGTTTTAAACGCAGTGCTTGTCGTCGAACGAGAAGCAGACGGATATAAGTTCCCGCTCCAAAAGCCGGTATATTACTTGTCCACTGTCCTCACCCCATGCAAATCCCGATACCCACACTATCAAAAGATAGCATACGCGGTCTTCATGGCATCCCGGAAGCTACGACACTACTTTCAAGAGTGTTCAATTATGGTGGCCTCCGAAGTACCACTCAATGACATAATAAACAACCGCGACGCCACATGACGGATTGCTAAATGGGCTATCGAGCTCCTTCCGTTCGACATAACATACAAACCACGGCGGGCCATTAAGTCGCAAGTATTGGCTGACTTTGTCGCTGAATGGACAGAAGCCAAAGTCCCTAAAGAGTATGACGCGTACTCCAATTGGATCATGCACTTCGACGGCTCTAAAATGCTGGCCGGATTGGGAGCGGGTGTAGTCCTGACATCCCCCACCGGAGACACGGTCCAATACGTACTCCAAATATTATACACAGACTCCACCAACGCAGTCGAATACAAGGATCTGTTGCATGGTCTTCGGATGGCAGTCTCTATGAGCATTCAATGCCTAGAAGTGCGCAGGGACTCAAACCTCGCAATATCACAAATAAACGGAGATTTTGATGCCAAGTATCCGAAAATGGTGGTCTACCGTAATGCCGTCCTCAAAATGCCAGCTCGGTTCGAGGGGCTCGAATTCCACCATGTGGCTCGAGAAAACAATCAAGCGGTGGATATCCTCGCCCGCATCGGCGCTAAACGCGACCCCGTCCCACCTAATATATTCTTGGAAAGGCTGTTCAAGCCATCCTTGGTATGGGAAGGGGAATCTGGCAACACCAGTCCGACTCCAAATAAAACCCCAGATTCCGAACCATCTGACGTAATCGGGGGCTCCGCCACCGAAATAACACCTTCGGCCCATGAAATCATGGCTGTAATCGCCCCGTGGACCAAGCCTTTCTTGGCCTACCTAAATATGCAGGAGCTCCCCGAGGACCAAAATGAAGCACGTTGTATTGTGCGGCGTTCCAAGGCCTACAAAGTCCATGAGGGAGAGCTCTATAAGAAAAGTGCCACCGGAGTGCTCCAAAGATGCATCTCCAAAGAGGAAGGGCGGCAACACTTGGCTGAAATCCATGCCGGACTCGGCGGACACCATGCTGCGGCTCGAGCACTTGTCAGCAAAGCTTTCCGTACATGTTTTTATTGGCCGACAGCCCGAGCAGATGCACAGGACCTTGTCCAACATTGTGTCGGTTGCCAGCTCTTCGCCAATCAGAGCCACATGCCCCCTACCGCTCTCCAAACAATTCCCATAACTTGGTCCTTCGCGGTCTGGGGGCTGGATATGGTCGGACCCCTTAAAGGGGGAAGCCATAAGAAAAAATACTTATTGGTCATAGTGGACAAATTCACCAAATGGATATAAGCCAAACCAGTTAAAATGGATGAATCCAGACCAGTGATAGACTTTATATCAGGGGTTGTACACCGTTACGGTGTCCCCCACAGCATCATCATGGACAATGGCTCAAACTTCACAGCCGATGAAGTGAAAACTTGGTGCAGCAACATGGGCATTAAGCTCGATTATGCCTCCGTCTATCATCCCCAAACAAACGGCCAGGTCGAACATGCAAATGGTCTCATCATGAGCAGCATCAAACCCAGACAAGTGCAATCCTTGAAAGAATCAGACACGCACTGGGTCGAGGAGCTTGACTCCATACTCTGGGGGGTGCGGACCATGCCGAATCGCACCACTAGATATACACCATTTTTTATGGTGTACGGCGCAGAAGCAGTACGACCCTGCGACATAATCCATGACTCACCTTGCGTGCGCATGTACGAAGAGAAGGAAGCCGAGTTAGATCGGCAGGACAACTTAGATGCCCTGGAGGAGGAGCGCGACGTCGCAAAAGCCCGTTCCGCATTCTATTAGCAGCTGATACGTCTCCAACGTATCTATAATTTTTTATTGCTCCATGCTACTTTATCTACTGTTTTGGACTATATTGGGCTTTATTTTCCACTTTTATATTACTTTTGGGACTAATCTATTAACCGGAGGCCCAACCCAGAATTGTTGTTTTTTGCCTTTTTTAGTATTTCGAAGAAACATAATATCAAACGGAGTCCAAACGGAATGAAACCTTCGGGATCGTGATTTTCCAACCGAACGTGATCCAGGAGGCTTGGACCCTACTCCAAGCAGTGCCAGAGGCGGTCACGAGGGTGGAGGGCGCGCCCCCCTAGGCGCGCCCCCCTACCTCGTGGGCCCCTCAGAGCTCCACCGACGTACTCCTTCCTCCTATATATACCTACGTATCCCCAAACGATCAGAACAGGAGCCAAAAACCTAATTCCACTGCCGCAACCTTCTGTATCCACGAGATCCCATCTTGGGGCCTGTTCCGGAGCTCCGCTGGAGGGGGCATCTACCACGGAGGGCTTCTACATCATCACCATATCCCCTCCGATGAAGTGTGAGTAGTTTACTTCAAACCTTCGAGTCCATAGCTAGTATCTAGATGGCTTCTTCTCTCTTTTTGGATCTCAATACAATGTTCTCCCCCTCTCTCGTGGACATCTATTCAATGTAATCTTCTTTTTGCGGTGTGTTTGTTGAGACCGATGAATTGTGGGTTTATGATCCAGTATTGTCTATGGAAAATATTTGATTCTTCTCTGAATTCTTTTATGTATGATTGAGTTATCTTTGCAAGTCTCTTCGAATTATCTTTTTGGTTTGGCCAACTAGATTGGTAGTTCTTGCAATGGGAGAAGTGCTTAGCTTTGGGTTCAATCTTGCGGTGTCCTTAATCAGTGACAGAAAGAGTTGCAAGGCACGTATTGTATTGTTGCCATCGAGGATAACAAGATGGGGTTTTTATCATATTGCATGAATTTATCCCTCTACATCATGTCATCTTGCTTACGGCGTTACTCTGTTTTTATTTAATACTCTAGATGCATGCTGGATAGCGGTCGTGGAGTAATAGTAGTAGATGCAGAATCGTTTCGATCTACTTGTTTTGGACGTGATGCCTATATACATGATCATTGCCTAGATATACTCATAAGTATGCTCAATTCTGTCAATTGCTCAACAGTAATTTGTTCACCCATCGTAGAATACTTATGCTCTCGAGAGAAGCCCCTAGTGAAACCTATGGCCCTCAGGTCTATTCTCATCATATCAATCTATATCACTTTATTTACTTGCTTTGTTTTTACTTTGCCTTTACTTTCTACTTTGCATCTATCTACCAAAAATACCAAAAATATTATCTCTATCAGATCTCACTCTCGTAAGTGACCGTGAAGGGATTGACAACCCCTAAGCGTTGGTTGCGAGTTGCTATCGTTTTGTGTAGGTACGAGGGACTTGTGCGTGGTCTCCTACTGGATTGATACCTTGGTTCTAAAAAACTGAGGGAAATACTTATGCTACTTTACTGCATCATCCTCTCCTCTTCGGGGAAATCCAACACGGTGCTCAAGAGGTAGCAAGAAGAATTTCTGGCGCCGTGGCAGGGGAGGCTCACGCAAGCAAGTCAACCATACCAAGTACCCATCACAATCCCTATCTCTCACATTACATTATTTGCCATTTGCCTCTCATTTTCCTCTCCACCACTTCACCCTTGCCGTTTCATTCGCCCTCTCTTTCCCAATCTCCTCCTCTCTTTTCCATTTGCCTTTTTCCCTTTGCCTTTCTGTTTGCTTGTGTGTTGGATTACTTGTTGCCATGGCGCAAGATAATACCAAATTGTGTGATTTCTCGAATACCAATAATAATAATTTCCTTAGTACTCCGATTTCTCCTCTTAATAATGATGAGTCTTGTGAAATCAATACCGCTTTGTTGAATCTTGTTATGAAAGATCAATTCGCCGGCCTTCCTAGTGAAGATGCCGCTACTCATCTAAACAATTTTGTTGATTTGTGTGATATGCAAAAGAAGAAAGATACGGATAACAATATTGTCAAATTGAAGTTATTTCCGTTTTCACTTAGAGATCGTGCTAAAGTTTGGTTTTTATCTTTGCCTAAAAATAGTATTGATTCTTGGAACAAGTGCAAAGATGCTTTTATCTCTAAGTATTTTCCTCCCGCTAAGATTATTACTCTTAGAAACGATATCATGAATTTTAAACAACTTGATCATGAGCATGTTGCCCAATCTTGGGAAAGAATGAAATTAATGCTTCGCAATTTCCCTACTCATGGTTTGAATTTATGGATGATCATACAAAAATTTTATGCCGGATTGAATTTTGCTTCTACAAATCTTTTAGATTCGGCCGCGGGAGGCACTTTTATGGGAATTACGTTAGGGGATGCTACCAAATTGCTTGATAATATTATGGCTAATTATTCTCAATGGCACACCGAAAGATCTTCTAGTAAGAAAGTGCATGCTATAGAAGAGATCAATGTTTTGAGTGAAAAGATGGATGAACTTATGAAGATGTTTGCTCCTAAAAATACTCCTCTTGATCCCAATGATATGCCTTTATCTACTTTGCTTGATAATAATAATGAATCTATGGATGTGAATTTTGTTGGTAGGAATAGTTTTGGAAACAATGTTTATAGAGGGAATTTTAATCCTAGGCCTTATCCTAGTAATCCTTCTAATAATTATGGAAATTCCTACAATAACTCTTATGGAAATTTTAATAAGATGCCCTCTGAATTTGAGAGTAGTGTTAAAGAGTTTATGAATTCACAAAAGAATTTTAATGCTTTGCTTGAAGAGAAATTGCTTAAAGTTGATGATTTGGCTAGGAACGTTGATAGAATTTCTCTTGAAATTGATTATTTAAAGCTTAGATATATTCCTCCTAAGCATGATATCAATGAGTCTCTCAAAGCCATGAGAATTTCCATTGATGAGTGCAAGGAAAGAACCGCTAGGATGCGTGCTTCCAAAGATGCCTTTATTAAAGCATGTTCTTCCAATCCCTATGAAAATCAAGATGAAGATCTAAAAGTTATTGATGTGTCCCCCATTAAATCTTTGTTTTGCAATATGAATCTTGATGAATATGAAGATTATCTTCCTTTACCTAGAAGGCGTTTTAAGAATTCGGAGTTTCTAGATCTTGATGATGAAATTAATGAAAGTGGGATTGAAATAAATAAAAACCGTGATGTTGCTAAACCCACTATTTTGGATCTCAAGGAATTTAATTATGAAAATTGCTCTTTGATTGCTTGTATTTCCTTGTTGTAATCCGTGCTAGATTCTCCTCATGCTTATAGTCAAAATAAGGCCTTTACCGAACATATTGTTGATGCTTTGATGCAATCTTATGAAGAAAAACTTGAGTGGAAAGTTTCTATCCCTAGAAAACTCTATGATGAGTGGGAACCTACTATTAAAATTAAAATTAAAGATTATGAGTTTCATGCTTTATGTGATTTGGGTGCTAGTGTCTCTACTATCCCCAAAACTTTATGTGATTTGCTAGATTTCCGTGATTTTGATGATTGCTCTCTAAACTTGCATCTTGCGGATTCCACTATTAAAAAACCTATGGGAAGAATTAATGATGTTCTTATTGTTGCAAATAGGAATTATGTGACCGTAGATTTTATCGTTCTTGATATAGATTGCAATCCTTCGTGTCCTATTATTCTTGATAGACCTTTCCTTAAAACGATTGGTGCAATTATTGATATGAAGGAAGGGAATATTAGATTCCAATTTCCCTTAAAGAAGGGTATGGAACACTTCCCTAGAAATAAAATAAAATTACCATATGAATCTATCATGAGAGCCACTTATGGATTGCCTACCAAAGATGGCAATACCTAGATCTATCCTTGCTTTTATGCCTAGCTAGGGGCGTTAAACGATAGCGCTTGTTGGGAGGCAACCCAATTTTATTTTGTGTTTTTTGTTTTTGCTTCTGTTTAGGAATAAATAATCCATCTACCTTCTATTTGGATGTGGTTTTATGTTTTAATTAGTGTTTGTGCCAAGTAGGACCTATAGGATAACCTACGATGATAGTTGATTTGATTCTGCTGAAAAACAGAAACTTTGCACGCACAAATATAATTATGATAAATCACAGGAACGTGATTTTGCGTTGATTCTTTTTGATGCTGTTCAATAAACAAATTTTCCAGGACTTCCTATTTTGGTAGAATTCTTAGAGTTCCATAATTTTGTGTTAGTTACAGATTGCTACAGACTGTTATGTTTTTGACAGATTCTGTTTTTTGTGTGTTGTTTGCTTATTTTGATGAATCTATGGCTAGTAAATTAGTTTATAAACCATAGAAAAGTTGGAATACAGTAGGTTTAACACCAATATAAATAAATAATGAGTTTATTACAGTACCTTGAAGTAGTCTTTTGTTTTCTTTCTCTAACGGAGCTCACGAGATTTCTGTTGAGTTCTGTGTTGTGAAGTTTTCAAGTTTTGGGTGAATTCTTTTGATGGATTATGGAACAAGGAGTGGCAAGATCCTAAGCTTGGGGATGCCCATGGCACCCCCAATATAATCCAAGTACACTAAAAAGTCAAAGCTTGGGGATGCCCCGGAAGGCATCCCCTCTTTCGTCCACTTCCATCGGTAATTTACTTGGAGCTATATTTTTATTCACCAACATGATATGTGTTTTACTTGGAGCATCTTGTATTATTTGTGTCTTTGCTTGTTAGTTTACCACAATCATCCTTGCTGTACACATCTTTTGAGAGAGCCATACATGAATTGGAATTTGTTAGAATACTCTATGTACTTCGCATATATCTTTTGAGCTTGATAGTTTTGCTCATAGTGCTTCACTTATATCTTTTGAGCGTGATAATTTTTGCTCTAGTACTTCACTTAGATCTTTTAGAGCACGGTGGTGGATTTGTTTTAAAGAAACTATTTGATCTTTCATGCTTCACTTAGATTATTTTGAGAGTCTTTAATAGCATGGTAATTTGCTTAATGTTAATATACTTGGTGTTCAAGATATGTGAAACTTTATTTTGAGTGAATTGAATACTAAGATAAGTTTGATGCTTCATAATTGTTTTGAGATATGGAGGTGATAATATCAAAGTCATGCTAGTTGGGTGATTATGAATTTGAGAAATACTTGTGTTGAAGTTTGCAAATCCCGTAGCATGCACGTATGGTTAAAGTTATGTAACAAATTTGAAACATGAAGTGTACCTGGCTTGTGCATCCTTATGAGTGGCGGTCGAGGACGAGCGATGGTCTTTTCCTACCAATCTACCCCCCTAGGAGCATGCGCGTAGTACTTGAATTTTTGATGACTTCTAAATTTTTGCAATAAGTATATGAGTTCTTTTGACTAATGTTGAGTCCATGGATTATACACACTCTCACCTTTCCGCCATTGCTAGCCTCTTCGGTACCATGCATTTCCCTTTCTCACCTTGAGAGTTGGCGCAAACTTCGCTGGTGCATCCAAACCCCATGATACAATACGCTCTATCACACATAAACCTCCTTATATCTTCCTCAAAATAGCCACCATACCTACCTATTATGGCATTTCCATAGCCATTCCGAGATATATTGCCATGCAACTTCCACCATCATCATCATGACATGCATTACTTTTGTCATATTGCCATTGCATGATCTTGTAGTTGACATCGTATTTGTGGCAAAGCCACCATGCATTATTTTTCATACATGTCACTCTTGATTCATTGCACCATCCCGGTACAACGCCGGAGGCATTCATATAGAGTCATATCTTGTTCTAAGTTTAGAGTTGTAATCCTTGTGTAATCAATAGAAGTGTGATGATCATCATTATTAGAGCATTGCCCAAATAAAAAAAGGCCAAAAATAAAAAAAAGGCCCCAAAAAAATAAAAAAATAAAAAGGGCAATGCTACTATCTCTTTTTCCACACTTGTGCTTCAAAGTAGCACCTTGTTCTTCATGTAGTGAGTCTCATATATTGTGCTTCAAAGTAGCACCTTGTTCCTCATGTAGTGAGTCTCATAAGTTTTTTTTATACTAGTGGGAATTTTTCATTATAGAACTTGGCTTGTACATTCCTACGATGGGCTTCCTCAAATGCCCTAGGTCTTCGTGAGCAAGCAAGTTGGATGCACACCCACTAGTTTTCTTTTGTTGAGCATTCATAGCTCTAGTGCATCCGTTGCATGGCAATCCCTACTCCTCATGTTGACATCAATTGATGGGCATCTCCATAGCCCGTTGATTATCCTCGTCAATGTGAGACTTTCTCCTTTTTTGTCTTCTCCACACAATCCCCATCATCATATTCTATTCCACCCATAGTGCTATATCCATGGCTCACGCTCATGTATTGCGTGAAGGTTGAAAAAGTTTGAGATTATTTAAGTATGAAACAATTTCTTGGCTTGTCATCGGGGGTATAGAAGTTGGGAACATCTTTGTGTGACGAAAATGAAGCATAGCCTAACTATATGATTTTGTAGGGATGAACTTTCTTTTGCCATGTTATTTTGAGAAGACATGATTGCTTTGATTAGTATGCTTGAAGTATTATTATTTTTGTGTCAATATGAACTTTTGGATCTGAATATTCATATCACAATTAAGAAGATTTACATTGAAATTATGCCAAAGTATCACTCCGCATCAAAAATTCTTTTTTATCATTTACCTACTCGAGGACGAGTAGGAATTAAGCTTGGGGATGCCTGATACGTCTCCAACGTATCTATAATTTTTGATTGCTCCATGCTACTTTATCTACTGTTTTTGACTATATTGGGCTTTATTTTCCACTTTTATATTACTTTTGGGACTAACCTATTAACCGGAGGCCCAGCCCAGAATTGCTGTTTTTTGCCTTTTTCAGTATTTCGAAGAAACAGAATATCAAACGGAGTCCAAACGAAATGAAACCTTCGGGATCATGATTTTCCAACCGAACGTGATCCAGGAGGCTTGGACCCTACTCCAAGCAGTGCCAGAGGCGGTCACGAGGGTGGAGGGCGCCCCCCTAGGCGCGCCCCCTATCTCGTGGGCCCCTCGGAGCTCCACCGACGTACTCCTTCCTCCTATATATACCTATGTATCCCTGAACGATTAGAACAGGAGCCAACAACCTAATTCCACCGCCGCAACCTTCTGTATCCACGAGATCCCATCTTGGGGCCTGTTCCGAAGCTCCGCCAGAGGGGGCATCCACCACGGAGGGCTTCTACATCATCACCATAGCCCCTCCGATGAAGTGTGAGTAGTTTACTTCAGACCTTTGGGTCCATAGCTAGTAGCTAGATGGCTTATTCTCTCTTTTTGGATCTCAATACAATGTTCTCCCCCTCTCTCGTGGAGATCTATTCGATGTAATCTTCTTTTTGCGGTGTGTTTGTTGAGACCGATGAATTGTGGGTTTATGATCCAGTATTATCTATGGAAAATATTTGATTCTTCTCTGAATTCTTTTATGTATGGTTGAGTTATCTTTGCAAGTCTCTTCGAATTATCTGTTTGGTTTGGCCAACTAGATTGGTAGTTCTTGCAATGGGAGAAGTGCTTAGCTTTGGGTCCAATCTTGCGGTGTCCTTACTCAGTGACAGAAAGAGTTGCAAGGCACATATTGTATTGTTGCCATTGAGGATAACAAGATGGGTTGTTTATCATATTGCATGAATTTATCCCTCTACATCATGTCATCTTGCTTACGGCGTTTCTCTGTTTTTACTTAATACTCTAGATGCATGTTGGATAGCGGTCGATGAGTGGAGTAATAGTAGTAGATGCAGAATCGTTTTGATCTACTTGTTTTGGACGTGATGCCTATATACATAATCATTGCCTAGATATACTCATAACTATGCTCAATTTTGTCAATTGCTCAACAGTAATTTGTTCACCCATCGTAGAATACTTATGCTCTCGAGAGAAGCCACTAGTGAAACCTATGGCCTCCGGGTCTATTCTCATCATATCAATCTATATCACTTTATTTACTTGCTTTGTTTTTACTTTGCCTTTACTTTTTACTTTGCATCTATCTATCAAAAATACCAAAAATATTATCTCTATCAGATCTCACTCTCGTAAGTGACCGTGAAGGGATTGACAACACCTAAGCGTTGGTTGCGAGTTGCTATCATTTTGTGTAGGTACGAGGGACTTGTGCGTGGTCTCCTACTGGATTGATACCTTGGTTCTCAAAAACTAAGGGAAATACTTATGCTACTTCACTGCATCATCCTCTCCTCTTCGGGGAAATCCAACGCAATGCTCAAGAGGTAGCAGCAGCAGGCTCGAAGGTATCAAAGCAGAGAAGTGCGGGCCAAAACTTATAACATTGGCGAACTCGTTCTACGCCTACCAGAGAAGAAGAAGGACAAGCTCAAACCTAAGTGGGAGGGTCCCTTCATTATTGATAAAGTTCTCACCGGAGGAGCGTACCGCCTGCGTAATGCATCCGATAATAGACTCGAGCCAAACCCATGGAACGCGGCCAGACTCCGGATATTCTACGCCTAGTGCCGAACTCAGTGTTCGTCTCCTTACCCCCGCTCTTTAATTATGTTCTCCCTTTTTTCCTTTCTTGCCCTTTTTCCCTTCTTCACACAAAGTATTAAATACAGTGCGGATGCTCGGATCACTCCGGCCGCGCTATGTGTGTTCACCATACCTGGGGGCTTCCTATACGTAAGCTAAATATAATTACTTTTATGGCTTCCTGCCTATCACATATGCGTCCTTTTTCCATATGTGCCTTTTCTTCACCATTATATGCATCGATATGACTTAAGATTTGGCCATGCTGGGTTGCCTGGCTCTTTTGTTTATGCCCTACGTTCCCGTCAATTCGGCTAGGGCATAAGGGGAGCGCGATTGTTACTGCCGGTTCAGCCAGATGTGTACCTCAGATTGGGTGAAGCCGAAAGCTAGCGTTCTTAAGGGAATATTAGGTCGGTGAACAAAAGATGTTTCTTTCGTTTATTATAACGCGAATCCCCAGATGTTTTGTATCCTGTGTTTCTGTTTGCAGTTCGGACATGCACATCGATGCATGCGTACCCAGGAACGGAACTATTCTCCCTGGAAGATGTTTCTTACTACCCATGTAATATAACATAACTAGTTGGCTACTTGTATGTTCAAGCACTTATGACCCCTACGCCTGGTTTCCATGCATACCCCTATTTTGCATAGCTGAGCGGGTATTCAGATACACCCCGGACTGTCGAATCCGGGGGCTGAAGCGAAAAGGTCCGCCATGACAAATGATTTTTAATCCGGCTAGGGACTACATATGTCCATTGAATTACATAGTCACTTGGACTAGCTATATTCTTCCTCTATACCATCCAACAGGCTATCTAGCCTACAATCCTGTTGGGAATACTCTATGGCTAACGCTACTTGGTCATACACCAGACTTACGGGAATCTCTTGCCCATCTGGCCCCGCCGGTCCGACTTCGGCCATATGGTTCGGGTCAATCTTGGCATATCGCGTCTTCACCATGGCCCAGGCTTCCCTCGCACCTTGTCGGCAGGCTGATACCTTCCATAACTGGAAGCGCCGTCGTGCTCCTTTGAGCATATCCACGAGCTCCCCCATGCCTCCTAGCAGGGGAGCGGATGGCCACAAGGCTTGGGCAATACCCTGCATCACCTGCCGAGCTCGTCCATGCAGTTGTGAGAGATCTTGCAGCAAATCGCCTGCGGACCTGGGCATCTCCTCTTCAGGACGGCCCGTCAGCATACCTACAAACATAAACTCCTTTAAATATGCTTCCTCGCCGAACTGTACTACATTTCGTTTAGGCACTTACCACAAATGCCGCGATGAAGCCTCCTGTTCTCCTTCACGGAGTCCGCAAGCTGAGCTCGAACATCTGCTAATTCAACGCCCAGCCGGACATTGGCATCTTGGAGATTGTTTTTCTCCTGCCTAACCTGCGTAAGCACACGCTCGCCGGCCTTTAGCTGTCTTTGGAGATGTGACTCACTATCTCTTATGATTTCCGGATTCTCCCCGGGATTGCCTGCAGAATTTTCTGTTAGACTTATAAAGCAAGCCAACTACTAACTGGTATATTTCCTTAAAATTTCTCTATTGAGACAAATGTTACCGGATGAGGCCTTCTGGGATTCCTCTAGTTTGGCAACCGCGGCCTCAGCTGGGTCTTACACTCCTCTAGCTCTTGAGACAAATGGGTATTCTTCTCTACAAGAACCTGTGCATACAATGATCCTTAAATCAGTTGTTCCAACTGTTTCAAGTCTCAAGGGCTACTGCTATATATGCTTATTAAATTCTCTTACCCATATATCTTTTGCATACTGGTCCGTCACTCGGGCGAGCCCATCTTGGGCAGCTCGGATGTATGCGTCTCCTAAATTGAAGGCATTGAATGCCTCTTCGAAAAAGATACCATTACGAAGTACGGCCCGTCGGCGCCGGTGATTCATGGCACTCTCTACTTCCGAATTGGTGGCGGAGAGCCTATCCCCATCCTCTGTCGCAGGACAATTCGGCATCGGCCCCACATTAGCCTCCTCTCTTGAAGTCGGTTCTGGAATCCGACTGGTGGAGGCGTGACCGGGAGGATCTCCGGATATAGTCCGGCAACTACTCTTTCTGCCAGGACACGATGGACGCTGTTACATTTCAAACACGATAATCACAGAGCAGATTTTAACTATACCTCTGTGACGACGTTTCAACCCTAATCGCCTTCCTCTTGAGTCTGCCTGGCCTGGATGCCCTTTGCTGATGATCCCCCAGGGGCTCGGCACCGTATTCAGATGGTCGTCTCTATAAAAATAAGATATTTGTGCATAAGGCACGGTATAAGAAAGGAATCCTCTCCAGAAATTAATGCTTCAACTTTGCTTACACGCGACGCAGGGAGCAGTCCGGGATAATCGGCGATAATAGCCACCAAGGTGCCGTCGCAGCTTGCCTGGTAAAATGTCCCATCAACAAGCTCCACAAATATATCCGGATCTTCTTCAAGTCCGGGGTCGAGGGCCCGACCAGGATCCTATGGCTGCGGAGGAGGGCTGTTGAACTCTTTCATGACCTTCCTCAGTTCTTGCTTAGAAATATCAAGGTAAATGATTGTGATGAAGGGCGCCAGAATGGATAAAATTGGGTAAAGAGTAACGGCTTACCCAGCTGGGGGAGTTGTACATGGAAAATCCATCCCGCGGTTTGATACGAAGGAATTCTTCTTCTTCTCCTTTATACAAATCAGACAGTATTCTTGCCAGAGCAATGGCGAAGTTCGGACCTTTACGACCACAGCGGGTGGCATCGTCTTCCCCGTTGAAGTGCCACATGGGCTTCCCCTGATATTGAATTAGCTGCACCCCCCGCATTATGCATATTGATATTACCTCGACTATTGTCAGTCCTGATTGGGCCAGTGTCATTATCCTGCTCATCAGGAAGTTGACTTCTCTGGTATCTTCCTCCTGGGGGCTCCGGGGGTGCCAACATCGGTGTTTCTTCAGCGAAGCGTTATTAAACTCAGGAAGGCCCATCCGGATTGGGTCTGGAAGGGGAACGTCATCTACATAAAACAACTCCAAGGGCCAGCCTTCAGATGCCTCCTTTGGAGTGCCGGACAGGTATACGGTCTGGGCGACGCGCCATATTTTGGCTCCGCCCACTTGATATATAGATTCCCCCTGATTGCGAGGGACGAGGCAAAATAACTTTTTCCATAACTCGAAGTGAGCCTCGCAGCCCAGGAATAATTCACAAAGGGCAATGTATCATGCGATGTGCAGCATGGAGGCGGGGGTAAAGTTGTGCAACTGGAGGCCATAGAACTCCAGGAGCCGGCGAAGGAATGGGTGTATTGGAAACCCGACGCCTCTTAGAAAATATGGGATGAGGCATACCTGCTCCCCCTGAGATGGGTTAGGAGATCTCTTTGCTTGCGCCCTGCCATTGTAGGTGGCTAGTCCGGCTCGGACGGGGACCATGTACGCCGGTGGAAGAAACCCTTGGGTTTGCAACTCTACTAAACGGTTGTGGGGGATAGAACATTCTTCCCAATCACCTGGCTTAGAGCTAGGGAGCGAGAAGAGGAGCTGCAGCGACCGGCCATGATGGAATGGTTTCTTCCGGATGCGCTTTGTTGAATGCTTGCTCAAGGGAGGAAGGTGAGATTTGGATCTGAGGATCCCCGTCTCTTCAAATAGACAGTTTGCCTGCAGGGTCGGGGTGGCTAATGTAAAAATGCTCCGGCTCCTCATATTCGCTCGACACGTTAAGATGGCCATTATTGAAGCACAGAAGCCGACGAGTACAACATTGATGGGAAGCCGGACACTGTTTGCTACAATAGGTACTCTAGATTCGGAGATGGAACCCGCCTTGCAATGCAGAAGACAAACTGCGCGTCGGACTCATCGTCATTGAAGCCTGGTTCAGGGGCTACTGAGGGAGTCCTGGATTAGGGGGTATCCGGACAGCCGGACTATATACTTTGTCCGGACCGTTGGACCGTGAAGATACAAGACTCAAGACTTCATCCCGTGTCCAGATGGGACTCTCCTTTGCGTGGAAGACAAGCTTGGCGATTCGGATGTTAGATCTCCTTCTTTGTAACCGACTCTGTGTAACTCTAGCCTCCTCCGGTGTCTATATAAACCGGAGGGTTTAGTCCGTAGGATAAGAACAATTATAATCATCATAGGCTAGCTTCTAGGTTTTAGCCTCTATGATCTTGTGGTAGATATACTCTTGTAATACTCATATCATCAAGATCAATCAAGGAGGAAGTAGGGTATTACCTCCATCGAGAGGGCCCAAACCTGGGTAAAACATCGTGTCCTTGCCTCCTGTTACCATTAGCCTTAGACACATAGATCGGGACCCCCTACCCGAGATCCGCCGGTTTTGACACCGATAGCCCCCGCCGTCGACATCCATGGGAGCCTTTTCTCCCGTGTGTCCGGCCCCTGAAGTTTGACCTTCTGGCGCCGCCTTGACGATCTCCCCCCCCCCTCCTTGGCCCAGGTCCCTCTGGAACGATACCTCGGTGTCGCTCACGTGTTTTGGGGAGGGGGCCCTCGGGGGTGTCCCACTGTCCATAGCATCCGAGCCCAGTAAATCCTCCGATGAGGATTGTTTGGTGCAGGACCTCGCCGGACTACAAAACAGTATGGCTCAATGATTAAAATGTCATGTCGTAGTGAATCTGGATGCGTAAACGTGTTCGGATTTTATATACTCACGAGTTCACCAGGGGCTGGGCCCTGGGATCCCACTCCGGGCTGTTGTCGGTGGTGGCGGTGGACTCCTCCGGAAGGGGAGTTTTTTCCTTCTTAGGCGACTCGGCCTCCAAAGATGTGGAGGCCGTCCTTTTCTTTCTTCCCCTCACTAGGGATTGGTCTTCCTCCTCTTCCTCGACCTCTCCGGAGGAAGAGCTGGCATCGGAATCTTCGGATATGGTGTCCGAAGTGCCGTGGCGATGGAGTCCGCCCCTGGTCTTTTTGGCCTCCTTCTAGGCCTTTTTCTTTGGCGCCTTGTAAGGCGCTGGGACCAACATCTTCGTTAGAAGTGGGCTGGCCGGTTCTTCTGGCAATGGGGCTGGACAGTAGATCCGCCCCGCCTTCTTCGTCCAGCCTAGGAGAGTTGTGGAAAACGCATCAAGCATTTCCCTCGGGTTATGCGAATAAAACGTATGAATTGGCAACATACAATGACTTACCGAACTTGCAGGGCGGGACAGTTGGTACCTGCGGTCCTCGGCGGAGTCCGGCCACGATTTGCTGGACTTAAAGAGCACCTTCCAAATGTCCTTGTGTGAGGAGACTAAGAGCTCTAGCAGGGTCTGGTGCTTGGCCGGGTCGAATTCCCATAAATTGCAAGCCCTCTGTTGACAAGGAAGAATCCAGCGAACCAACATCACCTGGACTACATTGACAAGTTTGATATTCTTGTCTTCCATATCCTTGACGTGCGTCTGGAGCACCGACAGTTCATCAGACGAAGACCAGTTCGGTCCCTTCTTGGGCTAGGACGTAACCCGCAGGGGGGCTCCGAATTGGAATTCAGGAGCGGTGGCCCATTCCGTGCTGCACGGCTCAGTGGTGTAAAACCACTGCTGTTGCCACTCTTTGATGGAATCATTGAAAGTACCTATTGGCCATGTGACGTTGGGCATCTTGCTCACCATGGCACCTACGCACTCGGCGTGCTTGCCGCTCACTACTTTGGGCTTCACATTAAAGATCTTCAGCCATAGGCCGAAGTGTGGCGAGATAGAGAAAGGCCTCGCACACGACGATGAATGTCGAGATGTTGAGGAAGAAATTGGGGGATAGATCATAAAAATCGATCTCGTAATAATACATGATGCCACGAATGAATGGGTGGAGGGGAAACCCTAGCCCGCGGACAAAATGGGGGAGGAACACAACCCTCTCGTGGGGTTCTGGAGTAGGGACGATCTGCCCCATCGTCGAAAGATGGTGGCTGATTTTCTTGGCCAGATACCCGACCTGCAGAAGCTTTTTGATATCCTTCTCCCGGATGGTAGAGGCCATCCACTTGCCTCCTACTCCAGCTGCGGACATTTTCAGAAGACCTTTATGGGCGGAGAATACGAACGCTTGGGCGCTGGAGCTCGAGCGAGGGGGAATGGATGAACAGAGGAAGAAGAAGGCGTGGGTGAAAAAGGGAGTCCTTATCTCCTTATAAAGGCAGCAGGGATCCTGCGCCTCCCCACTTGCCTGGTAAACTCGCTTATTCCCCAAGCGCTGCGTTGATGGCGCGATTGGGTTACCCACACCCGTATTGATGAAAATCACGTGATAAGGGGACACAATCTCTGCCTCCACAAGACGTGCCAATAAAGCCACCTCGCGATATGTGCGGTGGCAGGTTGAGAAAACGGATCAAATAATGATCGGGCCGTGGCATGATGTCACGCTATGAAAAGTTGTCAGTAGATTAGATTTGTGGAATATTGTGCTCTCTACAGTGGTATGTGGAAATTATTTTGCAGAGCCGGACACGACCCTTGTGTTCAAGAACTTCTATGGGGTATTCGGAGAAGGAACCCGCCTTGCAATGTCGAAGACAATCTGCACGCCGGACTCATTGTCGTTGAAGCCTGGTTCAGGGGCTACTGAGGGAGTCCTGGATTAGGGGGTCCTCGGACAGCCGGACTATGTACTTTGGCCGGACTGTTGGACTATGAAGATACAAGATTGAAGACTTCATCCTGTGTCCGGGTGGGACTCTCCTTTGCGTGGAAGGCAAGGCTGGAAATTCGGATATGTAGATCTCCTTCTCTGTAACCGACTCTGTGTAACCCTAGCCCCCTCCAGTGTCTATATAAACCGGAGAGTTTAGTCCGTAGGACCAAGAACAATCAGAATCATAGGCTAGCTTCTAGGGTTTAGCCTCTATGATCTCGTGGTAGATCAACTCTTGTAATACTCATATCGTCAAGATCAATCAAGCAGGAAGTAGGGTATTACCTCCATCGAGAGGGCCCGAACCTGGGTAAACATTGTGTCCCCCGCCTCCTTTTACCATTAGCCTTAGACTCACAGTTTGGGACCCCCTACCCGAGATGCGCTGGTTTTGACACCGACAATCTTCCTTCATGACATGATCTCTGAGAAAGTGATGACGGATCTGAATGTGCTTTGTCTTCGAGTGCTGAACTGGGTAGTTGGCAATCTTGATAGCGCTTTCATTATAACAGTAGAGTGGCACATGCTTCAGATGGATACCATAGTCCTTGAGAGTTTGCTTCATCCATAGAAGCTGAGCGCAGCAAGATCCAGCAGCAATGTATTCAGATTTAGTAGTGGAGAGAGATACACAGTTCTGCTTCTTTGAAGACCAATAGACAAGAGATCGTCCAAGAAAGTGACATGTGCCTGATGTGGAATTGCGATCAACCTTGTCACCAGCATAATCAGCATCCGATAATCCAACTAGATCAAACTCTAAGCCCTTTGGATACCATAGTCCTAGTGTTGGGGTGTAAGCCAAATATCGAAGAATTTGCTTCACAGCTAAGTGGTGCGATTCCTTTGGTGCCACTTGGAATCGGGCACACATGCAAACGCTAAGCATTATATCTGGCCTAGATGCACATAAATATAGTAAAGAACCAATCATGGAGCGGTATACCTTTTGATTGAACTCTTTACCATTGTCGTCGGGGCCCAGATGACCTTTGGTTGGCATTGGCGTCGTGTATCCTTTGCAGTCTTGCATTCCAAACTTCTTCAGGCAATCTTTGAGGTATTTTTCTTGTGATATGAATATGTCGTTGCTCTGCTGACGGATTTGAAGACCGAGGAAAAATTTCAGCTCACCTATCATGGACATCTGATATTGCTCTTGCATCATGTGCCCAAACTCATCACTGTATCTCTTGTCAGTGCAGCCGAAGATAATGTCATCCACATAGATTTGGCACACAAACAGTTCACAGTCATATGTCTTCATGAAGAGTGTAGGATCTAGAGAACCAGGTTTGAAGCCTTTGCTCTTCAGGAAGTCTTTGAGTGTGTCATACCAAGCGCGAGGAGCTTGTTTGAGGCCATACAGTTCCTTGTTGAGCTTGTATACCACATCAGGATGTTTTGGATCTTCAAAGCTAGGTGGTTGTGCAACATACACTTCTTCTTCAATCTTGCCATTGAGAAAGGCACTCTTCACATCCATTTGGTACAGAAGAATGTTGTGATGGTTGGCATAGGCTAGCAGTATGCGAATGGCTTCAAGCCTAGCCACGGGAGCGAATGTTTCATCGAAGTCAATCCCTTCTACTTGAGTGTAACCTTGAGCAACTAGACGAGCCTTGTTTCTGACAACTTGGCCATGCTCATCTTGTTTGTTGCGATAGATCCATTTGGTGCCTATGATATTGTGCTTGCGAGGATCAGGATGCTTGACCAATTCCCATACATTGTTCAGCTCGAACTGTTGAAGCTCTTCTTGCATAGCTTGAATCCATTCAGGTTTCATGAAGGCTTCAACAACTTTCTTGGGTTCAGATTACATATTCCATCCTTGCATCATGTGTTTTCCTTTCATCAGAATAGTGTTCGTCAGTATCATGCATGAATGAGTTCTGAAGAGCGAATTTTATTCCTTTTTCTTATCAGTTTGACTTCACAATGCAAAATCATTACATCGGAAGGAAATTAGTCCGGCAGTGGACGATGGTGGTCCTTCGGAGCAACTCAAACAGGGGGTCTCTACAGATTCTACTCAGCCATCCTCCCAACAAGGTTAGCAAGACAACACAAGGCTGGACAGTCAACGTAGCTGTGTAGATGATGAGTGCATCTCCCCTACTCCACCATCACAGGTGCTTGCTCTAACTTGGAACTATTATATGTGGTTGCATGTTGTGTATGATGTCTAGCTTGTATTGCTTCTAACTTTGTTGAATTGCATCTGCTTACTTTACACATAATGCATGTGAATATGACACGTGTTCCTGTTTCTAGAACATACGTGTACATGATGAGCACATCTCCCCTACTCCACCATCACAGGTGCTTGCTCTAACTTGGAACTGTTATATGTGGTTGCGTTTTCCGTATGATGTCTAGTTTGTATTGCTTCTGATTATGTTAAATTGCATCTGCGTAGCTTACAACTTATACCTGCAACGATCACTTACCCATAAGACACATTTAACTTGGGACTGTGATGTAGGTTGCATCTTGCATTGCCTTCTAGCTTGTACTGCTTCTAATTTCTTGAAATGGCACTTACGACGATACACCTTTTACCTGATAGAGTGATATTGGTTGCATGTTCATATGGTGCCTAGCTTTCATTTCTTCTAATTTTGTTGAAATGCCTTCCGCTTACTGTTTTTTTATACATATTCCATCCTCCTATCGTACTTGTGAATATGAAACGCTGCCTTTTTGTATATATTCCATCCTCCTATCCTGCGCTTACCTTACATCAAAGTAGTGTTCGTCTGCATCATGCATCAACCAGTTATGCAGAGCTAATTTTATTCATCTTCTTGTGGTTTTGACTTCGTAAGGAAATATCAGAAAATAGGAAGGAAAAGAGTAAGTTAGGGGATGTTGGTGGTCCTCCGCACCGACGCAAACAGAGACTCTCTAGATTTGCCACTCCTACTGCTAATGAAGTTGAAGTCCCAAGTCTACATGCTGAGTTGATCTCTCGTATTCCACCATTGCAGGAGCTTTCTCTAAGTTGACAGTGTGATAATTGGTTTCATGTTGCATATGTTGTCTAGACTGTATTTCTTCTATTTTGAGTAAATTGCACCTATTGAGTTTATACGTTATACATGTGCATATGACATGGCTTTCTGTGTCTAGAATACACTGCATCTATCTATCATACCATGTTCTTACATCAAAGTACCATTGTTGTGTATCCCGCATCAGTCACTCATGATTGGACGCTTTTAACATGGCAATTTGATAGTGGTTGCATCTTGCATTGATTTCTATGTTGTACTGCTTCTAATTTTTCGAATTGCCACTTATGACAAGACACTTTTAACTTGGCAGAGTAATATTGGTTGCATCTTTAATATGGTGTCTAGCTTGCATTACTTATATTTTCTTGAAAATCCTTCTGCTTAGTTTACACATCGTAGCTGTGAATATGTCATGCCGTCCTGTTTTTCTTGCATATTCCATCCTCATATGGTTATCTTACATCAAAGTATTGCTTGTCTGTATCATGCATCAATGAGCTCTCAAGAGCGATTTTATTCTTTTGTGTTGTGGGTACGGCTTGACATGGCAAAGTCAAAAAAGAACACGGAAAATAATATAATAGGGAGTGGTGTTACTCATCGGGTGAAACGGAAAAGGATCTGCCGTCGAGATTCTGCTTGTACTTATAGTGCAGTAGAAGGTCCAAGTCCACCGGCTAAATCTACAAACACAATATCACCTGCTCCATCAGCTGCAACATTCGCTTCAACTGTACCAGCATCTCAACGAGTTACTCGTTCGTTTGCTCTGGAACTGGCTAGTTCCCAAGCTTGCTTCACACCTAACACTACTTCCGAAGCACTGCTGACACAACAGGACTTGGCAAGATCAGATGAACCTCATGAGCATCAACACCAAGACGGTACCTGGCTGAGTCAAGTTGCAGTTGCATGCTCCTTTATATGTACTCTCACAGTTTGATGTACACTAACACTTTTGTCGGGGAAACTGATCCACGAACACCTATGGGACTGGCGGACCGAGCCCCTTTCGGTTCGGCGGGGGGCGGAGATCGCACGAAGAGCAGATCGAGGCGAAGCACACGAGCAGTTTACCCAGCTTCGGAGCTCTCCGGAGAGATAATACTCCTACTTCTGCTTGTCCGATTGTATTGTGTTCTTGCTCGGGAGCGCTGAATGCTACAGTACACTCTAGCTGCTAACGAGAACGAGCATGTGTGATTTTCTGGCTTCGAACCCTTTCTACGTTGCGCATGGGCCTCCTTTTATATGCTCAAGGGGTCACCGACAGGTGGCAACGCGGACGAGGGTAAAAATGGAAAAGGAGTTGTGGTTGGTACAGCTACCTGCATAGTGCATCCTACCTAACCCTGACGGCAGGGGACAAAGGCATTAAATGCCCGTCTGTGTCGCCCAAACAGTGCAAAAAATGACCGTCAGGGACGCCACCGTTCGCCACGATGGTAATCTTGTCAGCGTCGCTTGCCACCTCGCACCGCTAGCTGCTCAGCCTCCTGCCACGCGCGCCTGGGAAGGCCCCAGGGCGACACGTTGGTGGATGTGCTGGAGCGCGGGTACAGGGTGGTTACTTGTCGCGGCAAGCGCCTTGTCGCGGTCGTCGTCTTGCCGCGCCTGGAAGCTTGTCGCTCACTAGGCCTTGCCGGGACGCGTGGCGCGTCGCGGCAAGTTCCCTGAAATGCCTTGGTTGGCCTTCCCGGCAAGCTCCTCTTGCCGGGGCCTTGTCTCCTTGGCTTGAATACTTTGTTCTTGAATAGCTCCAAAGGAACCACAGAGGATCTTGGCGGCCACCCGGCAAGCCTTGCCGCGGGGTGCTGCAACTGCCCGTGCACAAGTTCGGGATACTAGGGTACCCCTACTCTAGTACACCGACAGGAGCCCCCGGGCCTGGGCCACACACGGTGCCGAGCGCTGTTGGGCCAGGCCCAAAACAGGGCACGGGCATGCGCGGGCTGGGTTACACCGTATCTTACTTCGTATCCACCGCGCCCTCCCCGAATGGCACGCGTTGAATGCGGCATCGTGGGAGAGATCGTGGGTGGTTTCTTTATTCGGAAGGGCGAAACGTCCGCCCCCTCCCTCTTTATAAGCAGGGGAAACAGGGGCAGTTCGCCCATCTCGCCAGTTGTTACTCCATTCTCGAAAATCTCCGCCGCTCCCCCTTCTTCCCAAAGCTGAAAGAGAGCAGCGCTCCGCCCCCACACTGCCACCGGCACCACCAACGCCGTCGATCTCCCCCGCCACCTCCGCCATGGCTCCGAAAGCCGACAAGGGGAAGGGCGTGAAATCGGCCGAGGTGCAGCGGCTCGCGGCGCTGCGAAAGGAGTGGGCCATCTTTCCCCCTCAGCTTGGCGCGAAGGAGCTGAGGGAGTACTACTACCTCTTCTGGTCGACGGAGACGCGAGCACATCCGCGCACGAAGGTACTCCCGGCCAGCGCTCCAAGATTGGCTCCAAACGGGTACCCCTTCTTCGCGTTGTTCTTCTACTGCGGGCTCTGCCCGCCCTTCTCTGAATTCTTCTGCGATATCATGAACACCTACGGGTTCCGCCTCCTTGATTTCACCCCCAATGCCATTCTGACCATGGCAGTTTTCGCACATTTGTGCGAAAACTTTGTCGGAGTCCACCCAAACGTAGCCCTTTTCTGCCACTTCTTTATGCCCCGAGTCGAGAGAGGAGAGCCCCTTGTCAGCGGAATTGCTTGGATCTCGAGGGTCGGCAAGAAGGAAGCCTATCTGGAGGGAGAGCTCCGCAGCAAATGGGAGGAGTGGAGAGCAGAGTGGTGCTGGGTCGTCGAGGAGAACCCGCAGCCATTTACCGCCCTGCGCCAAGCCCCAATAGTGTGTGGTAATGATTGGAGCAACGTGGCCCCGGAAGACGACAGGCTGAAAATCGCCGTCACCCGGATCCTACGCCTCAGGCTTGCCGGGCTCACTGTGGGCGCAGTTGGCGCAAATTTCCTTCGCCGCCGCATCGCCCCCCTGCAGGAGAGGGGGAGACCCGCCTGGGCGTTCCAGAACTCGGCGGATATCATGAGGCTGCGCCCGGGCCTCAACTTCAACTTCACGGTCCTGGAGCTGGAAGCGATGCTCCCGGAGATGTTCAAGCGCGATCCTCAGCATCCATTCATGTTGCCGCGGGATGTCGTTCCGCTGTGCAACAATTCTTCGCTTGACCGCATCCGTGCAATCATGCCGCTATGCGACTCTCACGGAACCGTTCCAACTTGGCAAGAGCCAGCAAACGCCATCGTGCAGGAGTTCTTCGATGGCTTGGTAGAAGTGTCGGTCCGCGCCGACGAGCAGAAGAGCCTCAGCCGCGACACCACCGATGCGGAGATGCAGCGCATCGCCACCAGGCTGGAAGAGGCGGCAGCAGCTGCTGCTGCGGGCGTATTTGGATTCACCGTGGAGGAGGCGGAGGCAGCGGAGGCGGCAAGCCTTGCCGAGCGCGAGGAGTTTGCCGGCAAGGAAGAGCTCGCCGGACCCGAAGATGAGCCGAGCGAGCCCGCCGAAGGCGCGGGCGACCCGTTGCAGATCGGCTCCTCCTCCTCCCCACCTTCAGCCAGCTCGCCGCAAGTGGAGCCCCCAGCTCCAACAAGAAGGCGTCTCCGCAAGGCCGGGGACGTAGCGGGGCGGCAGACGGGCCAGCAGCCGCCGCACCGCGCGACGCGCTCGATCGCGGCAAGCACTGTTGCCGCGGGAGCACCTCACGCTGTGGCGGCAACTGGAGCGGGGTCCTCCCGGTCCACCGCTACTGCACCTCCCAAGCGGGCAAGGGAGCCTACTCCTCCGCCTCGCCGCACCGGAGGCGAGCCGGACTTCGATCTCTCCGCGCTCAGCTCCGACGACGAAGAAGAAGAGTAAGATCCCCTTGCTGTACTTGTAATTCTTCAATTTTTGCTGTCTTTGTCTTGTATCTGATCTGCTTGACTCTGAACTCATCCCTTTTCAGGACTCTGGCCCAGAGAGCGGCGAAGAGAGCCAAGGCCTCGGTGATTGTCATCGAGGACGACCCCACCACGATGGTAGAGGACATGTCCGAAACCACCTTGTCGGACCCGGTAACCATTTCTCAGAGCAGCCCCTAGCGCAGCCCCCCACGTAAGTATATAGTTTACTTCATGCTGTCAGGCGCGCATGGGTGCTCTTCTTTTGCTGATATCTGTCTGTTAGTTTGTGTAGGAGCAGAGCAGCCTCACCAGGTAGGAAACTCTCCGGTCCCTGGCGGAGGAGCGGGAGCAACTTCTCGAGGAGCGGAAAGCTTTCCTCCTCGAGAAGGCTGAAGCCGAAGAGAAGCAACGGCTTGTCGCCGAAAATCTCTTTGCGCAGGAAGGAGAGTTGGCGCAGCGCAAGGTCAACCTTGACAGCCACGTGGAAGAGCTTGCCGCGCGCGAGCAATCAATTGGCGGGGCTCTCAAGGAGGCAAGAGATGCTGCCGCAGCTGCCGAGGCTGCCAAGAAGGAGCTGCAGACAAAGGTGGCGCAGCTAGAAGCCGATCTCAGGGTGAGGGGCGAGGAGCTTGCCGCGCTCAAGCCGATCTCGGGTACTCCTCCGACGAGCACCTTCAGCCCAGCGCCAAGCTCAACTTATTCTTCAATGGCATGGCGACGGCCCTCCAGCGACTCCGGGAGAAGATCCCAAAGCAGCTGGCCGACGAGTCGCGCAAGATCTGCGCAGGAGCTCTCCAGAAGGTGCTGATGAAGGTGGCCTTCCGCAACCCGGGCCTCAACTTCACCAACGTCCTCAAGTCCTTGCCGCCGGATGCTGATCTGGAAGCGCTCAGGGCCCTTGTCGCACCCATTGTGGACAAGGTGAGCGGGATCAAGAGGGTTGAGGGCGATCGCGTAGATTAGGCTGCCCGTTTTCTTTTTCTCTTTGTCGCTGCTGGTCATGTCATGAGAACAATCTATTAGTGCTGCGACAGGCTATCTTGTAATATAACTCTATTTTGGGTAGAGATTTGCTATGTTATTCCCTTTACTTGATTCCTTCCTTTGTATGTTTTTGCCCTACGCTTTTAGGGAACTTGCCGGCGCAGGCACCTTAGCCGCGAGTGCTGAGTGCGGGACGTCAGCAGCCTGCTGGTGGTGCCGCTACCGACAAGAAACCTTGTCGCAACTAGTCGCAGCTCACTTAAAGTGTTGAGCGGACTCGAAACAAAGTAAGGGCGCAGCTAGCTACGAGTTGGTTCCTCCGCGCACAGGTTTTCCATACAAAGCACGGTCGTTCAAGGAAGATAACTTAAAAATTTAAAACTGATTGCTCAAACTTTGGCAACTTAGCTTTTCTGTGGTTTGCTTCCCGATAAGGCGAAACTTCCTTGAACGATGCCTGGTCCACACCATTATCTTCTTCATTCCCCCCGGCAAACTTGTGTGCGAGGGAACCTTCCTTTCCTTTTTGAGAAAAAGAAAGAAGAGAAAATAAAGACATGGAGCCTTATGGCTCGTTATTGCTTACCGGGGGTAGGTGCTGCACAAAGTGTCAGATAACGCATGCAAATATAAAGTAAAAAGCATGAAATTGACAAGATGCGTGGAGCACATGAGCTTTACTTATGCACGGGATCTGCGCCCGGCTTTGTACAAAGGATTACATGCAACATCGGCAAGACTTGTACAAAAGGTGGTTGCCGGAACAGGTTCCGGCAACCGCGCCCTACGGGTAAAACTTACGAAGATGTTCAATGTTCCAGGAGTTGCTCACCGGAACGCCATCTTCGGTCTCAAGGCGGACAGCGCCAGGCCTAGTGACTCGTTTCACCGATAAGGGCCTTCCCACTTCGGCGCCAACTTGTTGGAATTCTTGGCGGACTGAACGCGCCGAAGAACAAGGTCGCCTTCCTCGAAACTTCTGGCGTTAACTTTGCGGCTATGGTAGCGGTGCAAAGCTTGCTGGTATCGAGCAGCTCGTACAGCAGCCTGAAGACGGTCTTCCTCAAAGAGCAGCGCGTCATCTTGTCGCAGCTGCTCTTGCTCAAGCTCATCATAAGCGAGCACTCGATGTGACCCGTATACGAGTTCCATGGGGAGAACTGCCTCTGCTCCATAGACTAGAGCGAAAGGTGGCTGGCCAGTGGCTCGATTTGGCGTCGTCCTGATCGACCAAAGAACCACCGGCAGCTCCTCAATCCAGTTCTTTCCGCACTTGTGCAGCCTGTCGAAAGTTCTGGTCTTGAGCCCGCGCAGCACTTCAGCATTCGCCCTCTCCGCTTGACCGTTGCTTCTTGGATGAGCAACAGAAGCGAAGCAGACCTTGGCGCCAAGATCTTGGACGTACTGCATGAAGGTGCGGCTCGTGAATTGTGTGCCGTTATCGGTGATGATCCTGTTAGGGATCCCGAAACGGCAAACAATTGACCTGAAGAACTTGACTGCTGACTGTGCTGTCACCTTCCTCACTTCTTCCACTTCCGGCCACTTTGTGAACTTGTCGATTGCAACGTACAAGTACTCAAAGCCCCCGACAACTCGGGGAAAGGGGTCGAGGATGTCGAGCCCCCAGACCAAAAATGGCCAGGATAAAGGGATCGTCTGGGGAGCTTGAGCTGGCTGGTGTATCTGCCTGGAATGGAACTGGCACGCTTCACACTTGGTTAGTTGTGCAGTTGCATCCTGGAGGGCTGTCGGCCCAAAGAAACCTTGCCAGAACGCTTTGCCGGCAAGTGCTCTTGCGCCAATGTGGTGACCACATATGCCTCCATGTATCTCTGCCAACAGCTCTTGTCCTTCTTCCCGGCGAATACACTTCAATTTCACGTCGTTGAGTCTTCTTCTGTACAGTGTGCTGTCGACAAACTGGTACATACTTGACTGCCGGGCTACTCTTTCCGCTTCTTCTTGCTCTTCGGGAAGTTCTCCTGTCTGAAGGAAACGGACAATCTGACGTGCCCATGCTGGAGCTTGCGGCTCGACAACAAGGACTAAAGGCACATCTGCTGCTGCGGGAACATCCGCTTCTACGGCAAGAACCTGCGGCTCAGCCGAAGCTTGATGTTCCCCGGCAAGCTTGCCGGAGCAAAACTTGTCGGGAGTGTCTGCTTCAACGGAACAAACCCTAAGGCTTGTCGGAGCAGACTGTTCCTCAGCATCCTTGGTGTTGATCTTGGGGACCTTCTTGGCGGCGGCTTCGGGGAGCTCTTCCGGAAAATAGTCACCAGAAATCAACTTCCTCTTCTTGCTCTGTCTAGTTGATGGCCTTACAGACGGTTGAGTCAGCTTGAGCACAAAGATCCCTGGTTCCACAGGTAACTTAAGTGCAGCACACTTTGACAGGCCATCGGCAATGTCGTCCTGAGCTCTTGGAACATGTTCCATCTGTAGGCCGTCAAAGTGCTCTTCTAGCTTTCTCACTTCATCAACGTAAGCTTCCATCAATGGACTCTGATAATTCTTGTTCACTTGGCGTACGACAAGCTGTGAGTCACCCCTGACAATGAGCTTCTTGATCCCAAGGTCTGCCGCGATCCCGAGACCGGCAAGCAATCCTTCATACTCTGCAGTATTGTTCGTTGCTTGCTCCTTGGGAAAGTGCATCTGGACTACGTACTTGAGATGCTCTCCGATGGGTGCAACTAGTAGCACGCCCGCACCGGCGCCTTGCAGTGAGAAGGCACCATCAAAGTACATCAGCCACTCTTTGCTTGCTTCCTTGACGGGGATGCTCGTTTCTGGAATCTCTTCATCTGGTCTTGGCGTCCACTCTACTATGAACTCTGCCAATGCTCTGCTTTGGATAGTTGAGGTGCTCTCAAATTTGAGGCCAAAGCTTGACAGTTCTAGTGCCCACTCGACAATCCTGCCTGTTGCTTCTGGATTTTGTAGTATCCTCTTCAACGGAAAGCGAGTGACAACTGTGATCTCATGTGCTTGGAAGTAATGGCGCAGCTTTCTCGAGGCCATAAGAAGGCCGAAAAGCAATTTCTGCACACCAGAGTACCTTGATCTAGCCCCCTGTAGAAGGGAACTGACAAAGTAAACTGGGCGCTACACCATTCTCTTCTGCATCTTCTCATGCTCCTGCGCAGATCCATCCTTGTCGGGACCAGAGCTTGCCGGTGAAGTCCTCTGCTTGTCGCTGGATCCATCTGCCGTGGTTGTTGGCTCATCATCCGCCTCCCTCTCCGCTACTAACGCAGCACTAACCACTTGATTGGTCGCCGCTATATACAACAGCAACTTCTCTTGTGGTTTAGGTGCGACGAGTGTTGGAGTGGAGGACAGGTATCTCTTTAAGTCCTGCAGCGCAGCCTCCGCTTCCGGAGTCCATTTCATTGGACCTGCCTTTTTCAATATTTTGAAAAATGGCAGGGCGCGCTCAACAGACCTAGAGATAAACCTGCTGAGAGCAGCTACGCAACCGGCAAGTCTTCATACATCCTTGACGCGCTTTGGAGCTTCAATCTGCTCAATGGCCTTGATCTTGTCGGGATTGGCTTCAATTCCCCGCTGAGACACGAAGAACCCGAGAAGCTTGCCGGAGGGGACTCCAAACACACACTTCTCGGGGTTAAGCTTGAGGTTGATCTTGCGCAGATTTGTAAAGGTCTCGTCTAAATCTTGAATCAGAGTTGCTTTGTCCTTGCTTTTGACCACTATGTCATCCATGTAGGCTTCCACATTTCTGTGCATTTGCGGCTCAAAAGCGTGATGGACAACCCTTGCAAATGTTGAACCAGCATTCTTTAAACCGAATGGCATCCGTACGAAACAGTATGTGCCACATGGGGTGATGAATGCGGTCTTCTCCTCATCCTCTTCTGCCATGAAGATCTGATGGTATCCTGAGTATGCATCAAGAAATGAAAGCAAGTCACATCCGGCCGTGGAGTCAACAATCTGGTCGATGCGCGGCAAGGGAAATGGGTCTTTGGGACAAGCTTTATTGACATCGGTAAATTCGATACAAAGCCTCCATTTCCCGTTTGCCTTGCACACGACTACAGGATTGGCCAACCACGTAGGATGGAGCACTCCTCTGACAAGGCCTGCTGCTTCCAACTTCTTGATTTCTTCTGCGATGAATTCTTGGCGCTCCATTGCCTGTTTCCTGACTTTCTGCTTGACGGGCCGCGCATGAGGACAGACGGCAAGATGGTGCTCGATTACTTTCCTGGGAACACCGGGGATGTCAGACGGTTGCCATGCAAACACGTCGACATTCGCCCGCAGGAAAGCAACGAGCGCGCTTTCCTATTTAGGGTCGAGAGTGGCACTGATGGTGAAGGTACCACCAGTGTCGTCCTCCTTGGCGGACACCTTCTTGGTCTCTGGTGGAGCTACCATTGTCTTCTTACAATTGCCGGTGGAGCTCGATGGTGCGTCCTCGATGGTAGCGCAGCACTCCGAAGAGGTGCGCTTGCCGGAGTGGGCATCAGAGCTCTTGCCGGACTTGGTCTTCTTCTTCCCCCCGGGAGCTTCAGCGGCAAGTGAGTTGTGATCTGTTGCGGCTGCTGCTTCTCGGTAGATCTTGTCGGCGCAGATAAGAGCATCCTTCTCGTCGCCGGGGACAGAGATGACACTTATCGGGCCTGGCATCTTCAGTATGTTGTATGCATAGTGAGAGGCTGCCATGAATTTGGCAAGTGCCGGACGGCCAAGTATCCCATTGTAAGGCAATGGAAAGTCAGCAACGTCAAAAGTGACCCTCTCAGTCCTGAAGTTCAACTCGCTGCCAAATGTTACCGGCAACGTGATCTTTCCCTTCGGCTTGCTCCTTCCCGGATTGATTCCTTGAAATGTGCCGGTCTCTTCGAGTTCGCCATCAGGGATCTGAAGTTTCCGGAGTACCGCGGAGGAGATCAGGTTCAAGCCGGCCCCGCCGTCAACTAGCATCTTAGTGACCTTGAGGTTGCGGATAGTTAGTGAAACCAACATCGGCAAGCACCCAACCGCGGTTATGCAATCTAGGTGGTCCTCAATATCAAAGATGATAGGCGTGCTGGACCATTTCAGAGGCTTGCGTGACTCAACGGGTGGTTCTGCCGCATTGACTTCCCGCACCCATTGCTTGAGCTGGCGGTGTGAAGTATGCAGAGAAGCACCACCGTCAACGCACAGGACCTCTGTGGCTTTCTGGAACTCCTGCTCATCGGTCTCGTCATCATCCATATCTTCATCGTCATTGTCGTCTTCATCCTTGTTGCGGTCACGGGGAGGTCTGTCTCCTTGCCGCTGCTTGGCCTTGCCGCGGCGTCCTCCTCGGCCGGGGCGTTTCTTGCTGGCTCCTCCAGCACCTTCCTGGGCCTTCTCCTTGTTGCGTCGCTCTTATTCAGCCTTTTGCTGCTCGACAAGCTGCTCAACCTTCTTGCAGCTCTGGAGGTCATGGCCCTTGGTGCGGTGGATTTTGCAGTACTGCCTGTTGGTGTCGTACTGCCTGTGGGCGACCGCCACAGCTGCGGCAACCTCCTTGTCGGAGCTACCAGCTTTGGGTTTCTTGCCGGACTGCTCAATGACTAGCACCTCTTTGCCTTTCTTCTTCCTGTTGTTTCGCCGCCGGTTTTTCTTTGCCGGGGCAGCATCCTCACTATCAGATCCTCCTGCTCCTGTATTCTCTCCGGGGAGTTTCCTCCCTTCCTCAGAATGTGCACACTTGTCGGCCAGGGCATATAGCTCACTGACGTCTCTGATTTTGCACATCGCCATCTCCTCCCGCATCCTGCAGTTTCGCACGTTCTGATGGAACGCGCTGATCACCGCAGCAGGGTGGACATCTGGGATGTTGTGCTGTACGCGGCTGAATCTCTGAATGTACTTGCGCAGGGGCTCTCCTTCCTTCTGGGCGAGCAGATGAAGGTCGCTCTCTTGGCCATGAGGCTTGTGGCCGCCTGTAAAGGCGCCGACAAACTGATGGCACAGATCAACCTAGGAGGATATGGAGTTGTCCGGCAAGTGCATGAGCCAGGATCTGACATTGGGCTTGAGCACCAGCGGGAAGTAGTTGGCAAGGATCTTTTCGTCCCGCCCCCCAGCAGCTTGCACCGCGATGGTGTAGATGCTGAGGAACTCCGACGGATGCGACTTGCCGTCATACTTCTCTGGTACGTCTGGCTTAAAATTCTTCGTGCTGGGCCACTGGACCTGCCGCAGCTCACGAGTGAACGCAGGGCAACCTACCGTGTACGGCAAGTCGCCTGGTTCCCCTGGCGCATGCATGTCAACAGAGGGCCCAGCGCGCTTGTCGGATTGACGTCGTGCTTCTCTTCGGCGCTCGATGCGAGTACGAGCGTCTTCTTGCTGTCGTTCGTGAAGAACTTGGCGCTGATCGCGACGAGCTCGTGGATCCAATGACGCAGTGGAGTCACTGTCGAGGTGGATCCGGCGAGTTGGCGATCTTGGCCTTCGGGGTGGAGAGTGCATGGTGGTTGCACCCCCACCGGTTTCGTCGCCACCGGCTCGTGCCTGGCAGTCCTGCCGCGGCCGCGATGCACTTGGCTGCCGCGGAGTGTTGCTGTTGGCGAAGCCGATGAGACTCTGAATGGTGGCCCTCCATTGGTCGATCTTGTCTTCCGCTGGAGGGTAATCCAGGAGCAGTTGAGCTCGCGCGAAAGCTTCTGCTGGAGTGGTGGGTGGCAGTGGCGAACGGTGCGAGGAGCGGGATATGCTCGGACTTCTAACTATGTTAGAAGGAGCAGCATCCCGTCCAGGCGACCGTGTTTCGCTCGTGCCAGCACGTTGGCGTGCATGCTGGTCTTGAGCACCCCGAGATCCACCAGCTCGATCTTGTCCCAACGAACGTATGGTACTGCGAATACCATGACGCTGTCGGTCCTGCGCCTCCTGAGATGGGCGCGGTACATGTACGGACGCCGAGGTCTGCGCAGCCTTGTCCTTGGACCTGGCAGCATCGTGAGCTTCCTCGTCGACGTCCGTTCTTCCGCCGGCGTCTACTCCACCACCCATTTGCTCCGGTGGTGGTGGAAGTGACGTGGACGGAGCAGCTGCCGCCGAAGTCTTCTTCTTCGGTGGCATGTCGGCAAGAAGGAAGCCTATCTAGAGGGAGAGCTCCGCAGCAAATGGGAGGAGTGGAGAGCAGAGTGGTGCTGGGTCGTCGAGGAGAACCCGCAGCCATTTACCGCCCTGCGCCAAGCCCCAATAGTGCGTGGTAACGATTGGAGCAACGTGGCCCCGGAAGACGACAGGCTGAAAATCGCCGTCACCCGGATCCTACGCCTCAGGCTTGCCGGGCTCACTGTGGGCGCAGTTGGCGCAGATTTCCTTCGCCGCTGCATCGCCCCCCTGCAGGAGAGGGGGAGACCCGCCTGGGAGTTCCAGAACTCGGCGGATATTATGAGGCTGCGCCCGGGCCTCAACTTCAACTTCACGGTCCTGGAGCTGGACGCGATGCTCCTGGAGCTGTTCAAGCGCGATCCTCAGCATCCATTCATGTTGTCACGGGATGTCGTTCCACTGTGCAACAATTCTTCGCTTGACTGCATCCGTGCAATGATGCCACTATGAGACTCTCACGGAATCGTTCCAACTTGGCAAGAGCCGGCAGACGCCATCATGCAGGAGTTCTTCGATGGCTTGGTAGAAGTGCCGGTCCGCGCCGACGAGCAGAAGAGCCTCACCCGTGACACCACCGATGCGGAGATGCAGCGCATCGCCACCAGGCTGGAAGAGGCGGCAGCAGCTGCTGCCGCGGGCGTATTTGGATTCACCGTGGAGGAGGCGGAGGCAGCGGAGGCGGCAAGCCTTGCCGAGCGCGAGGAGTTTGCCGGCGAGGAAGAGCTCGCCGGGCCCGAAGATGAGTCGAGCGAGCCCGCCGAAGGCGCGGGCGACCCGTTGCACATCGGCTCCTCCTCCTCCCCACCTTCAGCCAGCTCGCCGCAAGCGGAGCCCCCAGCTCCAACAAGAAGGCGTCTCCGCAAGGCCGGGGATGTAGCGGGGCGGCAGACGGGCCAGCAGCCGCCGCTCCGCGCGACGCGCTCGACCGCGGCAAGCACTGTTGCCGCGGGAGCACCTCACGCTGCGGCGGCAACTGGAGCGGGGTCCTCCCGGTCCACCGCTACTGCACCTGCCAAGCGGGCAAGGGAGCCTACTCCTCCGCCTCGCCGCACCGGAGGCGAGCCGGACTTCGATCTCTCCGCGCTCAGCTCTGACGACGAAGAAGAAGAGTAAGATCCCCTTGTTGTACTTGTAATTCTTCGATTTTTGCTGTCTTTGTCTTGTATCTGATCTGGTTGACTCTGAACTCATCCCTTTTCAGGACTCTGGCCCAAAGAGCGGCGAAGAGAGCCAAGGCCCCGGTGATTGTCATCGAGGACGACCCCACCACGACGGCAGAGGACATGTCCGAAACCACCTTGTCGGACCCGGCAACCATTTCTCAGAGCAGCCCCCAGCGCTAGCAAGGCCTAGTGAGCGACAAGCTTCCGGGCGTGGCAGGACGACGACTGCGGCAAGGCGCTTGCCGCGACAAGTAACCACCCTGTACCCGCGCTCCAGCACATCCACCAACATGTCGCCCTGGGGCCTTCCCAGGCGCGCGTGGCAGGAGGCTGAGCAGCCAACGGTGCGAGGTGGCAAGCGACGCTGACAAGATTACCATCGTGGCGAACGGTGGCGTCCCTGACGGTCCTTTTCTGCACTGTTTGGGCGACACAGACGGGCATTTAATGCCTTTGTCCCCTGCCGTCAGGGTTAGGTAGGATGCACTATGCAGGTAGCTGTACCAACCACAACTCCTTTTCCATTTTTACCCTCGTCCGCGTTGACACCTGTCGGTGACCCCTTGAGCATATAAAAGGAGGCCCATGCGCAACGTAGAAAGGGTTCGAAGCCAGAAAATCACACATGCTCGGTCTCGTTAGCAGCTAGAGTGTACTGTAGCATTCAGCGCTCCCGAGCAAGAACACAATACAATCGGACAAGCAGCAGTAGGAGTATTATCTCTCCGGAGAGCTCCGAAGCTGGTAAACTGCTCGTGTGCTTCGCCTCGATCTGCTCTTCGTGCGATCTCCGCCCCCCGCCGAACCGAAAGGGGCTCGGTCCGCCGGTCCCATAGGTGTTCGTGGATCAGTTTCCCCGACATCTTTGGCGCGCCAGGTAGGGGGCGTCGAGATTGCGTGAACCTGATCCGGCGTTCACACGAGCTAGATCTTCATTTTCTTCATCGACATGCCACCGAAGAAGAAGACTTCAGCGGCAGCTGCTCTGTCCACGTCACTTCCACCACCACCGAAGCAAACGGGTGGTGGAGTAGACGCCGGCGGAAGAACGGACGTCGACAAGGAAGCTCACGATGCTGCCAGGTCCAAGGACAAGGCTGCGCAGACCTCGGCGTCCGTACATGTACCGCGCCCATCTCAGGAGGCGCAGGACCGACAGCGTCATGGTATTCGCAGTACCATACGTTCGTTGGGACAAGATCGAGCTGGTGGATCTCGGGGTGCTCAAGACCAGCATGCACGCCAACGTGCTGGCACGAGCGAAACACGGTCGCCTAGACGGGATGCTGCTCCTTCTAACATAGTTAGAAGTCCGAGCATATCCCGCTCCTCGCACCGTTCGCCACTGCCACCCACCACTCCAGCAGAAGCTTTCGCGCGAGCTCAACTGCTCCTGGATTACCCTCCAGCGGAAGACAAGATCGACCAATGGAGGGCCACCATTCAGAGTCTCATCGGCTTCGCCAACGGCGACACTCCGCAGCAGCCAAGTGCATCGCGGTCGCGGCAGGACTGCCAGGCACGAGCCGGTGGCGACGAAACCGGTGGGGGTGCAACCACCATGCACTCTCCACCCCGAAGGCCAAGATCGCCAACTCGCCGGATCCGCCTTGACAGCGACTCCACTGTGTCATCGGATCCACGAGCTCGTCGCGATCAGCGCCAAGTTCTTCACGAACGACAGCAAGAAGACGCTCGTACTCGCATCGAGCGCCGAAGGGAAGCGCGACGTCAATCCGACAAGCGCGCGGCCCTCTGTTGACATGCATGCGCCAGGGGAACCAGGCGACTTGCCGTACGCGGTAGGTTGCCCTGCGTTCACTCGTGAGCTGCGGCAGGTCCAGTGGCCCAGCACGAAGAATTTTAAGCCAGACGTACCAGAGAAGTACGACGGCAAGTCGCATCCGTCGGAGTTCCTCAGCATCTACACCATCGCGGTGCAAGCTGCTGGGGACGGGACGACAAGATCCTTGCCAACTACTTCCCGCTGGTGCTCAAGCCCAATGTCAGATCCTGGCTCATGCACTTGCCGGACAACTCCATATCCTCCTGGGCTGATCTGTGCCATCAGTTTGTCGGCGCCTTTACAGGCGGCCACAAGCCTCATGGCCAAGAGAGCGACCTTCATCTGCTCGCCCAGAAGGAAGGAGAGCCCCTGCGCAAGTACATTCAGAGATTCAGCCGCGTACAGCACAACATCCCAGATGTCCACCCTACCGCGGTGATCAGCGCGTTCCATCAGAACGTGCAAAACCGCATGATGCAGGAGGAGATGGCGACGTGCAAAATCAGAGACGTCAGTGAGCTATATGCCCTGGCCGACAAGTGTGCACGTGCTGAGGAAGGGAGGAAACTCCCCGGAGAGAATACAGGAGCAGGAGGATCTGATAGTGAGGATGCTGCCCCGGCAAAGAAAAACCGGCGGCGAAACAACAGGAAGAAGAAAGGCAAAGAGGTGCTAGTCGTTGAGCAGTCCGGCAAGAAACCCAAAGCTGGTAGCTCCGACAAGGAGGTTGCCACAGCTGTGGCGGTCGCCGACAGGCAGGACGGCACCAACAGGCAGTACTGCAAGATCCACCGCAGCAAGGGCCATGACCTCCAGAGCTGCAAGAAGGTTGAGTAGCTTGTCGAGCAGCAAAAGGCTGAATACGAGCGACGCAACAAGGAGAAGGCCCAGGAAGGTGCTGGAGGAGCCAGCAAGAAACGCCCCGGCCGAGGAGGACGTCGCGGCAAGGCCAAGCAGCGGCAAGGAGATAGACCTCCCCGCGGCCGCGACAAGGATGAAGACGACAACGACGATGAAGATATGGATGATGACGAGACCAATGAGCAGGAGTTCCAGAAAGCCACAGAGGTCCTGTGCGTTGACGGTGGTGCTTCTCTGCATACTTCACACCGCCAGCTCAAGCAGTGGGTGCGGGAAGTCAATGCGGCAGAACCACCCGTCGAGTCACGCAAGCCTCTGAAATGGTCCAGCACGCCTATCATCTTTGATATTGAGGACCACCCAGATCGCATAACCGCGGTCGGGTGCTTGCCGATGTTGGTTTCACCAACTATCCGCAACCTCAAGGTCACTAAGATGCTAGTTGACGGCGGGGCCGGCTTGAACCTGATCTCCTCCGCGGTACTCCAGAAACTTCAGATCCCTGATGGCGAACTCGAAGAGACCGGCACATTTCAAGGAATCAATCCGGGAAGGAGCAAGCCGAAGGGAAAGATCACGTTGCCGGTAACATTTGGCAGCAAGTTGAACTTTAGGACTGAGAGGGTCACTTTTGACGTTGCTGACTTTCCATTGCCTTACAATGGGATACTTGGCCGTCCGGCACTTGCCAAATTCATGGCAGCCTCTCACTATGCATACAACATACTGAAGATGCCAGGCCCGATAAGTGTCATCTCTGTCCCCGGCGACAAGAAGGATGCTCTTATCTGCACCGACAAGATCTACCGGGAAGCAGCAGCCGCAACAGATCGCAACTCACTTGCCGCTGAAGCTCCCGGGGGGAAGAAGAAGACCAAGTCCGGCAAGAGCTCTGATGCCCACTCCGGCAAGCGCACCTCTTCGGAGTGCTGCGCTACTGTCGAGGACGCACCATCGAGCTCCACCGGCAAGTGTAAGAAGACAATGGTAGCTCCACCAGAGACCAAGAAGGTGTCCGCCAAGGAGGACGGCACTGGTGGTACCTTCACCATCAGTGCCACTCTCGACCCTAAATAGGAAAGCGCGCTTGTTGCTTTCCTGCGGGCGAATGTCGACGTGTTTGCATGGCAACCTTCTGACATCCCCGGTGTTCCCAGGAAAGTAATCAAGCACCATCTTGTCGTCTGTCCTCATGCGCGGCCAGTCAAGCAGAAAGTCAGGAAACAGGCAGTGGAGCGCCAAGAATTCATCGCAGAAGAAATCAAGAAGTTGGAAGCAGCAGGCCTTGTCAGAGGAGTGCTCCATCCTACGTGGTTGGCCAATCATGTAGTCGTGCGCAAGGCAAACGGGAAATGGAGGCTTTGTATCGACTTTACCGATGTCAATAAAGCTTGTCCCAAAGACCCATTTCCCTTGCCGCGCATCGACCAGATTGTCGACTCCACGGCCGGATGTGACTTGCTTTCGTTTCTTGATGCATACTCAGGATACCATCAGATCTTCATGGCAGAAGAGGATGAGGAGAAGACCGCATTCATCACCCCATGTGGCACATACTGTTTCGTACGGATGCCATTCGGTTTAAAGAATGCTGGTTCAACATTTGCAAGGGTTGTCCATCATGCTTTTGAGCCGCAAATGCACAGAAATGTGGAAGCCTACATGGATGACATAGTGGTCAAAAGCAAGGACAAAGCAACTCTGATTCAAGATTTAGACGAGACCTTTACAAATCTGCGCAAGATCAACCTCAAGCTTAACCCCGAGAAGTGTGTGTTTGGAGTCCCCTCCGGCAAGCTTCTCGGGTTCTTCGTGTCTCAGCGGGGAATTGAAGCCAATCCCGACAAGATCAAGGCCATTGAGCAGATTGAAGCACCAAAGCGCTTCAAGGATGTACGAAGACTTGCCGGTTGCGTAGCTGCTCTCAGCAGGTTTATCTCTAGGTCTGCTGAGCGTGCCCTGCCATTTTTCAAAATATTGAAAAAGGCAGGTCCAATGAAATGGACTCCGGAAGCGGAGGCTACGCTGCAGGACTTAAAGAGATACATGTCCTCCACTCCAACACTCGTCGCACCTAAACCACAAGAGAAGTTGCTGCTGTATATAGCGGCGACCAATCAAGTGGTTAGTGCTGCGTTAGTAGCAGAGAGGGAGGCGGATGATGAGCCAACAACCACGGCAGATGCATCCAGCGACAAGCAGAGGACTTCACCGGCAAGCTTTGGTCCCGACAAGGAGGGATCTGCGCAGGAGCATGAGAAGATGCAGAAGAGAATGGTGCAGCGCCCAGTTTACTTTGTTAGTTCCCTTCTGCAGTGGGCTAGATCAAGGTACTCTGGTGTGCAGAAATTGCTTTTCAGCCTTCTTATGGCCTCGAGAAAGCTGCGCCATTACTTCCAAGCACATGAGATCAAAGTTGTCACTCGCTTTCCGTTGAAGAGGATACTACAAAATCCAGAAGCAACAGGCAGGATTGTCGAGTGGGCACTAGAACTGTCAAGCTTTGGCCTCAAATTTGAGAGCACCTCAACTATCCAAAGCAGAGCATTGGCGGAGTTCATAGCAGAGTGGACGCCAACACCAGATGAAGAGATTCTAGAAACGAGCATCCCTGTCAAGGAAGCAAGCAAAGAGTGGCTGATGTACTTTGATGGTGCCTTCTCGCTGCAAGGCGCCGGTGCGGGCGTGCTACTAGTTGCACCCACCGGAGAGCATCTCAAGTACGTAGTCCAGATGCACTTTCCCAAGGAGCAAGCAATGAACAATACTACAGAGTATGAAGGATTGCTTGCCGGTCTCAGGATCGCGGCAGACCTTGGGATCAAGAAGCTCATTGTCAGGGGTGACTCACAGCTTGTCGTCCGCCAAGTGAACAAGAATTATCAGAGTCCATTGATGGAAGCTTACGTTGATGAAGTGAGAAAGCTAGAAGAGCACTTTGACAGCCTACAGATGGAACATGTTCCAAGAGCTCAGAACGACATTGCCGATGGCCTGTCAAAGTGCGCTGCACTTAAGTTACCTGTGGAACCAGGGATCTTTGTGCTCAAGCTGACTCAACCGTCTGTAACGCCATCAACTGGACAGAGCAAGAAGAGGAAGTTAATTTCTGGTGACTATTTTCCGGCAGAGCTCCCCGAAGCCGCCGCCAAGAAGGTCCCCAAGATCAACACCAAGGATGCTGAGGAACAGTCTGCTCCGACAAGCCTTAGGGTTTGTTCTGTTGAAGCAGACGCTCCCGACAAGTTTTGCTCCGGCAAGCTTGCCGGGGAACATCAAGCTCCGGCTGAGCCGCAGGTTCTTGCCGTAGAAGCGGATGTTCCCGCAGCAGCAGATGTGCCTTTAGTCCTTGTTGTCGAGCCGCAAGCTCCAGCATGGGCACAGCAGATTGTCCGTTTCCTTCAGACAGGAGAACTTCCCGAAGAGCAAGAAGAAGCGGAAAGAGTAGCCCGGCAGTCAAGTATGTACCAGTTTGTCGACATCACACTATACAGAAGAAGACTCAACAGCGTGAAATTGAAGTGTATTCGCCGGGAAGAAGGACAAGAGCTGTTGGCAGAGATACATGGAGGCATATGTGGTCACCACATTGGCGCAAGAGCACTTGCTGGCAAAGCATTCCGGCAAGGTTTCTTTTGGCCGACAGCCCTCCAGGATGCAACTGCACAAGTAACCAAGTGTGAAGCATGCCAGTTCCATTCCAGGCAGATACACCAGCCAGCTCAAGCTCTCCAGACGATCCCTTTATCCTGGCCATTTTCAGTCTGGGGGCTCGACATCCTCGGCCCCTTTCCCCGAGCTGTCGGGGGCTTTGAGTACTTGTACGTTGCAATCGACAAGTTCACAAAGTGGCCGGAAGTGGAAGCAGTGAGGAAGGTGACAGCACAGTCAGCAGTCAAGTTCTTCAGGTCAATTGTTTGCCGTTTCGGGATCCCTAATAGGATCATCACCGACAATGACACACAATTCACGAGCCGCACCTTCGCTTTTGTTGCTCATCCGAGAAGCAACGGTCAAGCGGAGAGGGCGAATGCTGAAGTGCTGCATGGGCTCAAGACCAGAACTTTCGACAGGCTGCACAAGTGCGGAAAGAACTGGATTGAGGAGCTGCCGGTGGTTCTTTGGTCGATTAGGACGATGCCAAATCGAGCCACTGGCCAGACACCTTTCGCTCTAGTCTATGAAGCAGAGGCAGTTCTCCCCACGGAACTCGTATACGGGTCACCTCGAGTGCTCGCTTATGATGAACTTGAGCAAGAGCAGCTGCGACAAGATGACGCGCTGCTCCTTGAGGAAGACCGTCTTCAGGCTGCTGTACGAGCTGCTCGATACCAGCAAGCTTTGCGCCGCTACCATAGCCGCAAAGTTAATGCCAGAAGTTTCGAGGAAGGCGACCTTGTTCTTCGGCGCGTTCAGTCCGCCAAGAATTCCAACAAGTTGACGCCGAAGTGGGAAGGCCCTTATCGGGTGAAACGAGTCACTAGGCCTGGCGTTGTCCACCTTGAGACCGAAGATGGCGTTATGGTGAGCAACTCCTGGAACATTGAACATCTTCGTAAGTTTTACCTGTAGGGCGCGGTTGCCGGAACCTGTTCCGGCAACCACCTTTTGTACAAGTCTTGCCGATGTTGCATGTAATCCTTTGTACAAAGCCGGGCGCAGATCCCGTGCATAAGTAAAGCTCATGTGCTCTGCGCATCTTGTCAATTTCATGCTTTTTACTTTATATTTGCATGCGTTATCTGACACTTTGTGCTGCACCTACCCCCGGTAAGCAATAACGAGCCATAAGGCTCCATGTCTTTATTTTATATTCTTTCTTTTTCTCAAAAAGGAAAGGAAGGTTCCCTCGCACACAAGTTTGCCGGGGGGAATGAAGAAGATAATGGTGTGGACCAGGCATCGTTCAAGGAAGTTTTGCCTTACCGGGAAGCAAACGACAGAAAAGCTAAGTTGCCAAAGTTTGAGCAATCAGTTTTAAATTTTTAAGTTATCTTCCTTGAACGACCGTGCTTTGTATGGAAAACCTGTGCGCGGAGGAACCAACTCGTAGCTAGCTGCGCCCTTACTTTGTTTCGAGTCCGCTCAACAATTTAAGTGAGCTGCGAATAGTTGCGACAAGGTTTCTTGTCGGTAGCGGCACCACCAGCAGGCTGCTGACGTCCCGCACTCAGTGCTCGCGGCTAAGGTGCCTGCGCCGGCAAGTTCCCTAAAAGCGTAGGGCAAAAACATACAAAGGAAGGAATCAAGTAAAGGGAATAACATAGCAAATCTCTACCCAAAATAGAGTTATATTACAAGATAGCCTGTCGCAGCACTAATAGATTGTTCTCATGACATGACCAGCAGTGACAAAGAGAAAAAGAAAATGGGCGGCCTAATCTACGCGATCGCCCTCAACCCTCTTGATCCCGCTCACCTTGTCCACAGTGGGTGCGACAAGGGCCCTGAGCGCTTCCAGATCAGCATCCGGCGGCAAGGACTTGAGGACGTTGGTGAAGTTGAGGCCCGGGTTGCGGAAGGCCACCTTCATCAGCACCTTCTGGAGAGCTCCTGCGCAGATCTTGCGTGACTCGTCGGCCATCTGCTTTGGGATCTTCTCCCGGAGTCGCTGGAGGGCCGTCGCCACGCCTTTGAAGAATAAGCTGAGCTTGGCGCTGGGCTGGAGGTGCTCGTCGGAGGAGTACCCGAGATCCTCCATCCCCAGCTGCGCCAGCTCCCCGTCGATGGCGGCGGCAAGGTCCACAAGACCCTCAGTCCAATGCTCCACAGTCTCCCTAAAGGCGTCGTGGGCGGCAGCAGCATTCGCCAGCAGCGCCTCGTCGGCCTTGATCTTCTCCGACAAGGCCACCTCCCGCTCCCTGGCGCCGTCCAGCGTCTGAGTCAAAGTGACTAGCTTCAACTCAAGATCTACATTGGAGTCCTTGGCGGCGCTGAGCTCCTTGCTCCTCTCAGCGAGAAGACCTTGCAGCTCACCATGAGCAGCAACATCCTTCTCGCGCTCACGCTTGAGCGCGGCAAGCTCCTCGCCGCTCGCCCTGAGATCGGCTTCCAGCTGCGCCACCTTCGTCTCCAGCTCCTTCTTGGCAGCCTCGGCAGCTGCGGCAGCATCTCTTGCCTCCTTGAGAGCCTCGCCAATTGATTGCTCGCGCGCGGCAAGCTCTTCCTCGTGGCTGTCAAGGTTGACCTTGCGCTACGCCAACTCTCCTTCCTGCGCAAATAGATTTTCGGCGACAAGCCGTTGCTTCTCTTCGGCTTCAGCCTTCTCGAGGAGGAAAGCTTTCCGCTCCTCGAGAAGTTGCTCCCGCTCCTCCGCCAGGGACCAGAGAGTTTCCTGCCTCAGACCCCGGAGTTCCTCTGCGCGCTTCTCAATATCCACTCCCGCCTTCGCGACAAGCGCCTCTCGGGATGATAGCTTGGCTTGTCGGGCGCGGTAGAGCGACAACAGCTTCCGCAGTAGCCGCTCCTCCTCAGGCTCGTCGCTCCTGCTGCTTGGCGCGTCGACCGCCGTCAGCCCAGCGGAGGCGAGCACCTCTCCATCCAAGGTTTCTCACTCGACCGGCGCCCTGGAGCTTGATGCCCAGGGGAGCTTGATGAAGATACCGTCGCCGGCCTTCAAGTAGGCGCCGGGCTGGGGCTCTTCGGAGCCTGGTGCTGCAGCATCTGTGGAGGGATCCGCGATCGGCGTAGGGCCTAGCGCTCCTGCGGCCTCGGGGCCGTCAGTGCGATCACCAGATCCCTCACCCACTTCTGCGGCGGCAGCCTTGGCGGCCTCTTCGCCGGCGGGATCATCAGCACCGGCCTCTTCTTCGGTGGCCGCATCGTCGTCGTTGTTGCCGCGCGTGTTCTCCTCACCAGCGGCCTCGGTTTCCATGGGCTCCGTGGCAGGTGGATCTGACGACCGAAGAGGGGAGAAAGGTCAAGCGAATATTCAAAAAGAAAATCAGAAAGAACCCAAGGGAAGTTTTCAGGCAAAAGGGTTACCTGTGCTACGATCTGCAGTCGTGGTCTCAACCACCGGAGGATCACTGGCGCTGTCCCTTGCTGGAGAACTGCCCCTTGCCGGAGAATTCTCCCTTGCCGGAGAATGCTCCCTTGCCGGGGAATCCTCCCTTGGCGGTGTAGTCGGGGCAGATGGCACTTCGGGAGCGGCTTCCGGGCTCTCCTGGTGAGGCTGCTCTGCTCCTACACAAACTAACAGATAGATATCAGCAAAAGAAGAGCACCCATGCGCGCCTGACAGCATGAAGTAAACTATATACTGACGTGGGGGGCTGCGCTGAGGGCTGCTCTGAGAAATGGTTGCCGGGTCCGAGAAGGTGGTTTCGGACATGTCCTCTGCCGTCGTGGTGGGGTCGTCCTCAATGACAATCACCGGGGCCTTGACTCTCTTCGCCGCTCTCTGGGCCAGAGTCCTGAAAAGGGATGAGTTCAGAGTCAAGCAGATCAGATACAAGACAAAGACAGCAAAAATCGAAGAATTACAAGTACAGCAAGGGGATCTTACTCTTCTTCTTCGTCGTCGGAGCTGAGCACGGAGAGATCGAAGTCCGGCTCGCCTCCGGTGCGGCGAGGCGGAGGAGTAGGCTCCCTTGCCCGCTTGGCAGGTGCAGTAGCGGTGGACCGGGAGGACCCCGCTCCAGTTGCCGCCGCAGCGTGAGGTGCTCCCGCGGCAACGGTGCTTGCCGCGGTCAAGCGCGTCGCGCGGTGCGGCGGCTGCTGGCCCGTCTGCCGCCCCGCTACGTCCCCGGCCTTGCGGAGATGCCTTCTTGTTGGAGCTGGGGGGCTCCGCTTGCGGCGAGCTGGCTGAAGGTGGGGAGGAGGAGGAGCCGATCTGCAACAGGTCGCCCGCGCCTTCGGCGGGCTCGCTCGGCTCATCTTCGGGCCCGGCGAGCTCTTCCTCGCCGGCAAACTCCTCGCGCTCGGAAAGGCTTGCCGCCTCCGCTGCCTCCGCCTCCTCCACGGTGCATCCAAATATGCCCGCGGCAGCAGCTGCTACCGCCTCTTCCAGCCTGGTGGCGATGCGCTGCATCTCCGCATCGGTGGTGTCGCGGGTGAGGCTCTTCTGCTCGTCGGCGCGGACAGGCACTTCTACCAAGCCATCGAAGAACTCCTGCATGATGGCATCTGCCGGCTCTTGCCAAGTTGGAACGATTCCGTGAGAGTCGCATAGCGGCATCATTGCACGGATGCGGTCAAGCGAAGAATTGTTGCATAGCGGAACGACATCCCGTGGCAACATGAATGGATGCTGAGGATCGCGCTTGAACAGCTCCAGGAGCATCGCGTCCAGCTCCAGGACCGTGAAGTTGAAGTTGAGGCCCGGGCGCAGCCTCATGATATCCGCCGAGTTCTGGAACTCCCAGGCGGGTCTCCCCCTCTCCTGCAGGGGGGCGATGTGGCGGCGAAGGAAATCTGCGCCAACTGCACCCAGAGTGAGCCCGGCAAGCCTGAGGCGTAGGATCCGGGTGACGGCGATTTTCAGCCTGTCGTCTTCCGGGGCCATGTTGCTCCAATCGTTACCACACACTATTGGGGCTTGGCGCAGGGCGGTAAATGGCTGCGGGTTCTCCTCGATGACCCAGCACCACTCTGCTCTCCACTCCTCCCATTTGCTGCGGAGCTCTCCCTCCAGATAGGCTTCCTTCTTGCCGACCATCGAGATCCAAGCAATTCCGCGGGCAAGGGGCTCTCCTCTCTCGACTCAGGGCATAAAGAAGTGGCGGAAAAGGGCTACGTTTGGGTGGACTCCGACAAAGTTTTCGCACAAATGTGCGAAAACTGCCATGGTCAGAATGGCATTGGGGGTGAAATCAAGGAGGCGGAACCCGTAGGTGTTCATGATATCGCAGAAGAATTCAGAGAAGGGCGGGCAGAGCCCGTAGTAGAAGAACAACGCGAAGAAGGGGTACCCGTTCAGAGCCAATCTCGAAGCGCTGGCCGGGAGTACCTTCGTGCGCGGATGCGCTCGTGTCTCCGTCGACCAGAAGAGGTAGTAGTACTTCCTCAGCTCCTTCGCGCCAAGCTGAGGGGGGAAGATGGCCCGCTCCTTTCGCAGCGCCGCGAGCCGCTGCGCCTCGGCCGATTTCATGCCCTTCCCCTTGTCGGCTTTCGGGGCCATGGCGGAGGTGGCGGGGGAGATCGACGGCGTTGGTGGTGCCGGTGGCAGTGTGGGGGCGGAGCGCTGCTCTCTTTCAGCTTCGGGAAGAAGGGGGGAGCGGCGGAGATTTTCGAGAATGGAGTAACAACCGGCGAGATGGGCGAACTGCCCCTGTTTCCCCTGCTTATAAAGAGGGAGGGGGTGGACGTTTCGCCCTTTCGAATAAAGAAACCACCCACGATCTCTCCCACGATGCCGCATTCAACGCGTGCTGTTCGGGGAGGGCGCGGTGGATACGGAGTAAGATACGGTGTAACCCAGGCCGCGCGTGCCCATGCCCTGTTTTGGGCCTGGCCCAACAGCACTCGGCAATGTGTGTGGCCCAGGCCCGGGGGCTCCTGTCGGTGTACTAGAGTAGGGGTACCCTAGTATCCCGAACTTGTGCACGGGCAGTTGCAGCACCCCGCGGCAAGGCCGGCAACAGCACACAATTCACGAGCCACACCTTCATGCAGTACGTCCAAGATCTTGGCGCCAAGGTCTGCTTCGCTTCTGTTGCTCATCCGAGAAGCAACGGTCAAGCGGAGAGGGCGAATGCTGAAGTGCTGCGCGGGCTCAAGACCAGAACTTTCGACAGGCTGCACAAGTGCGGAAAGAACTGGATTGAGGAGCTGCCGGTGGTTCTTTGGTCGATCAGGACGACGCCAAATCGAGCCACTGGCCGCGGTGTCGTCGTTGTTGCCGCGCGCGTTCTCCTTACCGGTGGGCTCGGTTTCCATGGGCTCCGTGGCAGGTGGATCTGACGACCGAAGAGGGGAGAAAGGTCAAGCGAATATTCAAAAAGAAAATCAGAAAGAACCCAACGGAAGTTTTCAGGCAAAAGGGTTACCTGTGCTAGGATCTGCAGTCGTGGTCTCAACCACCGAAGGATCACTGGCGATGTCCCTTGCCGGAGAACTACCCCTTGCCGAAGAATGCTCCCTTGCCGGGGAATCCTCCCTTGGCGGTGTAGTCGAGGCAGATGGCACTTCGGGAGCGGCTTCCGGGCTCTCCTGGTAAGGCTGCTCTGCTCCTACACAAACTAACAGACAGATATCAGCAAAAGAAGAGCACCCATGCGCGCCTGGCAGCATGAAGTAAACTATATACTTACGTGGGGGGCTGCGCTGGGGGCTGCTCTGAGAAATGGTTGCCGGGTCCGACAAGGTGGTTTTGGACATGTCCTCTGCCGTCGTGGTGGGGTCGTCCTCGATGACAATCACCGGGGCCTTGGCTCTCTTCGCCGCTCTCTGGGCCAGAGTCCTGAAAAGGGATGAGTTCAGAGTCAAGCAGATCAGATACAAGACAAAGACAGCAAAAATCGAAGAATTACAAGTACAGCAAGGGGATCTTACTCTTCTTCTTCGTCGTCGGAGCTGAGCGCGGAGAGATCGAAGTCCGGCTCGCCTCCGATGCGGCAAGGCGGAGGAGTAGGCTCCCTTGCCCGCTTGGCAGGTGCAGTAGCGGTGGACCGGGAGGACCCCGCTCCAGTTGCCGCTGCAGCGTGAGGTGCTCCCGCGGCAACAGTGCTTGCCGCGGTCGAGTGCGTCGCGCGGTGCGGCGGCTGCTGGCCCGTCTGCCGGCCCGCTACATCCCCGGCCTTGTGGAGACGCCTTCTTGTTGGAGCTGGGGGGCTCCGCTTGTGGCGAGCTGGCTGAAGGTGGGAAGGAGGAGGAGCCGATCTGCAACGGGTCACCCGCGCCTTCGGCGGGCTCGCTCGGCTCATCTTCGGGCCCGGCGAGCTCTTCCTCGCCGGCAAACTCCTCGCGCTCGGCAAGGCTTGCCGCCTCTGCTGCCTCCGCCTCCTCCATGGTGAATCCAAATACGCCCGCGGCAGTAGCTGCTGCCGCCTCTTCCAGCCTGGTGGCGATGTGCTGCATCTCCGCATCGGTGGTGTCGCGCGTGAGGCTCTTCTGCTCGTCAGCGCGGACCGGCACTTCTACCAAGCCATCGAAGAACTCCTGCACGATGGCGTCTGCCGGCTCTTGCCAAGTTGGAACGATTCCATGAGAGTCGCATAGCGGCATCATTGCACGGATGCGGTCAAGCGAAGAATTGTTGCACAGCGGAACGACATCCCGCGGCAACATGAATGGATGCTGAGGATCGCGCTTGAACAGCTCCAGGAGCATCGCGTCCAGCTCCAGGACCGTGAAGTTGAAGTTGAGGCCCGGGCGCAGCCTCATGATGTCCGCCGAGTTCTGGAACTCCCAGGCCGGTCTCCCCCTCTCCTACAGGGGGGCGATGCGGCAGCGAAGGAAATCTGTGCCAACTGCGCCCACAGTGAGCCCGGCAAGCCTGAGGCATAGGATCTGGGTGACGGCGATTTTCAGCCTGTCGTCTTCCGGGGCCACGTTGCTCCAATCGTTACCATGCACTATTGGGGCTTGGCGCAGGGCAGTAAATGGCTGCGGGTTCGGCGAAACTGATCCACTTGCCGGGGAAACTGATCCACGAACACCTATGGGACCGGCGGACCGAGCCCCTTTCGGTTCGGCGGGGGGCGGAGATCGCAGAAAGAGCAGATCGAGGCGAAGCACACGAGCAGTTTACCCAGCTTCGAAGCTCTCGGGAGAGATAATACTCCTACTGCTGCTTGTCCGATTGTATTGTGTTCTTGCTCGGGAGCGCTGAATGCTACAGTACACTCTAGCTGCTAACGAGACCGAGCTTGTGTGATTTTCTGGTATCGAACCCTTTCTACGTTGCGCATGGGCCTCCTTTTATGTGCTCAAGGGGTCACCGACAGGTGGCAACGCGGACGAGGGTAAAAATGGAAAAGGAGTTGTGGTTGGTACAGCTACCTGCACAGTGCATCCTACCTAACCCTGACGGCAGGGGACAAAGGCATTAAATGCCCGTCTGTGTCGCCCAAACAGTGCAGAAAAGGACCGTCAGGGACGCCACCGTTCGCCACGATGGTAATCTTGTCAGCGTCGCTTGCCACCTCGCACCGCTGGCTGCTCAGCCTCCTGCCACGCGCGCCTGGGAAGGCCCCAGGGCGACACGTTGGTGGATGTGCTGGAGCGCGGGTACAGGGTGGTTACTTGTCGCGGCAAGCGCCTTGCTGCGGTCGTTGTCTTGCCGTGCCCGGAAGCTTGTCGCTCACTAGGCCTTGCCGGGACGCGTGGTGCGTCGCGGCAAGTTCCCTGAAATGCCTTGGTTGGCCTTCCCGGCAAGCTCCTCTTGCCGGGGCCTTGTCTCCTTGGCTTGAATACTTTGTTCTTGAATGGCTCCAAAGGAACCAGGGGGATCTTGGCGGCCACCCGGCAAGCCTTGCCGCGGGGTGCTGCAACTGCCCGTGCACAAGTTCGGGATACTAGGGTACCCCTACTCTAGTACACCGACAACTTTCCATATTCGTTGTTGAACTAGCACCACGGTGCAAGTGGAAACAGACATCAGGGGTAATGCTTGACAGATTAACAAAATCTAAAGGAGGAAGAATGGAGATCCATTTTGAGGCAGGTTTAAAAAGGCCACATGATGCTACAGAGTCAGCCAAGTTGTTATCGGAGGCAGCCGTTGCCGTTAGGTGTCATGCACGTATCCTCCCAACGTGGATCCAGTACAGGAATGAGAAAGACAATACCCAGTTTAACACCTTCCTAAACCATTTATCCGTAAGTAATGTTATTCATAGCAATTAGTAATATTGTCTTGCTCTGTCCCATACTTTCTAGCTTCCTCTTAATAAGACTCACATTCTTTTTTCAACAGATGAGGTTCAAGTTGGATCCGAAAGATGATGCAACTAAACAAGCATGCACTCATGTTTTTTAGTCTGCTCTGTAATAGTATCAGTACTGATGATGATACAGACCAAGGGTAGGGTCACAAGCCTGGCCTATACGCCCTACCCAAGGTCACTACCCTAGAAGCAAAGAAGCTCAAGAGACAACAAGGAGTGCCCAAAAAAGGCATCGAGTGCAATCCACTCGACGAGTCAGTCACTCGGGTACCCTTCCTTCCTAATGTCACATGACCGGTCAATCATTCGACCATACAAGAAATCACTCGACCTATCGAAAACCAAGAGTCGACCAGAACAGCAACGGTCAGGCGCTCACTCCGTAGTATTCAAGATCATTAATAGCACTTTATGGTTGGCGTTATCAGTAACACCCCATCTTTACGTACATTAAACTCCTTGTAACGGAGGATGGCTGGGGTCCTGGCACACTCTATATAAGCCACCCCCCCTCCTCTTGCACAAGGGTTGGCACCCCCTGTAACACACTCTCTCATAATCCAGTCGACCGGCTCCGGGCACCGAGACGTAGGGCTTTTACCTCCTCCGAGAGGGGCCTGAACTCATAAACACTTGCGTACAATCTTACCGTAGCTAGGACCTTGCCTCCTCATTCGTACCCCCTATACTTACTGCCAGACTTAGAACCACAACAGTTGGTGCCCACCATGGGGAAAAGCATCTTAGCGACTTCCGGCAAGGTTGCATTTTCTTCGATCTTCATCAGCATGGTTTCCGGCGGCGGTTTGGTCATGCGCCGCAAGTTCCGACTCGACGCACTCACTTTCATCGCCGATGACTCCGCCTGGCTCCAGGAAGCCCCCCTCGATGTCGAGGCTCTCCCGGCTCGTGGCTCGGCGCACTTCCGCATGAGTTCCTGTGGCATCCTCCTTCGGCAGCCGTCCTCTCCGTACCAGTCGGTCATCACGTCGTCATCTCACTCCGCTGGACGCCGCCGCAAGCGGTCTGGGTGTTCACGGCTCCAGCGGTGGGTGAGACACGTGGTGGCTCGTCAGGAGTTCACCCCTCAAGTCGTGGTGATTGAGCCCGACGTGTTTCCTTGCGGATCAGTCGACCTGTCGACTGATTTTGTAGATACCTTCTCCGAGAGCGGGAGTTGTGACCCCGCGGCGGAGGTCCTCATGGTCGACATCCATCGCGGTTTGTCTGGTTTTCATCGCAGCGATGACGGCGGCAGAAGCGCTGGCCCGTCACTCGGCCATGAAGAGTATCAGCCCCAACCTCTCAGCTCCCAGCAGAGGGAGGAGCTGCATCGCCGCAACTTGGAGGCTCTTCAGACCCCCATCATAGGGGAAACCGCCGAGGCCCGGGCCTTGGAGGCGGTGCGCTTGGCCACTCTGGTTGAGCGCACTCGTCTGGAGAATCTCCAACATTCTCTCAACAAGCGTGCCCGTCGACTGATCCCCGAGTCTAGTCGGCGTCCACAGCAATTGTTTCCACCGGAAACTCTGGTATTCTGCACTCCGATCCAGAATCTTGCAGCCGCTGCGCGAATTGCTGAGTCCATTCAATCGTCCCGTTTGGAAGCTGGAAGAGGCTTGGAGCAGATCAGAATGCTGCTCCGAGCGGCAGGAGACCAGAACTCCGTTGTGTCTCAGTCGTGGAACAGAATCCATAGAAGATTAGTAAGAGCAGATATCATTCAGTCAGCACACAGTCCTAGGTCACCTTTGCGGCATGGAGGTCGTGATCACCACCAGGATCGGTACTTGGGAAGAACTCATGGAGAATATGATCATGAATACGCCCGCAACAACTACCATCGAGCGCCTTTGCCCCTTCCGAGGGACGGATCATACGCGCCCCCACAAAATGATGACAGGCGTCCGTATGGGAATGACCGCAGAGTTCCAGTCAACCCCAGAGAGCCCGGCTTTGATGTAAGGTTCATCCTTGTGCAGCGTTTGGTCGACCGGAACAGAGCATACAGAGAAGGGCTGGATCGAGACAGACCCAATGGAGGTAGGGTCCATGTTTTCGGCCCAGAGAGTTTTGGAAGAGCCATCAGAGCTGTTGAGATCCCCCATAACTTCAGACTGGCGACTAGCGTCAGTAAGTTCATAGGAGAGTCTAAGCCCGATACTTGGCTTGAAGACTACCGAGTGGCTGTGCACATTGGGGGCGGCAGCAATGAGGTGGCCATGAACCACCTTCCTCTGATGCTTGAAGGTTCTGCCAGGGCTTGGCTGAATTAGTTGGCCCCTGGGATCATTTTGAGTTGGGATGAGTTAGCCCGAGTGTTCACCAGAACATTTGAGCACACCTGCAAGAGACCTGCTGGTCTACCGGAGTTGCAGCATTGTGTTCAGAAACCGAATGAAACCTTGAGAGACTATATCCAGAGATGGATCACCCTGCACCACATAGTGGAGAATGTGTCTGATCACCAAGCAGTCTATGCCCTCAAGGAAGGCGTTTGCTACAGAGAGCTCAATCTGAAGTTCGGTCGGACCGGAGATTGCCACCAAGTATGCTAATGGCGAAGAGGAGGACCGACTCCAAAGTGGCAAGCACAAAACAGTCGCCCGGGACGACGGAGGAGGAAATTCCAGTAGGAAGCGGAAGCGAAAGGTTGAGGCAGCAGGTCCTGCCAAAGCAGCAGTGTTGTATCAAGGAAAGTTCAAAGGGAAGCCCAAGGGGCCTTGGATCCCTAAGAAGGTGAAGGACGAGGAAGGAAATGATGTGATGGATTTGCCGTGTCATATTCACACTAAAAAGGATGAGGAGGGAACCTGATCCTCCCCAAGCATACCACTCAATAATGTCGACTCCTAATCCAGAGCTTCTGAGAGAGTAAACCTTGTGATAAGGACAAAGAGCCTGAGAAGAAAGAAGAGGATAAGGATGATGACGATGGTTACCCCAATGTCAATGCCACCTTGGTGATTTTTGCCGATGTTGAGAGCAAAAGTCGACTGAAGGTCATTAACAGAGAGGTCAATATGGTCGCTCCGGCAATGCCAAAGTATTTGAAGTGGTCAAAAAACCCATTACATTCGACCAGTCCGACCACCTAGCACGTGTAGCTACCCCTGGGCGGCAAGCGCTAGTGGTCGACCCAGTTGTGGGAGGCACCCGACTGACCAAGGTTCTGATGGATGGCGGCAGTGGCTTGAATATTCTATATGCTAAGGCCCTCAAAGGAATGGGCATTCCGATGTCCAAACTCAGCGAGAGCAACATGCGGTTCCATGGGATCATCCCAGGAAAGAAAGTCGAATCACTCGGCCAGATCACTCTTGACGTGGTTTTCGGCGATGAAAAGAATTTCCACAAGGAAAAGTTGACGTTTGAGGTTGTGGATTTCTAGAGTGCTTATCATGCCATTCTGGGCAGACCTGCTTATGCTAGCTTTATGGCTCGACTGTGCTATGTATACCTCAAGATGAAGATGCCCGGCCCCAGAGGCGTAATAACAGTTTCTGGTAACTGTCAAAGAGCAGAAGACTGCCTTCAGGACAGAGCAAAGATAGCAGATGAGCAGATGGCAGCAGTAGAGTTTCAAGAGTACTAGAAGATGGCAGATCCGAGTGATTTGCTACGTGCTAAGAGGCCTGCCTTGGAGTCTGCATTTCAGTCGGTCGGCGAGACCAAGACAGTCCATGTTCACCCAACCGACCCCAATGCTGCTCCGACCCATATCTCGATGACACTTGACAGCAAATAGGAAGAAGCGCTCATCCAATTCCTCCATGAGAACTGGGACATCTTTGCATGGAAGTCGTCTGACATGCCAGGTGTACCCAGGGAGCTGGCTGAGCACCGTTTGCGATTCGACCCAAAAGTAAAACCTGTTAAGGAGCATCTCCATCGGTCCTCCACGGAGAAAAGAAAGGCCATTGGCGAGGAGGTGGCTCGGCTCCTGGCGGCTGAGTTCATCCGCGAGATATACCACTCCGAGTGGCTCGCCAATGTTGTTATGGTTCCCAAGAAAGACAAATCACTCCGAATGTGTATTGACTTCAAGCACATCAATCGGGCCTGCCCGAAAGATCATTTTCCACTTCCCCGCATCAACCAGATAGTTGACTCAACTGCGGGATGTGAGTGACTGTCCTTCCTGGACGCTTATTCCGGGTACCATCAGATCCGACTGTATGGACCCGATGAGATAAAAACGGCTTTCATCACCCCGTTCGAGTGTTTTTGCTATGTTACTATGCCTTTTGGCCTCAAGAATGTTGGTGCCACATTCATGCGCCTGATTCAGAAGTGCCTGCTCACTCAAATCAGTCGGAATGTGGAAGCATACATGGATGACAAAGTGGTTTTTGCTATGTTACTATGCCTTTTGGCCTCAAGAATGTTGGTGCCACATTCATGCGCCTGATTCAGAAGTGCCTGCTCACTCAAATCAGTCGGAATGTGGAAGCATACATGGATGACAAAGTGGTTAAGTCAGGCAAAGGTTCTGACATGCTGACTGACCTAGCTGAAACCTTTGCCAACCTGAGAAGGTATGATATCAAGCTCAATCCATCAAAATGCACTTTCGGAGTCTCGGGCGAAAAATTACTCGGTTTTCTCGTTTCTGAACGAGGAATCGATGCAAATCCAGAGAAGATTGGCACGATCCTCCGAATGAAACGCCCAGTGCGTGTGCATGATGTCCAGAAGCTTACTGGTGTTTGGCTGCATTGAGCCGATTCATTTCACGCCTCGGTGAAAAGGTGCTGCCTCTTTACCGACTGATGAAGAAGTCTGACAAGTTCGAGTGGAATGACAAAGCTGAAGCAGCGTTTGAGGAGCTTAAAGCCCTGCTTTCCACCCAGTCGGTGCTTGATGCTCTAGTTAGCAAGGAGCCTCTACTTCTTTACATCGCAGCCACTGGACAAGTTGTTAGCACAGTGCTCAGAATCGAGCGGGAAGAAGAAGGCAAGGCCTTCAAAGTTCAACGCCCCGTGTATTACATTTCAGAAGTCTTAACCCCATCCAAGCAGAGATATCATCACTATCAAAAGCTTGTTTATGGGATTTACCTAACCACAAAGAAGGTTGCTCATTATTTCTCTGATCACTCAATTTCAGTCGTCAGCGACGCCCCATTGTCAAAGATTCTGAATAACAGAGATGCAACTGGTCGAGTGGCAAAGTGGGCGATTGAACTTCTTCCTTTAGATATCAAATTCGAGGCAAAGAAGGCCATTAAGTCTCAAGCAATTGCAGATTTCCTCGCAGAGTGGATAGAACAACAACAGCCGATTCAAATTCAGTCAGAACATTGGACCATGTTCTTTGATGGATCCAAGATGTTAAATGGCTCTGGTGCAGGAGAGGTCTTAGTATCCCCGTGAGGAGACAAGCTCAGCTAAGTCCTCCATATTCACTTTGATTCTTTGAATAACAAAGCTGAGTATGAGGCATGATGACCCACAAGTATAAGGGATCTATCATAGTCCTTTCGATAAGTAAGAGTGTCGAACCCAACGAGGAGCAGAAGGAAATGACAAGCGGTTTTCAGTAAGGTATTCTCTGCAAGCACTGAAATTGTAGGTAACAAATAGTTTTGTGATAAGATAATTTGTAAAGGGTAACAAGCAATGAAAGTAAATAAGGTGCAGCAAGGTGGCCCAATCCTTTTTTTAGTGAAGGACAAGCCTGGACAATTTCTTATAATGAGAAAAGCGCTCCCGGGGACACATGGGAATTATCGTCAAGCTAGTTTTCATCACGCTCATATGATTCGTGTTTGGTACTTTGATAATTTGATATGTGGGTGGACCGGTGCTTGGGTACTGCCCTTTCTTGGACAAGCATCCCACTTATGATTAACCCCTATTGCAAGCATTCTCAACTACAAAAGAAGTATTAAGGTAAACCTAACCATAGCATGAAACTAGTGGATCCAAATCAGCCCCTTATGAAGCAACGCATAAACTAGGGTTTAAGCTTCTGTCACTCTAGCAACCCATCATCTACTTATTACTTCCCAATGCCTTCCTCTAGGCCCAAATAATGGTGAACTGTCATGTAATCGACGTTCACATAACACCACTAGAGGAAAAGACAACATACATCTTATCAAAATATCGAACGAATACCAAATTCAGATGACTACTAATAGCAAGACTTCACCCATGTCCCCAGGAACAAACGTAACTACTCACAAAGCATATTCATGTTCATGATCAGAGGAGTATTAATATGCATTAAGGATCTGAACATATGATCTTCCACCAAGTAAACCAATTAGCATCAACTACAAGAAGTAATCAACACTACTAGCAACCCACAGGTACCAATTTGTGGTTTCGATACAAGATTGGATACAAGAGATGAACTATGGTTTTGAGAGGAGATGGTGCTGGTGAAGATGTTGATGGAGATTTACCCCCTCCCGATGAGAGGATCGTTGGTGATGACGATGGTGATGATTTCCCCCTCCTGGAGGGAAGTTTCCCCGGCAGAACAGCTCCGCCGAAGCCCTAGATTGGTTCCGCCAAGGTTCCGCCTCGTGGTAGCGGAGTTTCGTCCCGTAAGCTTGCTTATGATTTTTTTCCATGGTAAAAGCCTTCATATAGCAGAAGATGGGCACCGGAGGGCCACCAGGGGGCCCAGGAGATAGGGGCGCGCCCAGTAGGGGGCGCACCCCCCACCCTCCTAGCCAGGGTGTGGGCCCCCTCTGGTACTTTCTTCGCTCAGTAATTCTTATTAATTCCAAAAATGACTTCCATGGAGTTTCAGGATTTTTGGAGTTGTGCAGAATAGGTTTCCAATATTTGCTCCTTTTCCAGCCAGAATTCTAGCTGCCGGCATTCTCCCTCTTCATGATAAACCTTGTAAATTCAGAGAGAATAGCCATAAGTATTGTGACATAACGTGTAATAACAGCCCATAATGCAATAAATATCGATATAAAAGCATGATGCAAAATGGACGTATCAACTCCCCCAAGCTTAGACCTCACTTGTCCTCAAGCGGAAGCCGATATCGAAAAATATGTCCACATGTTTAGAGAAAGAGGTGTCGATAAAAATAAAATACGGACATGAGGGCATCATGATCATTCTTATAACAACAACATATATAGATTTTGTCATATGATTTATTATGCTCAAGTAACAATCTATTCACAATGCCGAGTATGGTTCAGAAACTTCATTGAGAACTAGCAAACTATAATCTCAATCATTGAAGCAATTGCAATTTATCATAACATCGGAAAGAGTCAAGAATAGAGCTTTTCAGCAAGTCCACATACTCAATTATCATATAGTGTTCTACAATTGCTAACACTCACGCAATACTTATGGTTATGGAGTTTTAATCAGACACTGAGAAAGATAGGGGCTTGTTATTTCGCCTCCCAACGTATTCACCTTTGGGTGATGTCAACAGTAATAGTTCATGCTAACTTACATCCAATTGGATATATATATCAGGATCTTTCCAACACAAAGTGCTTGCCAAAGGATAAAATGAAAAAGGGAAAGGTGAAGATCACCTTGACTCTTGCATAAAGTAAAAGACATAAAGTAAAAGATAGGCCCTTCGCAGAGGGAAGCAGAGGTTGTCATGTGCTTTTAGGGTTGGATGCACAAAATCTTAATGCAAAAGAACGTCACTTTATATTGCCACTTGTGATATGAACCTTTATTATGCAGTATGTCGCTTTTATTACTTCCATATCACACGATCGTATAGAGCTTATTTTCTCCGCACTAATAAGTCATACATATTTAGAGAGCAATTTTTATTGCTTGCAACATGACAACTTACTTGAAGGATCTTACTCAATCCATAGGTAGGTATGGTGGACTCTCATGGCAAACTGGGTTTAAGGATATTTGGAAGCACAAGTAGTATCTCTACTTGGTGCAAGGAATTTGGCTAGCATGAGGGGGAAAGGCAAGCTCAACATGTTTGAATGATCCATGACAATATACTTTAACTGAGATGTGAGAAAACATAACCCATTACATTGTCTTCCTTGTCCAATATCAACTCTTTAGCATGTCATACTTAATGAGTGCTCACAATCATAAAAGATGTCCAAGATAGTGTATTTATAGGTGAGAACCTCTCTTTCTTTATTACTTCCTATTAATTGCAACGATGACCAAAACTATGTTTGTCAACTCTCAACAACTTTTAAGCCTCGTACTCTTTATATGTGAAGTCATTACTATCCATAAGATCAATATGAACCTTTTCATTCTTTTTATTCTTTCTATTTTCTCAAGATCATAGCAAGATAGCAAAGCCCTTGACTCAACACTAATCTTTATTATAGATAGCTCACGGACTCGATTACATAGAAGGATCACAAAGCAAAACTCAAAATTAATTCATACCAAAACATCAATCTACTAGATCTAGATATTACTAAAAGGACCGAACTAAGAAAAAAGGTAAAGATAGGAGTGTGATGGTGATACGATATCGGGGCACCTCCCCCAAGCTTCATAGTTGCCAAGGGGAGTGCCCATACCCATGTGATTATGTCCTCGGAGGTGATGATGATGGTGGATAATCGCACATCGAGCGTAAAAGCTCCTCCAACTTGTGGATAATGCCCTTGAGTACAGTGATATGATCCTTCAACAAGATATTTTCCTGTGTGAGATACTTGTTTTGTATGCGAGCTAACTCAATCATCTTGAAAGCTTCAATCTCAGTTGGAGTAAAGAGGTTAGGTAAAGGTTGAGGGATGTTTTCTTCTTCCACCGCCAGAGCTTGATCCTCCATGGCCTTCTTGATCCCTTCATCCTTGTTGATCTCCTCAGGTTCTTCTCTTTTCAGCTCTATCTTCAATAGCCAAGCATCCTTGTCTTCATTGTTGAAGGAGGGTGACGTCATGATGCTCTAGATCTGTCAGAAAAATAGCTCGAAACGAAAACAGAGGATTTTTGCGTGATATGGTGGTCAAAACCTTTGGGAGATTATATAATGATTTTCTACCAACCAAGAGAAGTAACATGCAAGAAAGCGGAGTCCGGGAGGCACACGAGGTGCCCACGAGACAGGGGGCGCGCCCAGTAGGGGGGGGCGCCCTCCACCCTCGTGGAGGCCTCGTGTCCTTCTCGGATTACTTCTTGCTTTCCAGAATTCTTAAATATTCCAAAACGGAGAAAAATTACTATTAGAATTGTTTTGGAGTCGGTTTACTTACCATACCACATACCCATTCCTTTTTGGAGTCTGAAACATTCTGGAAAGTGTCCCTTATATATTCCTCCGGGGTTACGGTTTCAATAATATTATTTTCAACATTGATAGGATTACCTGAGATATAACGTTTGATTCTTTGACCATTCACCACTCTCAGACTTGTGCCCTCGAAGTTGTTGATTTTTACGGCACCGGAAGGATAGACCTCCTCGATAACGTAAGGACCTTCCCATTTAGAGAGAAGTTTTCCTGCAAAAAATCTTAAACGAGAGTTGAATAGCAACACATAATCACCTACGTTAAATTCTCGCTTTTGTATTCTTTTGTCATGCCATCTTTTAACTTTTTCCTTGAATAGCTTGGCATTCTCGTAGGCCTGGGTTCTCCATTCATCGAGTGAGCTAATATCAAATAACCTCTTCTCACTGGCAAGTTTGAAGTCATAGTTGAGCTCTTTAATAGCCCAATATGCTTTATGTTCAAGTTTAAGAGGTAAGTGACATGCTTTTCCATAAACCATCTTATATGTAGACATATCCATAGGATTTTTATATGCAATTCTATAGGCCCATAATGCATCATCAAGTTTCTTGGACCAATTCTTTCTAGATCTATTAACAGTCTTTTGCAAAATTAATTTGAGCTCTCTATTGCTCAACTCTACTTGACCACTAGACTGTGGGTGATAAGGACACACAATTCTATGATTAACAGCATACTTAGCAATCATTTTACGAAAAGCACCATGAATAAAATGTGAACCACCATTAGTCATAAGATATCTAGGGACTCCAAACCTCGGGAAAATAACTTCTTTAAGCATCTTAATAGAGGTGTTATGATCAGCACTACTAGTTGGAATAGCTTCTACCCACTTAGTAACATAATCAACAACAACTAAAATATGTGTGTATCCATTAGAGGCTGGAAAAGGTCCCATATAATTAAAGCCCCAAACATCAAATGGTTCAATAACAAGAGAATAATTCATAGGCATTTCTTGACGTCTACTAATATTACCAATTCTTTGACATTCATCACAAGACAAGACAAACTTACGGGCATCTTTGAAGAGAGTAGGCCAATAAAAACTGGATTGCAATACCTTATGTGCAGTTCTATCTCCAGTGTGGTGTCCTCCATATGGTTCGGAGTGACACTTGCGTAGGATCTGTTCCTGTTCATGCTCAGGTACACAACGTCTGATAACACCATCTACTCCTTTATAAAGGTGTGGATCATCCCAGAAGTAATGTCTTAAATCATAAAAGAACTTTTTATTTTGCTGGTATGTGAAACTAGGTGGTATAAATTTAGCAACAATGTAATTAGCATAATCAGCATACCATGGAGCAGTACGAGAAGCATTAATGACCGCTAATTGTTCATTAGGAAAGCTATCATCAATAGGTAGTGGGTCATCAAGAACATTCTCTAACCTAGACAAGTTGTCTGCAACGGGGTTCTCAGCTCCCTTTCTATCAATAATATGCAAATCAAACTCTTGGAGCAAGAGAACCCATCTAATAAGTCTAGGTTTAGCATCTTTCTTTTCCATAAGATATTTAATAGCAGCATGATCAGTGTGAATAGTAACTTTAGAATCAACAATATAAGGTCTGAACTTATCACAAGCAAATACAACTGCTAAGAATTCTTTTTTAGTAGTAGCATAATTTCTTTGGGCAGTGTCAAGAGTTTTACTAGCATACTGGATAACATTTGATTTCTTATCAACTCTTTGCCCTAGAACAGCACCTACAGCATAATCACTAGCATCAAGCATAATTTCAAAGGGTAAATTCCAATCAGGTGGCTGAACAATAGGTGCAGTGATCAAAACTTTCTTAAGTATTTCAAATGCTTCTACACAATGATTGTCAAAGACGAAAGCAATATCTTTTTGCAATAAATTAGTTAGAGGCCTAGAGATTTTAGAAAAGTCCTTCATGAACCTCCTATAGAAACTGGCATGACCAAGGAAACTTCTTATACCTTTAAGGTCCTTGGGATATGGCATCTTTTCAATAGCATCAACTTTAGCTTTATCAACTTCAATACCTCTTTCAGAAATTTTATGCCCCAACACAATGCCTTCATTAACCATAAAGTGGCACTTTTCCCAATTCAAGACAAGACTAGTGTCTTCACATCTCTGCAAAACTCGATCAAGGTTGCTCAAGCAATCATAAAAAGAGGATCCATAAATGGAGAAATCATCCATGAATACCTCACAAATCTTTTTACAAAAGTAAGAGAATATAGCCATCATACATCTTTGAAAGGTAGCAGGTGCATTACATAAACCAAAAGGCATACGTCTATAAGCAAAAGTACTGGAAGGGCAAGTAAAAGTAGTTTTTGATTGATCCTCCATTGACACGGGTATTTGAGAGAAACCAGAATAACCATCTAGAAAGCAGAAATGTGTATGTTTGGATAGTCTTTGTAGCATTTGATCAATAAAAGGTAAAGCGTAATGATCTTTTTTAGTAGCTTTATTTAATTTACGGAAATCAATTACCATCCTATAACCTGTAATCATTCTTTGCGGGATCAATTCATCCTTATCATTAGGAACAACAGTAATACCTCCCTTCTTAGGGAAGCAATGGACAGGGCTTACCCAATCACTATCAGCAACGGGATATATTATACCTGCCTCAAGGAGCTTTAGTATCTCCTTTCTTACCACTTCTTTCATCTTAGGAATTAACCGTCGTTGAGGATCTCTAACTAGTTTGGCATCTTTCTCCAATTTTATTTTGTGTTGGCATAGAATGGGACTAATGCCCTTAAGATCATCTAGAGTATATCCAATAGCAGCACGGTGCTTCTTCAGAGTTTTCAATAATCTTTCCTCTTCTTGCTCTGAAAGGTTAGCACTAATAATAACAGGATGTATCTTATTTTCGTCAAGATAAGCATATTTAAGATTATTAGGTAAAGGTTAGAGCTCAAACACAGGATCACCCTTGGGTGGAGGGGGATCCCCTAGGATTTCAACAGGTAGGTTGTGTTTCAGAATAGGACCCTATTGAAGGAATACTTCATCTATTTCCCTTCTTTCATTCATAAACATATCATTTTCATGGTCTAGCAAATATTGTTCTAACGGATCAGTAGGAGGCACGGCAATAGAAGCAAGACCAATAATTTCATCCTTACTAGGCAATTATTTATCAAGGGGTTGTCTACGAAACTTAGCAAAATTAAACTCATGTTTCATATCCCCCAAGCCAATTGTAACAACATCCTTTTCACAATCAATCTTAGCATTAACAGTATTCAAGAAGGGTCTACCAAATATAATGGGACAAAATTCATCTTGTGGGGAACCAAGAACAAGAAAATCAGCGGGATATTTAACTTTCCCACACAGGACTTCAACATCTCTAACAATCCCAACTGGTGCAATAGTATCTCTATTGGCAAGCTTAATAGTAACATCAATACCTTCTATTTCAGCGGGTGCGATATCATGCATAATTTCTTCATATAGGGAAATAGGTATTGCACTAGCACTAGCACCTATATCACATAGGCCATGATAACTGTGATCTCCTATTTTAATAGAAATAACAGGCATGCCTACAACAGGTCTATGTATCTTAGCATCTGGCCTAGCAATATTAGCAGTTTCACCACAGAAGTAAATAACATGCCCATCTATATTATCATCCAAGAGATCTTTAACCATAGCAATACTAGGTTCAACATTAATTTGCTCAGGAGGTGTATATGTTCTAGTATTATTCTTACGAACCACAGTTGAAGCTTTAGCATGATCCTTTATCCTAACAGGAAAAGGTGGTTTCTCAACATAAGTAGTAGGAACAATAGGATCATTATAAGTGATAGTCTTTTCTTCAACTGTAATAGGTGCAACTACTTTTACTTCAGTGGGATGATTATATTTAAACCACTTCTCCTTAGGGAGATCAACGTGAGTAGCAAAAGATTGATAAAAAGAAGCTACTATCTCAGAGTCAAGTCCATATTTAGCGCTAAATCCACGAAAAGCATCGGTATCCATAAAAGATTTAACACAATCAAACTTAGGTGCCATACCTGACTCCTTACCATCATCGGAACCCCAATCTTCAGAGTTGTGTTTAATTCTTTCCAATAAGTCCCACTTGAATTCAGTAGTCTTCAGCATATAAGAACCAGCACACGAAGTTTCAAGCATGGTGCGATCATTGAGAGAAAGCCGAGCATAAAAGTTTTGAATAATCATTTCTCTTAAGAGCTCATGATTGGGGCATGAATATAACATTACTTAAGCCTCCCTCAATCTTGAGCGATGCTTTCTCCTTCGCGAGGCCAGAAATTATATATGTAATTATGATCACGATGAACAAGATGCATAGGATAGAACTTCTGGTGAAATTCCAACTTCAATCGTTTATAGTTCCAAGACCCCGTATCATCACATAGCCTATACCATGTAAATGCATCTCCCTTCAAAGATAAAGTGAAGACCTTCCTCTTAACAACATCATCGGGAATACCTGCAAGCTTAAATAATCCAAAAACTTCATCCACAAAGATAAGGTGTAAATCGGGATGCAATGTTCCATCTCCTGCAAAGGGATTAGCTAGCAGTTTCCCTATCATACCCGAAGGAATCTCAAAGTAAACATTTTTAGTAGGTTCAATAGGTTGAGGAGCAACTCTTTGCTCTACTGTTCGGGGCGAAGATGCCCCAAACAAGCCCCTCAAATGATTAGTTTCCATAGTAACAAGTGACAGAAAATTTCAGCACACTATATAAATGTTTTCTTACCAGGTTCCACTCACCAAAGGCGCTTCACTCCCCGGCAACGGCGCCAGAAAAGAGTCTTGCTGACCCACAAGTATAGGGGAACTATCGTAGTCCTTTCGATAAGTAAGAGTGTCGAACCCAATGAGGAGCAGAAGGAAATGACAAGCGGTTTTCAGTAAGGTATTCTCTGCAAGCACTGAAAATGTAGGTAACAGATAGTTTCGTGATAAGATAATTTGTAAAGGGTAACAAGAAATGAAGGTAAATAAGGTGCAGCAAGGTGGTCCAATCCTTTTTGTAGCAAAGGACAAGCCTGGACAATTTCTTATAATGAGAAAAGCCCTCCCGAGGACACATGGGAATTATCGTCAAGCTAGTTTTCATCACGCTCATATGATTCGCGTTCGGTACTTTGATAATTTCATATGTGGGTGGACCAGTGCTTGGGTACTGCCCTTTCTTGGACAAGCATCCCACTTATGATTAACCCCTATTGCAAGCATCCGCAACTACAAAAGAAGTATTAAGGTAAAGCTAACCATAACATGAAACTAGTGGATCCAAATCAGTCCCTTACGAAGCAACGCATAAACTAGGGTTTAAGATTCTGTCACTCTAGCAACCCATCATCTACTTATTACTTCCCAATGCCTTCCTCTAGGTCCAAATAATGGTGAAATGTCATGTAGTCGACGTTCACATAACACCTCTAGAGGAAAAGACAACATACATCTCATCAAAATATCGAACGAATACCAAATTCACATGACTACTAATAGCAAGACTTCACCCATGTCCTCAGGAACAAACGAAACTACTCACAAAGCATATTCATGTTCATGATCAGAGGAGTGTTAATATGCATTAAGGATCTGAACATATGATCTTCCACCAAGTAAACCAATTAGCATCAACTACAAGAAGTAATCAACACTACTAGCAACCCACAGGTACCAATTTGTGGTTTCGATACAAGATTGGATACAAGATATGAACTAGGGTTTTGAGAGGAGATGGTGTTGGTGAAGATGTTGATGGAGATTGACCCCCTCCCAATGAGAGGATCGTTGGTGATGACGATGGTGATGATTTCCCCCTCCCGGAGGGAAGTTTCCCCGACAGAACAGCTCCGTCGGAGCCCTAGATTGGTTTCGCCAAGGTTCCGCCTCGTGGCGGCGGAGTTTCGTCACATAAGCTTGCTTATGATTTTTTTCCAGGGTAAAAGCCTTCATATAGCAGAAGATGGGCACCGGAGGGCCACCAGGGGGCCCAGGAGATAGGGGCGTGCCCAGTAGGGCCCCCCCCCACCCTCCTGGCCAGGGTGTGGGCCCCCTCTGGTACTTTCTTCGCTCAATAATTCTTATTAATTCCAAAAATGACTTCCGTGGAGTTTCAGAATTTTTGGAGCTGTGCGGAATAGGTTTCCAATATTTGCTCCTTTTCCAGCCAGAATTCCAGCTGTCGGCATTCTCCCTCTTCATGATAAACCTTGTAAAATAAGAGATAATAGCCATAAGTATTGTGACATAACGTGTAATAACAGCCCATAATGCAATAAATATCGATATAAAAGCATGATGCAAAATGGACGTATCAAGGCACTATTGTATGGGTTGCGTATGGCCATCTCACTCGGCGTCCTGCGCTTGATGGTTTATGGCGACTCAGACTTAGTGGTTAACCAAGTAATGAAGGAATGGGACGTCAGGAGCCCCGCAATGACAGGTTATTGCAATGCGGTGAGAAAGCTGGAGAAGAAGTTTGAGGGGTTAGAGCTCCACCTCATACCACAAATCAAGAATCAAGCTATTGATGATCGGGCGAAGATAGGTTCCACTCAGAAGCCTATCCCCAGCAATGTGTTCCTGGAGCATCTCCATACCCCGTCAGTACAAGGAGATCCCTTCAAGGAAGATCCCCCACAACCGATAAGTTCAACCGATCTGACTAAGATCGAGGTTCCAGTCGTGGTCGACCTGATCATGGAAGTCTTGGTGATCACGCCCGATTGGACAGTACCCTACATAGCATACATTCTCAGAAAGGAGCTCCCAGAGGACGAAGATGAGGCTCGCCAGATAGTCCCTCGATCGAAAGCTTTCACCGTGATGAAAGGGCAGCTTTACAGAGAAAGTGTCACATGAGTGGCCCAATGCTGCATCACCCCGGAAGAAGGCCTAATGATCCTAAACGATATCCAGTCGGGGACCTGTGGTCATCATGCGTCCTCTCGGACCATTGTGGCCAAAGCATACCAAGCGGGATTCTATTGGCCCCGTGCAAATGAGATGGCAAAATATATAGCCCAGAAGTGTGCAGGTTGCCAATTCTACTCCAACATGTCTCACAAGCCTGCGTCTGCCTTGAAGACTATCCCACTCGTCTGGCCGTTTGCAGTCTGGGGATTGGATATGGTTGGAGGCTTCAACACCGGCACTAGTGGTTTAACCCATTTGCTCGTAGCAGTCCACAAGTTCACCAAGTGGATCGAAGCCAAGCCCATCAAAAACCTTGGAGCAGGCACTGCTGTCAGTTTCATCAAGGAGTTGATATTCAGATATGGAGTCCCTCACAGCATTATCATAGATAACGGCTCCAACTTCGATTTTGATGAGTTCAAGGCGTTCTGCGCATCCCAAGGTACTCGGGTCAACTATGCGTCTATCGCACACCCACAGTCGAATGGACAGGCGGAAAGGGCGAATGGTTTGATCCTTCAAGGGTTAAAGCCTCAACTGATGCGCGACCTTAAGCACGCTGCTGGAGCTTGGGTGACTAAATTGCCGTTAGTCCTATGGGACTGAGAACGACACCCAACCGGTCGACTAACCGAACCCCTTTCTTCCTGGTGTACGGCGCTTAGGCTGTGCTTCTGAGTGACTTGCTACACAATGCTCCCCGAGTGGAACTGTTCTCAGAAGTTGAAGCAGAGCAAGCACGCGAAGATGCAGTCAATCTCCTGGAGGAAGAGCATGAGATGGCTTTGGTTCGGTCGACCATCTATCAGCAAGATCTGCATCGATTCCACGCTCGCAACGTCAGAGGTCGAGCATTTCAGGAAGGAGACCTTGTGCTCCGAGTGGTTCAGAAAAGACCTTACAAACTCGCTCTGGTTTGGGAAGGTCCCTTCATCATCACCAAGGTGCTTCACAATGGAGAACGTTGCCAAGAAGATGTACGAGCCACACGCATGGAACGCAGAGCTGCTTCGTCCTTTCTATACCTAAAATCACTCGACCCGACGAGTTGTAATAAAAGCACTTCAGTTTGTTTTCCAAAGACAAGATTTTTACAGTATCTTAATGACTGGTTCCTCATAATCACTTGTGTCTAAATCCTCCAGTGGGTGACTTAGCCATGAACCTGATTCGCCTAAGTTAAAAACATTCCGAGTGGAGAGCAATCCTCCCACTCGGGGGCTTAGCTGCGACCCTGAAATCGCCTAAGTTTAAAACATTCCGAGTGGAGAGCAATCCTCCCACTCGGGGGCTTAGCTGCAACCCCGAAATCGCCTAAGTTTAAAACATTCCGAGTGGAGAGCAATCCTCCTACTCGGGGGCTTAGCTGCGACCCTGAAATCACCTAAGTTAAAGACTTTTCGAGTGGAGAGCAATCCTCCCACTCGGAGGCTTCGCTGCGACCCCAAAATCGCTTAAGTTTAAAACATTCCGAGTGGAGAGCAATCCTCCCACT
>NC_041389.1:303895173-303940806 GCF_002162155.2 Triticum dicoccoides
CTCCCACTCGGGGGGCTTAGCTGCGACCCCGAAATCGCCTAAGTTTAAAACATTCCGAGTGGAGAGCAATCCTCCCACTCGAGGGCTTAGCTGCGACCCTGAAATTGCCTAAGTTAAAAACACTCCGACTGGAGAGCAATCCTCCCACTCGGGGTCTTAGTTGCGACCCCGAAATCGCCTAAGTTTAAAACACTCTAAGTGGAGAGCAATCCTCCCACTCGGGGGCTTAGCCGCGACCCTGAATTTGCCTAAGTTAAAAACACTCCAAGTGGAGAGCAATCCTCCCACTCGGGGACTTAGTCACGACCCCGAAATTGCCTAAGTTAAAAACATTCCGAGTGGAGAGCAATCCTCCCACTCGGGGACTTAGCCGTGACCCCGTACTCGCCTAGGTAACAAATATCCTTTGAGCTACGCCACAAATACAACGTGTGCTCCATCCTTATCCGCAAGGACGACGAGGTGTCAATGGAACACCACATCTGTGCTATGCCACAAATACAACATGCACTCCATCCCTATCTGCAAGGACGATGAGGTGTCGACTGAACGCCACGTCTGAGCTACGTCACAAGTACAATGTATTGTCCAGATCCACAAGGATGACGAGGTGTCGATTGAATACCACGTCTGAGCTGCATCACAAGTACAATGTATAGTCCCGATTTGCAAGTACGATGAGGTGTCGATTGAACACCGTGTCTAAGCTCCGTCACAAGTACAATGTACATTTCACTCGGCAAAAGGTGAGAAGATCAAGTCCACTTAGAACCGAAAGACAGTCAGAAACGGTTCAAAACCAGAACAAAAGCCATGATATTCAAAGGAATTCAAGTTTAGATAAACCCTGCAAAAGTTTTGGACCGCAGCAGGCAGAAGTACTCAAGCATCAAGCCTGAAAGAGTTTAACAATTACATAATCACTCGGCATTCCGAGGCAAATAAAGGTGGGGCATAATGTTTTGATCACTCGTCAGGAGAAGGACTTGCTGGATCACAGAAACTGTCAAGGTCAATGCTGTCTGTGATGCGAGTGGCAGCGTCAAGGAAAGTGTCCATGAAAGACTGGAAACTGTGCTTCTTGGTATTCGCAACCTTGAGTTCCACCAGCTTGTCTTCTCTAACATCCTTGCAGCGCACCCGGACCAATGACAGGGCGACGTCAACGCCACAGCAAGATGATGATTTCTTCCATTCTTGCACTCGGTCAGGTATTTGATTCAGTCGAGCCATCAAAGACTTGAGATCCTATGAGAGTTCCGCCCGAGGCCAGAGTTCGGTGTCAACCCGAGTCATCGCCGCCTTCAGTCGGGCAAGATAAGCAACAGTGTTGTCCATGCGTGATTCCAACCGCAGCACATTCATTGCAACATCTTTGATAGGACAATTTATGGGGTCGAGACCCGTCTCGACCCGCCTGGTTTCTGCTTCAAAGTCTTGACAAAGTTCTGCACAATCGGAAAAAATAGTGAGTCGACAGTTTAACAAAACATGTCAGTCGATATCAACAAATCAGTCGAACAAGAATACCTTCAAGCTTCAAGACCACCTTCGCAGCAAGCTGTCCCAGATAAGACTCTAGCTCACCCTTCTTGGCCTTGAGGCTGCCAACTTCATCGTTCAAGCTGTCCTTGTCTTTCTTCAGTTGCTCGACCTCTCGATTGGCCTCAGAGACGGCGGTCTTCAGCTTGGAGTTCTCCTCTTCTAACATGCTGACTGAAGCCAGCTTCTTGTCCGCAAGCATTGTTTTCTCTCGTGCCTCCTTCTGGGCTGCAGCAAGATCCTGATCCTTCTTCTCTAGAGCCTACTTCATTTTCTCTAAAGAAATAACATTCTTCGGACGAGCTTGAAGTTGGCAGTTTTCACTATGCACATCTGTTCGAGTGAAATCACTCAGTTCAAAGAGACTGAAATAAAAAACATGGGGAAGAGCAGTCACAAAGTGGACAGTCGACGATTGGTTGCCTCCCATGACAGCTACTTCGTCATGAGCAGTCTTGAGGTTCTTCTTGGCCAGTTCCATGTAAAGGTTGAGGCTGATTTTCTTCTTGTTCAATTCAGAAAGTTGAGCCCCAAGATCGCAAGACCTCTGCAGCCAGCAAGTAAGATATGTTAGTCGACAGTAACAAAAGTCAGTCACAGTGAAAGTTGCTCTAAGACTACCGCTGAATCAAACATTCAACAGTAGTCTCGGGGACTACACCCAGTGGGTGCACTTAGCATGCCCCCACTGGTTCAGTTTTACACTCGGCATGGTCTGCCCAGCAAAAAACAGGGGAGATTCTCAGACCCCAGCCGACTACCAGCAGTCGACCGCGGTCTCGGGGACTACACCCAGTGGGTGCACTCTCCGTGCCCCCACTAGTTCAGAAAACACTCAACTCGACATAGACGACTCAAGTGAAAGACCTATACAGCTCTAAGACAGAAACACCCAGTGGGTGATTGGATGTGAAACACAGACCCATGATAGATGCACATGATAGGTTCCAAAATGCTCATCTAAGAGCACCATATGGGCAGCAAAGCAACATCGGCAATTATCATTATTCAAGAGACCAATCGGGAATCAACTAACCTTGATGTTGGTTTGCAGAGCGGTGCTGGCATTATAGGCCACCTGACCAGCCTCATGCACCACCTTCATCTGCTCCATCAAAAGATTTACCTGGAGAAGAGCCTCCCTGGCGGCACTCAGTGAGTCATCTGGAGTCTGGTACGCAGTGAAGAGTGATGATGGCAATGCAGTCGAAGCAACCATAGGGTCAGATGCATGGAGTTGTACTAGAGCGGCAGAGGTCTGCGCAGTTGACCCCGATGGATGATTAGTCAACAGTGGATTAGCGAAAGTAACAATGATCCGAGCCGGATCTCCGGATCGCTCGACCACTGTCTCAAGGACTAGTGTCGACTGAGGGACCTGACTCTTGGGTGCTTTCCCGCTTGATGTCTTGCCCCTCCTCCTCCTCTCCCTCAGAGGCACTTCTTCTTCTTCTTCATCTGGAAGCACGACAACGTCCCGTGGAGCTGCAACCAAAAGAAACCTTAGAAATTCAATCGGCCAACAATTCAATCGACAGAATAAATTCAAGTCGAGTGGAACTTACTAGCTTTGGAGGTGGCCGCGTTATCGGCTTCCTCATCATCGGGGCCTTGTCAACGTCCATGTCAGTCGCGGTGGAGGCTGGGCTGGAAAAGTTTACAATCCATTTTGTTAGAACAAAAGTATCAGTCGGTAGAAGAAAACACAGAAAGAAAGAACACTCACCCAGAGGCAACAGGAACATCCATCTTGATCTTGGGCAGAGTCTTCCTAGTCTTTGAGGGGACGACCTTGGGCTGCTTGCAGACCTTCTCCGTTGGCTCTGGAGTCGAAGTCCGAGCGCGCTTCTGTGCTTGGGTGCTTGGAGCCACGGTCTTATCGTGCCCGCCCGCTGGATCATGGAGTAGCTTGGATCGATGTTTTGTACGAGGTGGTGAGTCGACTATCTCATCGTCGTCCGACTCATCGCTCTCCTCCTCGTCCTCGTCTTCTGGAGATTGACAATCACCGCTTTCCTCCGTGTTTTCCTCTCCCTCCTGATCTTGCTCCAGAGCTTGTTCACCATTGGGCCTCGAGTACATCTCAGTGTAAACCTACAAGACAAGAAGTCAAGTAAATACCAGTCGGATTCGAAGACAGTCGCAAGACATATCCAAATACAGTCGATGGCAGAGACCAAACCTTATCTGGCTGGTTGCTGTCGCTGAAGGGGTCGACTCTCCTGGCACCTTTGGGGTTGTCCTTGTTTCCTGTGATATCTTTCAACCACTGGGCCACGTCTTGGCCGATACTTCCTCTGGATGGACTCGAGCAGTGTCGTTGGCTCTAGAGTACATCCACATCGAGTGATCACGAGCCTGGAGCGGCTGGATGCGTCGACTGTGTCATAGCCCTAGACTTTGCTTGTATTAGTTGCATTTGAGAGCATCCTGCATCATGTCTAGATTTCTGAAACTTGAATTGAGGATTGTTGAAACCTCAGAAATCTAATTAAAAGAAGGGCAAGCACCCTTTAAATTGCATTCTGTGAATCCAAAATACCCTAAAAATAGTTTTGTGAATTTTGGCAAGAGTTATATATCAAACCAAAATTCTGGAACATTTTTAAGGAATTATTTGGTCTCTGAATTTAAATCAATAATCTATTTTAATTTGGGGATATATTCATAAAATATAATGAATATATTTTCAAATGCTTTGAAACGTTTTATGTACTTTTGGAATAGTCCAGAGAGGTAACATAAAATATTTCAGAATGTTTTGGCACTGTTTGAAATTATTTTGAATTTGAAAACAGCGGCAAAATAAAATGAAAAGGGAAACAGAATAGAAAAATTAAAAAGAACAGAACTCACCTGGTCCACTTACCTGGTGGCCCAACAAGACCGACCCAGCTAGGCCCAGCCCACCTCTTCCTCTCTCCTATTGTCTTCAACCTCCTGCCAGTGGGCAGGAGGGCGTGTGGCCGCGGAGCGCGCGCACGCGCTCGGCCAGCTCCTGCTTGTCGCTGCTACTGGAGGGTGCTACGAGCGCCACGTACCCCCCCCGACCCCTCTCTCTCTCCCCCCGTCCTCACCATCTCCCCTGGATCTCTCTCTCTCTCACTCACCCGAACGGGTTCGTCACCGCCGACCGTCACCACCGTTGCCACCAGCCTCCCCACGCCCTTTCGGATATGCCACGAGCTCCACCTCGACCCCCGCGTCGTCTGCACCAAGCCAGGCACCACCAGGAGCTCCATGACGACATCCCCGACCCCTTCTTCCTCCTCGGGTCATCGGAGATCCCCCTTGCCACCCCGACTGCTCCGGACCATTTCCGAGCTTGCCGACCTCCTCGTCCAACTCGTCGTGAGCCTCTGACCCCGTCCATCCCTCTCTTCTTCCCTGTAGGCCGCCGTAGCCACCGGACCGCCTACGCCCGAACCCGCCGCTGCCTGTGCTCGCCGCTGACGCGACTCCGGTGACCAAATGGTCCGCTCGACGCATCCAAGCCACTCACCGCATCGCGTAGGCCCCCGCTAGCGCCTCAGCTCGCTAGCTCGCGCATCGTAGCGCCAAACCCGACCCCGCTCGATCTCCGGCCGCCGCCCCAGTGCTCGCCGTCGTCGACTCCGGGCACCCCATGACCTGCCGCTGCCTTCGCTGGATGCGCGGGAGCGTGGGCTACCTCCAGGTGCCCTCAGCGCACCCAGCTGCGGCCCCTGGCGCCACTCCGGCGAGCCACCGCCGCTCTGGGTCATCACCGTCGTCTAACCGTCGGCGAATCCGACGTGGCCGTCGTTAGCGGCTACCCCCCCCCCCACACACACACACACTAACCAACCCCATAGGCCACTGACTCATGGGCCCCATGCCCTAATTAACATAGATTACATTTTCTGCTTAGTTTTAACTAACCCCGATGGGCCCACGCGTCAGTGTTCAGTACACTGATGTGGCCGTTTACCGGGCCCACCTGTCTGTGTCCCTAACTGACACTAGGTCATTGATCAGTGGGTCCCACTGGTCAGGTTTGACCTGGTCAGACACAGCCGACCTGCTGACATAATGTTGTCGTCATCCTGACGCAGTAATATTTTCTGGAATTTAAAATATATCAGAAATGATTTATAAATTACAGAAAATGTCCAAAACTTCTAAAATTCATAGAAATTCAACCATAACTCGGAATGAAATAAATTATATATGAAAAATGATCAGAAAAATCCAAAGAATCTGTTTATGGCATTATCATGCATGTTTGAACAAATTAAAGCTGCTGTGTACAACAATTTGAATTAATGGCAATTGAAATGTCATATATGGAGTTTGAATTTGAATCTTAGATTCAAACCAACTCCATTTAACGTGCTGCTAGTTGCATTAGCTCAAACAAAAGCATATTGCCATGTCATGATCATGCATCATATTGTGCATTGCATTGATTGAGTTCTTCCTTGTTTGTCGGTGTTTGTCCCCTCTCGATAGACGTGGTTCCAACGATGAGTTCGATGACACCGATGAAGAACTATACTATCTTCAGAAGTGCCAGGCAAGCAAATCCCCCTTGTTCATTCCGATACAATCCCACTCTCTCGCTCCTGCTCTCTTTTACTGCATTAGGACAACAACGATTCATCTATTACTTGTTGCAGTAGCTGAACCCCTTTATCCTCTGCATGACCTGTCATTGCCACAGTAAATAGATGAAACCCACTAGCATGAGTAGGAGTTGTTTGAGCCCTGTTGTGCCTACTCATTCATGCTTGTTCATCATGCCTGCTACTGCTTGGAGTTGAGTCAGGTCTGATTCATCGGGGATGAATTGGAATGTGGTGAACATGTCCTACCATGTGTGAGCTAAGTGTGTGAACACGATTTGGTAAAGGTTGCGGTGAGAGGCCATGTAGGAGTACATGGTGGGTTGTATCATTGAAGCTGTCCTCAGGAACTGAGTTCTGTGTTTGTGATCCATGAACAACTACTACCACTCATTGGGATCCTTAATTAACCCTCTCGACTTCTTAACCACCCTTGTCCTCTGTCGAAGAGTTGCAAGTAGTTTCTGGTGTTTGTAGTATGCTGGAGGCCGTGGCCAACACTGACCCGAGGGGTGGGCTGTGATGCGGTAGGCACGTGGTCGGGTATGCCGAGCGCCCGTTTGGTGTCGCGGAATCCTGTACACATCGTTCGGGGCCGTATGTGGAAACCTCGGCCGGACTCCCTGCAGATGGAACCTGAATAGGCGATAAACCTGACTAGAGACTTGAGTGTTTAGGTAGACTGTGGCCGACACCCTCGCTAGGCTTCCTCTTGAAGGTTGTCGAGATACATGACATGTACATGGCGGTAAGTGGCGAGAGCGTGTGTGAATAAGTACACCCCTGCAGGGTTAACATCATCTATTCGAATAGCCATGTCCGCGCTAAAGGACTTCTGGTTGCCTATATAGTTCATAGACAAGTAAAAGTGGACACTCTAAAATACGCAAGATAAGTGTGAGTGCTATGGATGGCGTTCTCGTAGGGAGACGGGAAAGGATCCATAGTGGTGTATTTATATGGTGAATATGTGGACTCGTGTGCACCACCTCAAAAGAGTTACTTGCGGCCGTAGTTCAGGATAGCCATTGAGTCAAAGCTGGCTTGCTGCAGTTAAACCCCACCATCCCCTTGATTGATAATGATGCATATGTAGTTAGTTATGATGTAAGTCTTGCTGGGTACATTTGTACTCACGTTTGCTTAATTTATGTTTTTGAAGAGAGACTTCAGTCTCGCTAGTAGTTCCGCTTGGACTTCGACCTTTAGCTTGTTACCTCAGCTATGATCTTGTGCCCTCGGCAGGATCCGGTAGATAGTCAGGCTTCTCAGCCTTTTTCATATATAGCTATCTGTACTCAGACATGTTAAGCTTCCGCATGTGCTTTGACTTGTATGCTTTGAATGTGGTGTCATGAGACCCATGTTTGTAATATCTCGCTCCTCGGAGCCTAATGAATAAATACTTGAGTTGTAGAGTCATGTTGTGATGCCATGTTGTATTTGGACATATCGAGCATATTGTGTGTATGTTATTGAAATGCTTGGTATGTGTGGGATCTGACTATCTATTTGTTTATCCTTGGTAGCCTCTCTTACTGGGAAATGTCTCCTAGTGCTTCCACTGAGCCCTGGTAGCTTGCTACTGCTCCGGAACACTTAGGCTGGCCGGCATGTGTCCTTCTTCGTTCCTGTGTCTGTCCCTTCGGGGAAATGTCACGCGGTGTCTACCGGAGTCCTGTTAGCCTGCTACAGCCCGGTTTAACGGAGTCCTGCTAGCCCAGTTGCTACAGCCCGGATTCACTCGCTGATGACCGACACATTCGTTGTTGGGTCATGTATGCTTGTCCCTGTAAGTTAGTGCCACTTTGGGTTTACGGCTAGCCATGTCAGCCCGGGTTCTTTGTCATATGGATGCTAGTGACACTATCATATATGTGAGCCAAAAGGCGCAAACGGTCCCGGGCCTGGTAAGGCGACACCCGTGGGAATACCGTGCGTGAGGCCGCAAAGGGATATGAGGTGTTACATGCTAGATCGGTGAGGCATAGGATCGGGGTCCTGACAGCTTTTGGTATTAGAGCCTGACTGCCTGTAGGATTACCAAGCCAAACTGGTCAAAGTTGAGTCTAGAAATGCTTTAGTTATATGTAGGGGAATTGATTGTGGGATGGAACGTAAGGCTCTTTTTACTCCTTTACCTTATGCCCTTCTGGTCTGAGTCATCATATCTTTCCTACGGGGTTAAGGAACTAGGCTTTCTCTTCTTTCTATCAGGATCACGTGTTACTAATCATTAGACTCATAAGATTGTTGGATTTAAGCATGAGTTCAGTTTCTACCTCCGTATGTTAACTGTTGATCTCGAAACCTTGATATTGTGCTTCTGAGCGGTTATGCCACCATTTTTGTAGCATGTCTCAAATTCTTTTGAGCATTTACAGCCGTTATGCTGTCCGAGTCATCCCAGGTTTCTAAATAGTCTGATGCATTTGCAAATCCCTTCTTTCTGTTCCTGATGTCCCATTGGGCCAGTTCAACCACACTAATCGGTGAGTTGAGGTACTCGATTGCCTCAACATATATGTTGGAGCTATTATTATGACCCTAGGTGTCTTAGGGAGTCACCTAGTAATCTAGCAATGCTTTGTATTCCCAGTGTGATGATTCTGGCCATTATTCTCGAAAGCATCCCGTGATGCCATTTAGTTAGTAGGTATTCTACTCCTGGGTTTATGAACTCGAGATTCACACTACTTATTTCATGTTGATAGTGTTTGCTAGTTCCTTTAGGTTATTAGTAACCTTTGCGATAGTTCTCGAGGTTCGTGGTATATCGTTCTTCCAAATACCATGAACTACTTATGGCAACAGTTCCTCGTTGAACCAAAAGATCACAACAAAAGTGCTCCCGATGAGTTCTCAATTCTATGTTGTGACCCTGCCAGTCCTACCTCTCTGCATGAATTTTCCGAAAGAAATATGTTGAACTCGTTCGACATTCTAAACCATGCATCCACAACTCAGAAAATCATATGTTCTTTTGAGTTGTCCCTCTTAGTTGTCTTCCGACCCTCGTCTATTAATTGATAGACAGGAGTAGTTGTGCAACCGTGTTCATCGATGCCTATTACTCTTGTGGTCCGCCAAGCCATTCTATTCAGAATGCCTATCGAAGAGTTGTATTCCGCAGATCAAATGCAATCCAGCTTTTGTTCTATTCTACCTTGGAGTATTACCATCTTTATATCAAGAATATCGTGAGATTTGCACACCCTCTTATGAATTCTTGATGCGTTGATACTTCTCTCCATCATTTTTCATTCCTCGGTCCCCATGTTGTTGCAACTGGAATGCCGACAAGTGAACTATGATGTGCACAATCAATACTCCTAGCAACCCTGTTGCTTGGTAAATAAAGGACAATAAATTTCATTCTTAGCATGTTGGTTCTTGAATCATCATTCTAAGATAGATTGTGCTACCCAGTCCTTATTTCCTGTGCACTCTTCGATCAATGAGTTAGTATTGTGTCAATCCCTCGCTCCTTTGATCATATCGTCTTGCCCTGAAAAGCAAGATTATTCTTGAGCTTAGTAGCATATTGGTGATTCGTGATTTTCTGAATATCTTCTCGAAAGTATTACCAGGTTGTCCCCTGACCCTTATGTTGAGTTCGTATCAAGTTGGTTTATTTCTCTAAACAACCCCTTCTCCAAGAATCTGTGTTGGATACCCTGAGCTAGTTGGTTAAGCTAAACAACAACTTGAAGAGCTGGAAGATAAAAGCTTGTCCGACTTAGCTCATGTTAAGGGATATCTTGTATGTATGTTGAAGAAAGATGATATCTTCATCGATTGGTCCCTGTGATCAGTTGTTGGACCTATTATCTTATCAAAACTTTGATTTGAGTGTGGGATATTCTCAAATCAAATCAGAACCAATGATGTTCATAATGTTGTCTTACTCGTGGTTCCTCCTCGAGCATACTCCATTATATCTTTTGGTCTGACCAATGCTATCACCATGTTCACATAATTGTGGAATTCCATTCATATGGAAACTAGGACGAATTGTTGTTGAGCCCATCGACAGCATCCTTATCTTCTTCATAATCTTGTTGAACATTAAGCTAGTATTGGAAACTTTTGAAAGCATTTCATCATGCTAGCTCATGAAGCATATGTTCGGATGAAAGAAGTGACTCTCTGTAACTCATGTGCATTTGATGCAAGCTGCCGCCATGGGTTCGAGAAAGTTAGTTTTCCTTCCTCTGGAATCGTCCCAAGTTAGTCACGCATGTGCGAAGTACTCTATGGTTTGATAGGTTGGCTGCCTCCATTCTATATGTGTTTCCTAGCACACCAAGCCACTAATTGATTTGTTCAAGGAGAAGAAGTTCCTTCTTAAGAGCTAGACTTATGTAAGGATTTTGATATCCTCGATGATGGTTCCCCACCTGAACTTGGTAGTGCTTTATTATAAGACTACTATGTGGCCATGCTTGTCTGGGACAACGTGTTCACATGTTTGTAGCAGAACCAGCTCATGTTTTGGAGCTTGCTATCGTAGTTCATTGCCCGAGAATCTCGCAATGTCATCTCGTCAATTTGTGTCGCAAACTTTCATTTTACTTTCTATACTCGATGAGTCTAGATTATTCTGACACCAACCAGATCTGAATCTCCGGCAGACATGATGGTTGGAACATTTCCCAAGAATTATAATATTGGTCTCTCTGTAACCCGGTAAAGTGGATGTCGTGGCCAACACACCCAGACGGAAGACCTGTTATTGTAATATCTTGATTGAAGAAGTTGGACACCTTCCCATAAGGACTTTGTAGGAATTACTCCCTAGTTGTCCCCTATGGATTGTTGTGTTCCCAAAGTCCGAGCTTTTACTTGATGTTCTAGATATCAAACCATATCTATGAATGGGATACACTAGCACATCAAGGAGAACATTAGAAGCGGAGTGCTCAATGTCTCTCGGTCGATCATCCAGATTTTGTTCCCTTGGCCCCGCCAAGGTGAAATCTGAGAAGGTGTTATCTTCCTTTGCATCTGCATCTTCCACCGGTATTCATCATGGTAGTGCGTTGTGTTGCCAGGATCCTTGACCCGGATATTAGTAAAACCTTGATGAATATGGAGATGTTCAAGTTCTTGAGAGCACGCACAAGCGCTAGGTGTTAGCACCGTCACTAACTGGGATTGTTCCCAGTTTTCTTCGGTTATGCTATAACCTTTTAAACAGTGGATTCACTCTCTACTGCTGAGCTTCTCCCCAGTTACTAGAATCGTTCCCAGCATTTGCATTTTGTTCCCATCTTGCACCGCCATTGTGCCATTCTACCATGGGTCCCATCCATTTCTGATGATAAGCAAAATCATCCATTGTGTTGTCTTCAACAAGGTAATCCACATCATCCATACTAGTCCGAGTATGCCATTCTACCGAACTCCGCCAAATGATTGTTGGTAATTTGCCTTAGGCTGGTATAAAAAGTTTCAATGGTATCTGAATTAAAAGCAATTCTTTGCCACTTAAGGTAATAATTCTATGAGTCAGTTTCCCTGAGGTGTCTCATTATGGTATCATGGCAACTCAAATCCTCGCTACATTGACAACCGTTCACCACTCTCTTAAGTGTGGAATTGTTGTCTACCTAGTGAACCCTCGTCATCTGTTCCACTACATCCCTCTAGATGTGTGCTTCGTGTCTCGGCTCAAGAGATATTGCTATGTCTCATTGTGTGAGTTAATCCTGAGTAGTTCGATCTTTAAGAAGATCGATCCTTCTAGAGTTTCCTTTTCCTCTCGTTGTTATGTTGGCTGGAGTTCTCGGAGCAAGACATCATGACAAAGATGGTGATCGAATCAACATTCTTATGAAGTGCAACCTGGATCATGAAGATTCTGTTAGTTTGCGTTTTCCCCTTCCATCTTGCCCTATGTTTGAATCTCGGGACGGGATTCTTGTTTAGTAGGGGTGAGTTGTCACAACCCTAGACTTTGCTTGTATTAGTTGCATTTGGGAGAATCCTGCATCATGTCTAGATTTCTGAAACTTGAATTAAGGATTGTTGAAACCTCAGAAATCTAATTAAAAGAAGGGAAAGCACCCTTTAAATTGCATTCTGTGAATCCAAAATGCCCTAAAATAGTTTTGTGAATTTTGGCGAGAGTTATATATCAAACCAAAATTCTGGAACATTTTTAAGGAATTATTTGGTCTCTGAATTTAAATCAATAATTTATTTGAATTTGGGGATATATTCATAATATATAATGAATATATTTTCAAATGCTTTGATATGTTTTATGTACTTTTGGAATAGTCCAGAGAGGTAACATAAAATATTTCAGAATGTTTTGGCACTGTTTGAACTTATTTTGAATTTGAAAACAATGGCAAAATAAAATGAAAAGGGAAACATAACAGAAAAATTAAAAAGAACAGAACTCACCTGGTCCACTTACCTGGTGGCCCAACAGGACCGACCCAGCTAGGCCCAGCCCACCTCTTCCTCTCTCCTATTGTCTTCAACCTCCTGCCAGTGGGCAGGAGGGCGTGTGGCCGCGGCGCGTGCGCACGCGCTCGGCCAGCTCCTGCTTGCCGCTGCCGCTGAAGGCTACTACGAGCGCCATTCACCCCCCCTCGACCCCTCTATCTCTCCCCCCATCCTCACCCTCTCCCCTGGATCTCTCTCTCTCACTCACCCAAACGGGTTCATCGCCGCCGACCGTCACCACCATGGCCACCAGCCTCCCCACGCCCTTCCGGATATGCCACGAGCTCCGCCTCGACCCTCGCGTCCTCTGCACCAAGCCAGGCGCCGCCAGGAGCTCCGTGACAACGTCCCCGGCCCCTTCTTCCTCCTCGGGTCGCCGGAGATCCCCCTTGCCACCCCGACTGCTCTGGACCGTCTCCGAGCTCACTGACCTCCTCGTCCGACTCGCGGTGAGCCTCTGACCCCGTCCATCCCTCTCTTCTTCCCCGTAGGCCGCTGTAGCCACCGGACCGCCTACGCCCGAACCCGCCACCGCCTGCGCTCGCCGCCGACGCAACTCCGGCGACCCAATGGTCCGCCCGACGCGTCCAAGCTAGGCCCCCGCTAGTGCCTCAACTCGCTAGCTCACGCACCGTAGCGCCAAACCCGACCCCGCCCGATCTCTGGCCGCCGCCCAGTGCTCGTCGTCGTCGACTCCGGGCACCCCGTGACCTGCCGCTGCCTACGCTGGATGCGCGGGAGCATGGGCTACTGTGACACTCCAAAAATTTTGTGGTTTTTTTTCAGAAAGAGCCTTGCTTGGTTTGAAGAAGTTTATTTAAACCCTTCTTAAAAACCCTCTTCTGAGTTTGCCCTCTGAAAATCTTTTCCTGAATTTATTTTCTTCTAAAGAGAAACCCTTTTGGTTTTGGGCTTTTGTTTGATTTTGATCCATTCTTGTTTACCATACCTCCTATGGTAAAAAACTTCCCCAAAACCCCTCCTTCCACTTTGGTGCAACCCAAGCATTCTGTCCAAACTAATAAAATCCATTTTTGGATTTTATTCCAATTATTTCTTTTCCCAAAACAATTATGTCCTTTCTTGTGAACCTAGGTGATTTGCAAAAAAAGTACCCTAATGCCTTTGATTCTTGATCACAAACCAACTCCCCTGGATAGTCCTTAGTACCCACAACCTAGAACCATCTTGATCCACTCTTCTTCTTTTCAAATATTTCAAATTTCACTCTCTGCAAGTTTGGACCAGATTTGTCAAATTTGGTGAAATTCATATCTACACTCCTCCAAAAATTCCACCAAAATTCAGGCAACCTCTAGTTGCAATGAGAGACCTCTCCACCAAAAATCAGCTCAAGGAAAAATCCCTACATGCCAGAATCATTTTGTCGAACACTTGGCATGCACTGTTTTTGTTCATATTCAGTGAGTTTCAGTGTCGTTTCCCCCGACAGAACTTCAGTCACATGCCCACTGTGCATTTGGCTCGATGCTCGCAGCCCCTCCCTCTTGTCCGGAGCTCCACACGCGCGCTTGGCGCCTTCCTGGCGTCGGTGGCGCCCTGGCCCGCCTGCGCCGGCGTGCTTTGCGGCGGCAGAGCCACCATAACGGCCGACAGGGGGCAACACCGCGGCAGAACGCCGTTCGGCGCCGCCCAACCCTCCTGGTAGCTCCGCGCGGCCATCTCCTTGCCAGCGCACGCATGCAGCACCGTCGCCGTGGCCTGGCACGCGCAGAGCGCGTTCTCTGCCGCCGACGGGCCGTGCTACCGTTCCGTCGAGGGCAGGCCGTAACCCTCCCTCCCGTGCTGAGTTGGATCCTGAAATGGCACCACTACTCCACCTAGGCGATGCTCAAGCTCCTAAGCCGACCGTCCCGCCACAGCGCCGCCGTAATCACCCGCCGGACTTATCCGTTCACGGCAACCGCCTCGGGCCGGCTATAAATAGCACCCCCGAGCTTGCCCTCGCCCCCGCACAACTCCACCACCTCACTAGACCCCGCCTAGCCATTGGGAGAGCCTCGAGGGGCCTTTCTTCTTCAACTCCGGCCACCTCCATCCGCCTCGGGCTCCGGCAACATTCTCTTCACTGAGAACTCCTCCGCCGCCCTGCTCTTGCCCGTAGCCTCGTACCACCTCCAGTAGGCTAACCCCCACTTCAATTTGAACACCACAGCTCCCTCCGGCGAGATCCACGACTGCTCGAACCGCCATCCGCCGGAGCAAGGGCCTCTGTCAACACAGTGCTCGCCGGCGACCACCACCACCACCCACAGACGCGGAAAGGTGCACTGATCACGAAGGTAACCCCCGATCACCTTGCCTCGCCGTGAATCGCCGTCGGCGACCACCGCACCTCTCGGGCACCGTCGCGCTCTGTTTTCCCCGTTTGAAATTTCAAACCTGACAGGTGGAGCCCGCCTGTCAGCCTCTCAGTCGTTTCTTTTAAACGAAATGTTTTTCTGGACTTTTCTGCAGAGCCCCCTGGAAACTTTCTGTTTCATTACAGATGGGTCCTTGGACCAAAACTCTTATAACTTTTAAACAGAAAATGATTTTTGTTTGATTCCTTTTCTGTCACCATTATTTTTCTATCTAGTTTTTTGTCATATTTATTTGAAAAATATTTGGAACACTTTTCTGTACACTCATGGTATTTACGTTACATACGTATCTTTCTTATACCGTAGATACCGGAGGAGCTGCCGGAGCCGCAAACTTCACACAGTTAAACTCCGACTACTCCGAACCAGGCAAGCATGTTTGAACTCTTGATATGATGAGTGGTTGTTGCATGTTTGCATTTTTGTATAGTCATAGCATGTTTATGAACATTTCTTGAATGTTATATTTCATGCATATAAGTGGAAAGTAAGTTTCGGAAAAGCATTATGTTGTTGGATACATATTTTCATGGCCATGTGATGGCATGACGATGGGTAAGATGGCAGTGTTGTGACATGCCAGTCTTATGCCAGATTATTTGACTTCCGTGTCACCGTGAAACAAATCACATTTTCATTCATTCCTTCCTGTACTGTCACATGTTTTCCGAAAGGATTATGGCTTAGTAAGTTGCAAATCGTTTTCCTGGTACACACCAAATAGAGAGGCCGGGATGAGGGTTCCATGGCCCTGGATTAAAGCCCGTCATCCGGTCAGGGGGCATGGGTGTTTCCGGTTGGGACCGAGAGGGGGGCACCCCTTAGAGCGCGCGTATAGAAATTTGATCCCATGCTATTCGAGGTTGTGACCTCCCCGTCTCAAAGTTTTTCTTGGACGTTGTCCAGGGTGATTCCTGGCATCGTGAGGTGAAATGGGTGTGTACTAGTTAAATGTGTTTCTACTGAAATACCATAAACGGAACTAGTCCATTCATGACTACGGAAATCCGTTGGCTGTGGTCAGTCTATATCAACTCTGCAGAGTCTCAAATCTTCCAATTATCTTGTACTTTGTTCAAGTACTATGTTCATCTTATCTTGTCAGGTATCAGCCTCAGTGAAAAAACTCCGGTGGAATACATGTGTGATAAATCCAGTGAAAAGATTATTCTTGTAGACAGACTAATCTTGTTATTTACTTTTATTACAAGCCCTGTCTGTGATGTCGCTCAGACGTCCGACGGTGGCATACTTGTATTTACATTTGTCGAAGCCCTGTCTGTGATGTCGCTCAGACATCCGACGGTGGCATACTTGTACTTACATTTGTTGAAGCCCTTTATGTGATGTCGCTCAGACGTCCGACTGTGGCATTTCTTTTAAAGCCCTTTATGTGATGTCGCTCAGATGTCCGACTGTGGCATTTCTTTTAAAGCCCTTTATGTGATGTCGCTCAGACGTCCGACTGTGGCATTCCTTTTAAAGCCCGTTATGTGATGTCGCTCAGACATCTGACTGTGGCATTTCTTTTAAAGCCCTTTATGTGGTGTCGCTTAGACGCCCGACTGCGGCATAAGTTTTATTTGTTTACCTTTCGAGGCGTCGCTCCAGACACCCGATCGGTTTCATTTATTTGATTATTTACCAGGTCACGCATAAATACTATTATTGTTGTATGAGCATCATTTTTTTATTCGTGACGCATTCATGCATTCATTGATTATATCTTTTGTCTGGACTGTCTTGCGAGTACTCTCAAAGTACTCACCTGGCTTGTTGATTTGGCCAGATGTTGATGAAGGCGATCTCATGGATGAAGAGTTTGATAGCGAGTCCGACGCCTAGAGGAGTCCCAGCCAGTCCCGTGCAATCCTGTTTGGTCATTGTATTATCCGCTTCCGCAACCCCAGAAATAAATTCATCGAGCCTTACCTCGACGCTCGATGAGCTGCCAGTTAGGAGTCAAGTTATCCACCACTTTTTTAACCTCGAGCTAGTAGATGCCACTACATCCATGTGTCATAACCGCCCTTATGTAAGATATTGGCGAGTTTGTAATAAATTGTTGAGCAGCCTCAGCTCAACCCTGTAATATATTTAATGCTACTGGTCCTCTGTTCATCAAGTGTTTGTCTACCAGTGAGGATGACTTTTCCTATACTGGGATTTAAAGATTGATTTTCTCAATAATTATTTTATTGAAAAACCGGTCGTGACAGACTTGGTAACCAGAGCCAGGCTGACTGTAGGAAACCACTAGGTGCGATCGCTAATTAGTTATTAGCAGGATAGAGTTATTCATGTTTTTACAAATGTAGTCATTTTTCTGACAGTCAGCATAAAATTTATGATCTGATCACTCAGAATTTTTGCCTACTTTTGTAGATGGCCGGCAGCGACTGCGAGTCTCAAATGTTCGCCAACGTGCCTGAGGGGTTCGTCAAACTCCTCTCCTTCATCGTTCAGGTCGTGATGGGGCCATCCGTGCGCCCAGTCTTCACACTTTATCCGCACAAGATCAACGACAGTCTGACCATGCACCAAGTCGGGGTGCAATTCAGGGGAGGGCGTGTCGAGATGCGCCGCTTCCGTTTCTTGGGGAGAGCCATGCCTATAGAGAGGCATGCTATGCAGATGGCAGCCCGCGAGGCGATAGCTCGTCTTCGGGATGTCCTTCCTGCAATGAAGACCCGTCGCTACCGCTACCTTCCATGCCATGTGCCTTACACCTATCACTACTCATTCTCTTGCCCCAGAGGAGAGCGTGACGAGGCTTTTGAGATGCTTGTCGAGTACCTCCGAGCCCTGGAGGCAGCCTTCGACAGCATGGTGGACGACCTCATAGCTGCCCGCATGGACTCAGTTCATGGCTGTGCTGCTAACAGGAGGGAACTCCTACACACCGCTCCACCGCTGACTTTTATCTCGTCCTTAGCTTCTAATTCGCCTACCATTCTCGCCACTGCACGTTGTCTGCCTACCACTGAGGAATTTAACCAGGCTATTGCACCCACTCCCGTTCGCGCTACACCACTTTTTGCACCCACTCCCATTCGCGTTGCACCACTTTTTGCACCCACTCCCATACGTGCTACTCCACTTATTCCGCCCACTCTTATTAAGGGTACTCCGCCTACGGCACCTGCTCCATCAGCTCAGCGCAGCGTTCCTCGTCTAGAACCTATTAGCGAGGAGGAAGTTGATTCCCCAGCGTCACTGCGTCTCACCCTCGGTAGGCCAAGGGAGATCCTCACCATCTCCGACTGAGTACGCGTAGACGCCATGCGATGTACCGACTTGTGTAATATGTTATATGTACATAGGTTGTGAGAAGTAGCTTGTTTGCACATCATGTAGGATCTGGAGAAGTGCACTAGTTAAATAACATGTCAGGATTATGTACGCATATCCTGAGTGATGTAATGTATAATTATGCTTGCGTGTAAGATATGTAATAGTCCTTCTCCGCGCGCAACCGTGTGTTTTCAAAAATATCCTGGAGTTTTAAAATGTTCTTTGTGTGTGATTTTATTGACTTTTGCGACTCTCTTTCTTGTCTTACGAGTTTCACAAAATATATCCCCAGAGTGAAAGATGTCTCGTCCTTGGACGCGCTCCATGCCAAATCAGCCAGAGGAAAATTATGGCACACTGCAAAATCAAAATTTCACTTAGGGTCAGACAAGTCAACAGGACAGTGAAACAGCTTTTACACAAGTGTGTCGTCTGTATGAACAGAGTCGGCAACAACACCAAGAAATGATGAACCAATTATCAATATGGGAAGTAACCGTGGTCAGTATCAACCGCAATCCAAATTATCTGAGTTACAGAAGACGCGTCCTCCAACATTTTCTCATACTGACAAGCCTCTTGAGGCCGACGACTGGCTTCAAGACATGGAGAGAAAATTAATTATTGCACAGTGTTCAGACCGTGAAAAAGTATTGTATGCACCACATTACCTCACGGGAGCAGCCGCATCGTGGTGGGAAAACTTCCTGCACATGCACCCCAACAAAAATGAAATAACCTGGGAGGATTTCAAAGAAGGTTTTCGTGGGGCACACATTCCTAAGAGCGTCATGAAAATCAAGAAGAGAGAATTTGATGACCTCAAGCAAAGGACCATGACAGTGTCAGAATACAACAGCCAATTTACTCTGCTGTCTCGCTACGCCAATGAAGAGCGTATGACTGAGAGCAAGAAGATGAAAAAATTCTTGGAAGGCCTGGCACCCGCCCTTAAGTGCCAGCTGGTTGTGCATACCTTCCCAGATTTTAAAACACTGGTGGATAAGGCCATTACGCTATAAAATGAGCGACATAGCCTGGAAGATTTCCGCAAACGCAAAAGGGACCAGACTACTTTTGCTCGCAACCCCAGAAACAAGACGGAATTTCATAAGGGTGGAACACACAAAACCCCGACGGAAAATTCACGTCCAATCAAGAATTTCCATGCAAGAGACAAGGAGTTCACCTATCGCCCAGGCGTTACTTGTTATGCTTGTGGAGAAGAAGGGCACTATGCCAAGCAGTGCCCCAAGCCAAGGAACTCGACCTCGAAGCCCAATAATGGTGGCAATAATTCAGCGCCCAAGCGAAACAATTTCAACCCCAATAACAACCACCGAAAAGGTCACCTGAACCACGTGACCCGAGAGGAAGCACAGAACGCCCCAGATATCGTACTCGGTACGTACCCCGTCAACACAATACCTGCCATGGTTTTGTTTGATTCTGGAGCTTCTCACTCTTTCATTTCGAAGAGTTTTGCTTTGCAAAATAATTTTTCGATGCTTCCCTTGGAGAAATCAATGATCATCAAGTCCCCTGGGATTAAGCAAGTGACCCAGAGTTACTGTCAAGGTGTGGTTATTGAATTTGAAGGATTGAAGTTTTACGCCAACCTTATTGTATTGGAAAGCAAAGGATTGGATGTCATCCTAGGGATGGATTGGTTAACCACCAACAAAGGTTTTATTGACTGCTTCAATCGGACCGTGATTCTCACACACCATCAGGGGAAGAAAATAAAAGTTTCAACCAAAGAAAGACATATACCTCGGCAACCAAGATTAAACAAAGTGGACGTTTCTGAGCTAAACAAGGTTCCAGTAGTGTGTGAATTTCCAGACGTATTTCTAGAAGAACTACCAGGCATGCCACCGGACCGAGAGATAGAATTCAGCATTGAGCTAGCACCCGGAACCGCTCCCATTTACAAGAAACCATACAGAATGGCACCATCCGAATTGGTAGAGTTGAAGAAGCAAATAAAAGAATTATTGGAGAAAGGATACATACGAGCGAGCTCCTCACCTTGGGGTTCTCCAATTTTATTTTCCAAGAAGAAGGATGGAACAATGAGGTTGTGTATTGATTATCGAGCTCTCAACATGGTCACAATCAAGAACAAATACCCAATGCCCCGAATAAATGATTTATTTGATCAGCTCGCACAGGCCAAAGTCTTCTCAAAAATTGACTTGAGATCAGGATACCATCAATTAAAGGTGCGAACAGAAGATATTCCCAAGACCGCCTTCACTTCCAAATATGGGCTGTATGAGTTCACAGTGATGCCATTCGGGCTAAACAACGCCCCCGCATATTTTGTTCACCTCATGAACAAAGTATTTATGAAGTATATGGACAAGTTTGTTGTGGTATTCATCGATGATATTCTGATATACTCCAAGACACCAGAAGAGCACGCCGAGCATCTCAGGATTGTACTCGGAGAACTCAGGAAACAGCAATTGTACGCCAAATTCAGCAAATGTGAATTTTGGCTAAGGCAGGTGGGTTTTCTGGGCCACGTGCTAACCCAAGAAGGTATTGCAGTAGACCCGGAAAAAGTCAAGGCCGTACTTAGCTGGAAACCACCAGCTAACGTAACAGATGTACGGAGTTTCTTGGGAATGGCAGGCTATTATCGGAGATTTATTGAAGGATTCTCCACTATAGCAAAGCCCATGACACAATTGTTCAAGAAAGGCAAGAAGTTTGAATGGACAGAAGCATGTGAGAAAAGCTTCCAAGAGCAAAAAAGCAAATTAACAACGGCACCAGTATTAATTGTGCCAGACATACACAAGAATTTTGAAGTATATTGCGACGCATCCCGGAAAGGCCTCAGATGCGTATTGATGCAAGAAGGCAAGGTAGTTGCGTATGTCTCCAGACAGCTCCGCAAGCATGAGGAGAATTATCCCACTCATGACTTGGAATTAGCAGCGGTCATCCATGCACTCAAGGAATGGAGACACTTCCTACTTGGAAATTGTTGTGAGATATACACAGACCATAAGAGTCTTAAGTATATTTTCACACAGCCGGAACTAAATTTATGGCAACGACGCTGGTTAGAGTTGGTGAAGGATTATGATGTTGGAATCCACTATCATCCCGGAAAAGCAAATGTTGTGGCTGATGCACTTAGTCGGAATCCCAGCACGGACAACGACGGTATACCAAAGTTGAGGCCAGAATTTCAACAGGAATTTGCCAGACTCAATTTAATAATGGTTACCGAAGGCAGTGTGTCGAACCTAGAAATACAGCCTACCCTGATGGAAAGAATCAAGGAAGCCCAGCATGGACACCCCAGCATTGAGGGCATAAAAAGGAAAGTGAGTTTGGGAAGGGCCTCAGAATTCAACATAGATGAGCAAGGAATATTGTGGTACGGAGAGAGACTTTGTGTACCAAATATCAAGGACCTCAAACAGTAGATTTTGGCTGAAAGTCACACAGCTCCGTATTCAATCCACCCTGGAGGGACAAAAATGTACAAAGACCTTCAAGAAAAATTTTGGTGGCACGGTATGAAGAGAGATATAGCCACGTTCATTGCATGTTGTGACTCTTGTCAATGTATCAAGGCCGAACACCAGAAACCAGCCGGGCTATTACAACCAAACAAGATACCCGAGTGGAAGTGGGACGGGATTGGAATGGACTTTATCGTTGGACTGCCACGGTCACGACACGGAAACGATGCCATATGGGTCATAACCGACAGATTAACCAAAGTGGCACATTTTATTCCGGTGAAGACAATTCACACCACTCAGAGGCTGGCCAGACTTTATCTTGCCCGTATCGTCTGCCTGCATGGAGTCCCAAAGACTATCATATCTGACAGAGGCACACAGTTCGTCTCTAGATTTTGGGATCACCTGCAACAGGCACTGGGAACCCAACTAGCATTTAGTACCGCATACCATCCCCAGACTGATGGGTAGACTGAATGCGTAAACCAAATCCTAGAAGACATGCTAAGAGCATGTGTCCTCACCTACGGGAACAGCTGGGAAGAAAGTTTGCCATATGCAGAGTTCGCATACAACAACAGCTATCAAGCCAGCTTGCAAATGGCACCCTTTGAAGCTCTATATGGGAGAAGATGTCATACCCCGCTAAATTGGTCAGAGACCGGAGACAGCCATATCTTCGGCCCAGATATGCTCAAGGAGGCCGAGGAGAAAGTTAAAACCATTAGAGATCGACTCAAAACAGCTCAAAGTCGGCAGAAGAGTTATTACGATCAAAAGCATCAGGAAATCAGTTTTGAACCCGGAGAATTGGTATACCTAAGAGTTTCTCCTATGAAGGGTCTGCAGCGATTCAGGATTAAGGGAAAGCTAGCACCAAGATTCATCGAACCATTTCACATAGTGGCCCGAAGAGGCACGGTGGCCTACCAGCTAGACCTACCCAGAGATTTATCCGGTATCCACAACGCGTTCCACATCTCGCAGTTGAGAAAATACGTGAGCAACCCAGAGAAGCAAGTATCACATGAGAATATTGACGTGCAACCAGACCTCACCTACCGGGAGCACCCCATAAAAATATTAGAAGAGTCTGAGAGGTGGACCCGACAGAAGACCATCAAGTTTTTCAGAGTTCGGTGGAGCAATCACACCAAGAATGAAGCAACTTGGGAGAGCGAAGATTTTCTTCGGACAGAGCACCCACACCTGTTTAAGGATCAGCTGAAATCTCGGGGACGAGATTTTTCCTAAGGGGGTAGGTGTTGTGACACTCCAAAATTTTTGTGGTTTTGTTTTCAGAAAAAGCCTTGCTTGGTTTGAAGAAGGTCATTTAAACCCTTCTTAAAAACCCTCTTCTGAGTTCTAAAAATCTTTTCCTGAATTTATTTTCTTCTAAAGAGAAACACTTTTGGTTTTGGGCTTTTGTTTGATTTTGATCCATTCTTGTTTACCATACCTCCTATGGTAAAAAAAACTTCCCCAAAACCCCTCCTTCCACTTTGGTGCAACCCAAGCATTCTGTCCAAACTAATAAAATCCATTTTTGGATTTTATTCCAATTATTTCTTTTCCCAAAACAATTCTGTCCTTTCTTGTGAACCTAGGTGATTTGCAAAGCAAGTACCCTAATGCCTTTGATTCTTGATCACAAACCAACTCCCCTAGATAGTCCTTAGTACCCACAACCTAGAACCATCTTGATCCACTCTTCTTCTTTTCAAATATTTCAAATTTCACTCTCTGCAAGTTTGGACCAGATTTGCCAAATTTGGTGAATTCATATCTACACTCCTCCAAAAATTCCACCAAAATTCAGGCAACCTCTAGTTGCAATGAGAGATCTCTCCACCAAAAATCAGCTCAAGGAAAAATCACTACATGCCAGAATCATTCTGTCCAACACTTGGCATGCACTGTTTTTGTTCATATTCAGTAAATTCAGAGTTTCAGTGTCGTTTCCCCCGACAGAACTTCAGTCACATGCCCACTGTGCATTTGGCTCGATGCTCGCAGCCCCTCCCTCTTGTCCGAAGCTCCACACACGCGCTTGGCCCCTTCCTGGCGTAGGTGGCGCCCTGGCCCGCCTGCGCCGGCGTGCTTTGCAGCGGCAGAGCCACCGTAATGGCCGACAGGGGGCAACACCGCGGCAGAACGCTGTTCGGTGCCGCCCAACCCTCCTGGTAGCTCCGTGTGGCCATCTCCTTGCCAGCGCACGCATGCAGCACCGTCGCCATGGCCTGGCACGCGCAGAGCGCGTTCTCTGCCGCCGACGGACCGTGCTGCCGTTCCGTCGAGGGCAGGCCGTAACCCTCCCTCCCGTGCTGAGTTGGATCCTGAAATGGCACCACTACTCCACCTAGGCGATGCTCAAGCTCCTAAGCCGACCGTCCCGCCACAGCGCCGCCATAATCACCCGCCGGACTTATCCGTTCACAGCAACCGCCTCGGGCCGGTTATAAATAGCACCCCCGAGCTTGCCCTCGCCCCTGCACAACTCCACCACCTCACTAGACCCCGCCTAGCCATTGGGAGAGCCTCGAGGGGCCTTTCTTCTTCGACTCCGGCCACCTCCGTCCACCTCGGGCTCCGGCAACATTCTCTTCAGTGAGAACTCCCCCGCCGCCCTGCTCTTGCCCATAGCCTCGTACCACCTCCAGTAGGCTAACCCCCACTTCAATTTGAACACCGCAGCTCCCTCCGACGAGATCCACGACTGCCCGAACCGCCGTCCACTGGAGCAAGGGCCGCTGTCGACACAGTGCTCACCGGCGACCACCACCACTACCCACAGACGTGGAAAGGTGCACTGATCACAAAGGTAACCCCCGATCACCTTGCCTCGCCGTGGATCGCCGTGGCGACCACCGCACCTCTCGGGCACCGTCGCGCTCTGTTTTCCCCGTTTGAAATTTCAAACCTGACAGGTGGAGCCCGCCTGTCAGCCTCTCAGTCGTTTCTTTTAAACGAAACGTTTTTCTGGACTTTTCCGCAGAGCCCCCTGGAAACTTTCTATTTCATTACAGATGGGTCCTTGGACCAAAACTCTTATAACTTTTAAACAGAAAATGATTTTTGTTTGATTCCTATTCTGTCACCTTTATTTTTCTATCTAGTTTTTTGTCATATTTATTTGAAAAATATTTGGAACACTTTTCTGTACACTCACGGTATTTACGTTACGTACGTATCTTTCTTATACCTTAGATACCGGAGGAGGTGACGGAGCCGCAAACTTCACAGAGTTAAACTCCGACTACTCCGAACCAGGCAAGCATGTTTGAACTCTTGATATGATGAGTGGTTGTTGCATGTTTGCATTTTTGTATAGTCATAGCATGTTTATGAACATTTCTTGAATGTTATATTTCATGCATATAAGTGGAAAGTAAGTTTCGGAAAAGCATTATGTTGTTGGATACATATTTGCATGGCCATGTGATGGCATGAGGATGGGTAAGATGGCAGTGTTGTGACATGCCAGTCTTATGCCAGATTATTTGACTTCCATGTCACCGTGAAACAAATCACATTTTCATTCATTCCTTCTTGTACTATCACATGTTTTCCGAAAGGAATATGGCTTAGTAAGTTGCAAATCGTTTTCCTGGTACATACCAAATAGAGAGGCCGGGATGAGGGTTCCATGGCCCTGGATTAAAGCCCGTCATCCAGTCGGGGGCATGGGTGTTTCCGGTTGGGACCGAGAGGGGGGCACCCCTTAGAGCGCGCATATAGAAATTTGATCCCATGCTATTCGAGGTTGTGACCTCCCCGTCTCAAAGTTTTTCTTGGACGTTGTCCAGGGTGATTCCTGGCATCGTGAGGTGAAATGGGTGTGTACTAGTTAAATGTGTTTCTACTGAAATACCATAAATGGAACTAGTCCATTCGTGACTACGGAAATCCGTTGGTTGTGGTCAGTCTATATCAACTCTGCAGAGTCTCAAATCTTCCAATTATCTTGTACTTTGTTCAAGTACTATGTTCATCTTATCTTGTCAGGTATCAGCCTCAGTGACAAAACTCTGGTGGAATACATGTGTGATAAATCTAGTGAAAAGATTATTCTTGTGGACGGACTAATCTTGTTATTTACTTTTATTACAAGCCCTGGCTATGATGTCGCTCAGACGTCCGACGGTGGCATACTTGTATTTACATTTGTCGAAGCCCTGTCTGTGATGTCGCTCAGAAGTCCGACGGTGGCATACTTGTACTTACATTTGTTGAAGCCCTTTATGTGATGTCGCTCAGACGTCCGACTGTGGCATTTCTTTTAAAGCCCTTTATGTGATGTCGCTCAGATGTCCGACTGTGGCATTTCTTTTAAAGCCCTTTATGTGATGTCGCTCAGACGTCCGACTGTGGCATTCCTTTTAAAGCCCGTTATGTGATGTCGCTCAGACATCCGACTGTGGAATTTCTTTTAAAGCCCTTTATGTGGTGTCGCTTAGACGCCCGACTGCGGCATAAGTTTTATTTGTTTACCTTTCGAGGCGTCGCTCCAGACACCCGATCGGTTTCATTTATTTGATTATTTATCAGGTCGTGCATAAATACTATTATTGCCGTATGAGCATCATTTTTTTATTCGTGACGCATTCATGCATTCATTGATTATATCTTTTGTCCGAACTGTCTTGCGAGTACTTTCAAAGTACTCACCTGGCTTGTTGATTTGGCCAGATGTTGATGAAGGCGATCTCATGGATGAAGAGTTTGATAGCGAGTCCGACGCCTAGAGGAGTCCCAGTCAGTCCTGTGCGATCCTGTTTGGTCATTGTATTATCCGCTTCCGCAACCCCAGAAATAAATTCATCGAGCCTCACCTCGACGCTCGATGAGCTGCCAGTTAGGAGTCAAGTTATCCGCCACTTTTTAACCTCGAGCTAGTAGCATGCCACCACATCCATGTGTCATAACCGCCCTTATGTAAGATATTGGTGAGTTTGTAATAAATTGTTGAGCAGCCTCAGCTCAACCCTGTAATATATTTAATGCTACTGGTCCTCTGTTCATCAAGTGTTTGTCTACCAGTGAGGATGACTTTTCCTATACTGGGATTTAAAGATCAATTTTCTCAATAATAATTTTATTGAAAAACTGGTCGTGACAGCTACCTCCAGGTGCCCTCAGCGCACCCAGCTGCGGCCCCTGGCGCCACTCCGGCGAGCCACCGCCGCTCTGGGTCGTCGCTGTCGTCTAACCGCCGGCGAATCCAATGTGGCCGTCGTTAGCGGCTAACCCCCCACACTAACCAACCCCCTAGGCCACTAACTCATGGGCTCCACGCCCTAATTAACATAGATTATATTTTCTGCTTAGTTTTAACTAACCCCAGTGGGCCCATGCGTCAGTGTTGACTACGCTGACGTGGCCGTTGACCAGGCCCACCTGTCTGTGTTCCTAACTGACACTGGGTCACTCCAGTGGGTCCCACTGGTCAGGTTTGACCTGGTCAGACACAGCTGACCTGCTGATGTAATGTTGTCGTCATGCTGACGCAGTAATATTTTTTGTAATTTAAAATAAATCAGAAATGATTTATAAATTAGAGAAAATGTCCAAAACTTCTAAAATTCATAGAAATTCAACCATAACTCAGAATGAAATAAATTATATATGAAAAATGACCAGAAAAATCCAAAGAATCTTTTTATGGCATTACCATGCATGTTTGAACAACTTAAAGCTCCTGTATACAAAAAATTGAATTAATGGCAATTTGAAATGTCATATATGGAGTTTGAATTTGAATCTTAGATTCAAACCAACTCCATTTAACCTGCTGCTAGTTGCATTAGCTCAAACCACAGCATATTGCCATGTCATGATCATGCATCATATTATGCATTGCATTGATTGAGTTCTTCCTTGTTTGCTAGTGTTTGTCCCCTCTCGATAGACGTGGTTCCGACGATGAGTTCGATGACACCTATGAAGAACTATACTATCTTCAGAAGTGTCAGGCAAGCAAACCCCCCCTGTTCATTCCGATACAATCCCACTCTCTTGCTCCTGCTCTCTTTTACTGCATTAGGACAACAACGATTCATCTGTTACTTGTTGCGGTAGCTGAACCCCTTTATCCTCTGCATGACCTGTCATTGCCATAGTAAATAGATGAAACCCACTAGCATGAGTAGGAGTTGTTTGAGCCCTGTTGTGCCTACTCATTCATGCTTGTTCATCATGCCTGCTACTGCTTAGAGTTGAGTCAGGTCTGATTCATCGGGGATGAATTGGAATGTGGTGAACATGTCCTACCGTGTATGAGCTAAGTGTGTGAACACGTTTTGGTAAAGGTAGCGGTGAGAGGCCATGTAGGAGTACATGGTGGGTTGTCTCATTGAAGCCGTCCTCAGGAACTGAGTTTTGTGTTTGTGATCCATGAACAGCTACTACCACTCATTTGGATCCTTAATTGACCCTCTAGGCTTCTTAACCACCCTTGTCCTCTGTCCAGGAGTTGCAAGTAGTTTCTGGTGTTTGTAGTATGCTGGAGGCCATGGGCAGCGCTGACCCGAGGGGTGGGCTGTGATGCAGTAGGCACGTGGCTGGGTATGCCGGGAACCCGTTTGGTGTCGCGGAACCCTGTACACATCGTTCGGGGCCGTATGTGGAAACCTCGGTCGGACTCCCTGCGGATGGAACCTGAATAGGCGATAAACCTGGACTAGAGACTTGAGTGTTTAGGTAGGCCGTGCCCGACACCCTCGCTAGGCTTCCGCTTGAAGGTTGCCGAGATACATGACGTGTACATGGCGGTAAGTGGCGAGAGCGTGTGTGAAGAAGTACACCCCTGCAGGGTTAACATCATCTATTCGAATAGCCGTGTCCGCGGTAAAGGACTTCTAGGTTGCCTATATAGTTCATAGACAAGTAAAAGTGGATACTCTAAAATACGCAAGATAAGTGTGAGTGTTATGGATGGCGTTCTCGTAGGGAGACGGGAGCGGATCCATAGTGGTGTATTGATATGGTGAATATGTGGACTCGTGTGCACCACCCCAAAAGAGTTACTTGCAGTCGTAGTTCAGGATAGCCACCGAGTCAAAGCTGGCTTGCTGCAGTTAAACCCCACCATCCCCTTGATTGATAATGATGCATATGTAGTTAGTTCTGATGTAAGTCTTGCTGGGTAAATTTGTACTCACGTTTGCTTAATTTATGTTTTTGCAGAGAGACTTCAGTCTCGCTAGTAGTTCCGCTTGGACTTCGACGTTTAGCTTGTTACCTCAGCTATGATCTTATGCCCTCGGCAGGATCCGGTAGATAGTCAGGCTTCTCAGCCTTTTTCGTATATAGCTGTCTGTACTCAGACATGTTAAGCTTCTGCATGTGCTTTGACTTGAATGCTCTGAATGTGGTGTCATGAGACCCATGTTTGTAATATCTCGCTCCTCGGAGCCTAATGAATAAATATTTGAGTTGTAGAGTCATGTTGTGATGCCATGTTGTATTTGCACATATCGAGCATATTGTGTGTATGTTATTGAAATGCTTGGTATGTGTGGGATCTGACTATCTAGTTGTTTATCCTTGGTAGCCTCTCTTACCAAGAAATGTCTCCTAGTGCTTCCACTGAGCCCTGGTAGCTTGCTACTGCTCCGGAACACTTAGGCTGGCCGGCATGTGTCCTTCTTCGTTCCTGTGTCTGTCCCTTCAGGGAAATGTCACGCGGTGTCTACCGGAGTCCTGTTAGCCTGCTATAGCCCGGTTTACCGGAGTCCTGCTAGCCCAGTTGCTACAGCCCAGATTCACTCGCTGATGACCGACACGTTCGTTGTTGGGTCATGTATGCCTGTCCCTGTAAGTTAGTGCCACTTTGGGTTTACGGCTGGCCATGTCAGCCCGGGTTCTTTGTCATATGGATGCTAGCGACACTATCATATACGTGAGCCAAAAGGTGCAAACAGTCCCGGGCCTGGTAAGGTGACACCCGTGGGAATACCGTGCGTGAGGACGCAAAGGGATATGAGGTGTTACATGCTAGTTCAGTGTGGCATAGGATCGGGGTCCTGGCAGACTGAGAAACACCTCCAACAAATCCATGCTAGTGACACCCTGATTGATCAACTGGACCACTCTCTTGACCAGCATGTTTGTTTCCACCCTCTCCGCAGTGGTCACTTTCAATGAGGAAGGGGTCTGGGCACGATCTAAAGTAAAAAGGGGAAGTCCACTCGACTGGCCTAGAGTCGCAATGTCCTGGCAGTAGAACCAGGTCGACTGCTAGCCCCTGACTGACTGAGGAAGTGTCATGGAAGGGAAATAGCTCCTTTTTCTCTTCTGGATACCCAAACCCCCACACATTTGGATAACGTGTGTTCTCTCTTCACTCGTATTCGCTTTATTCACCGACTAAGAGCGGATTGTGAAGATGTGCTCGAAAAGACCCCAGTGCGGTCAAGAACCCAGGAAATTTTCACAGATGGACACAAATGCAGCAAGATATGTGATGGTGTTGGGAGAAAAGTGATGGAGTTGGGCTCCAAAAAAGTTCAAGAAACCCCGGAAAAAGGGTGCGGGGGAAGGGAGAAACCGGGGTCCACATGGGTGGTGAGCAGAACGCACTCACCCGGTCGCGGCTGTGGTTTCGTCTCCCCCTCCGGCAAACGCGCAGCCCCGTTGGCGATCAGTCCGGACTCAGCCAGCTCCTCCAAATCTTCTGGGCGGAGCGAGGATTGGATCCAATCACGCTGGATCCAACCCGGCGGCAGCGCCGACCGCGACGACGACCCTCGATTCGTCTTCTTGCCTTTCGCCGCCCCCGTCGCCTTCTTTGCATGTTCCAGTGTCGCCGCCTTGTCCTTCGCCATGGTGGCGGAGTGGCAGCATCGAGAGCGGAGGAGCCGGATGTGGTGGAGAAGCAGAGGAGAAATAAGGAGAATGGACACGTACAGTGTAGGCGCCTCGGCCCCGTCGCCTTTTAAGGACCCACTTCCGAGTGGCTGACGCGTGGGCCTGAGCAATCCTGTCAAATCCCGCAACAGTCATGCACCGGGTACGTGGCGAAAAAGGTGGCGCGGAGATCGATGTGCTCCTGTCTATCCGTCCCGCTTACCGTGGCATGCTCCGCCTCGCGCGCTTCCCCAAAATATTGAATCCCGTGAAATCCAGGATACGCCGTAACCAATCATGCCAAAGGTTTCGCGTCAAAAATAACACTCGACGAGTGACGGTATAAATCCACTCGGCAACTTCTGAATCGATCAAGGCAATTGAAACGAAGCTTAAGTTCCAACGCAAACCTCCAGTTCAATGAAGATACCTGTGAAGCTCAATAGTCGAGGCAAGACTAACTTCAACTTCTTTTCACTCGGACCTTCATCCATTCGGGGGCTAATGATGATGATACATACCTAGGGTAGGGTAATAGGCCTGGCCTATACGCCCTACCCAAGGTCACTACCCTAGAAGCAAAGAATCTTAAGAGACAACAAGGAGTGCCCAACGAAGGCGTCGAGTGCAATCCACTCCACAAGTCATTCACTCGTGTACCCTTCCTTCCTGATGTCACACGACCGGTCAATCACTCAACCATACAAGAAATCACTCGACCTATCGAAGACCAGGAGTCGAACAGAACAGCAACGGTCAGGCGTTCACTTTGTAGTATTTAAGATCATTAATAGCACTTTATGGTTGGCGTTATCACTAACACCTCATATTTACGCACATTAAACTCCTTGTAATGGAGGATGGCTGGGGTCCTGGCGCACTCTATATAAGCCACCCCCTCCTCTAGCACAAGGGTTGGCACCCCCTGTAACACACACTCTCATAATCCAGTCAACCGCCTCCGGGCACCGAGACGCAGGGCTTTTACCTCCTCTGAGAGGGGCCTGAACTCGTAAACACTTGCGTACAATCTCACCATAGCTAGGACCTTGCCTCCTCATTTGTACCCCCTATACTTACTGTCAGACTTAGAACCATGACAGGTACCACCTTAGAAAATCTCACTTTGAAGGCAAGGCTAATAATGAAATCGCCCAAACATCTCCAGTGGAATATATTACAGATGAAGACTGGACAACGCTCGTTAAACACTGGTTTGATCCAAAGTATCAGGTAGGCTATATGTATTTGATCAGACCACATATTGAACTTGTATTTATGTATGTGCCTTACAAGTGTATCTTCTTCTAGGCTAACTATTTGAAGAACAAAACCAACCGTTCTAAAGTGAAATTCCAACAGACAACAGGATCGCGTAGCTATACTGCACACTGCGAGGCTCTTGTAAATAGCTTCTACTTCCTTCTGTGCCATATTATCGTATCTATATTGACTTGTTCCAAATACAGAGGAAAGCCCGTGCGGACCAAAAAGAACCTGGACCGAATGCAGTGCAAATCTTCAAGGATTGCCACACCAGCAAGATGAAGGCCATGAGTACACCAGTTCAAGCCGCTATTGTAAGTCCTTACTCCTCCTGCCTTTGAACTGATTGGTACTGTGATGTGTTCATTTAACTACTTGGTTTCCAGCCAATGTCAGTTACTCTGTTCACTTTTATACATAGTTGTCTTAACGTATCATTTCACCTTACATGGTTTAAAAGATATGAAGGATATTCTTTCGGTCTTGATCTGTAATCTAGTTGTTATGTTCACGTGCGCACACAATGATAAAATAGCCTGTTTGTTTTAATGATGTCATACTATGTTCATCCTACTTTAAACCATGTCTCTTTATCCTTAGATGTCAACGAATGTGAGGAAATAGACAATACAGTAGGCATGCTACATGGACATATGTTCCGAAAATGATTTTATTATGTAGTTGGCACTACAATACATGCTAATGTATTACAGTAGTTCACAAAAATAAGTTATGTATAAACATGTAACCTACTTTGTTTGTTTTTATCTCATTAGTAACTTATCTGGTACACTAATCTACAAGTTCAAACTTTCAGGAAGTTATGGAACAAATGATTGAACAGCCACAACCACCTGAAGGTGATGAGGCTACCACAGGCACAATGTCACCTCTTGCTGCAGTGCGTCAGTATCTCTCCACTAACGGTGCAAAAAGCACCTTCCTGTGTAATTCTGGATTGGTTGTCAAGGTAACCTCATCCAAATCGCCTACTGAACAAAATCTTCCTGCTAGACAGAGTGATATATCTGTGCTCCAAACACATGTCCAATCCCTAATGGACATCGTTTCGGAAATAAGAATAGTGGTTGAAAAATGTCGTCAAGATATGAATGGTTTTGAAACCAGACTATCAGACATTCGCTTCGTTATTCAAGAGCAATGGTGGAAAAAAGGTGAAGACCGTGTTGCTCCATCAGATTCTATAGCCTGAAACATTAGCACTCAGGTCAAATGATCTGTGCTTCTATACATCCAATGGTGATTTTATCTGCAAGGACTGTAAACTTTATGCCAACAGGCCTTTTGTTGTATGATTGGAATTTATTTTGTTGTGATACAGCATTTATGATGCTGCCAAAGGCTGCAGTAATTATGATGCTATTTTTGTATAGTGTAGGTTTATCTTAGTAATGTATTCGGCCGAAAGCTTCATAGGAGCCCAACATGCCAACATTCGTCGGGTCCATTCCAATTGGGCTAAAAACGATTATGGGTCGAAATTGGCATGTAGCCCACTAAAAATATCTGGGCCTAAATCAGCATAAGCTTTCATATTTTTCTGGTAGGCATGTGCCCGTAGTGGGCCTTTAACATGCCTAAACATAATTTGGGCCCTCAGTAACCATAGGCGGTTTACAGGTGTAAATATCTCGAGCCCATAAAAAACATGGGCCTTTAATAGACCGAAAGTGAGATTGGGCCCTGATTGTGCCAAATAACCCACTGGTCTTAGTAGGCCGAAATGGTGGTCCATTTACGATGCGGATCTTTGACAGGCCGAAATTCGGGTGGGTCATAAATGCGCCGACCTAATACATGGGCCTTTAACAGGCTGGAACTTCGGTCGGGCTAGATTGTCGTCATTTTTATATGGGCCGTTAATGGGGCCGATGTGATGTTGGGCCACATATGGCCCATGGTTTTCATCCAATGTTAACAGGCCGAAAATCACAACAGGTCGAAAGTGGCCCAAATCTATAGTGGGCCTCTAACAGGCCGAATGTCAGACATGGTCGAATATGATCCAAATCCTTCACGGTTGTTTATGGGTCGAAAGTTACAATGGGTTGTAAATGGGCCCAAATGAAGCAGGACCTTTAACAGGCCAGAAATACACCGGGCCGTAATTCGGCCCAAATACTTAGCGGACTGTTAACGGGAAAAAGTGACCATGGGCCGCGATGATGACAAGTTTAGGGTAGGCCATTGACGGGTCGATTTGACACTAGCCGTACGGGCCTTAACAGAGAATGTTGGGCCTTTAGCTGGGCCGGCCCATTATGGTCTGCAAAATCTTGTGGGCCTTTAGCCGGGTGGGCCCATTGTGGTCCGCTAAATCTTGTGGGCCTTTAGCTGGGCCGGCCCATTATGGTGTGCAGAATCTTGTGGGCCTTTAGCTGGGCCGGCCTATTATGGTCCGCTAAATCTTATGGGCCTTCAGTTTTGCCGGCCTATTTAAACTTTATGGGCCACTTTGGGCCCGTCCACGTGTCAACATATCATAGGCCCATCTCGACCATTGGATGAGTGACACTTGTGCCAACGCAGAGCTGATGCGTGGTTCCGTCGGCCAATGAGAATTTTACATGTGGAAAATCGGCATTGGTCATGGCTGTTAGCGGGTTATCGGATCCAAAACTGGACCCGATAGCTTAACGGTGCTTAACGGCATCCCATTACGGTGGATGCCACGTGTCAGTCACCCTTGACGAAAGCACTTCTATGACGCGCGATTTATCGTCATGGAAGTGGACACTTCCGTGATGATAATTTTGGTAATGTCATGGAACACTTCTACGACAGCACAGGTATGACTATCTTGATTCTATCATAAAATCATCATGGATGTACATGCATGACAAAAAACGTGACCTACTATGACAAACACGTATCATCACAGAAGTGTATTTTTTTTGTAGTGCATGTGCTCTTCAGATCTTGGTCTTTAACATTGTTGATGGTGTCAGAGCTCCCAAGCCCAAGGATGGGGGCCTTGTTGGCCTCTTCGCAAGCTGCCCCGGCAAGGGGCTTGCGGGGAGCCGCGCAGGTCGCCTTAGCAAGGCTTGTTGCTGAGCGTGGCCCTGCTTGCCTCTTGCTGCTTGCTACTCTAGGTAGATGTCTTGATATACTTTGTACCTGTCTTGCCTTCTGCTATCTTCCTCTGGTTCGCCATTCCCTATTGTAGGGGTGGCTGCGACCGTCCGTGCACAAGTAAGGGGTACAGAAGTACCCACACTTTTGTACACCGACAGGAGCCCCCGGGCCTGGGCCACACATAAGCGCAAGGCATAGTTGGGCCAGGCCTAAAGCAGTGTGCAGGCGGGCGTGGCAGAGGCGAACCGCCATGATATGTTTGTCAGTTGCGATTCCCCACAACTCGCGTCGAGTGCGTGACATGGGGGTCGTGCGTGGGATGGCCTCAGCATGCTCGCGTCGTCTCGTAGTCGATAGCAAAGAGGTGTCCCGTGCTTCCCTTATCAAAAATGAAGGAATCTACAGGGGCGCTACTCATTTACTAAGTGGACTCGGGTCGCAGCCTGCATGGCACCGCTCCCCACGATCACGGGGTGGCAATTGGTCGTCCCACCCGTCCTCATGCCCCTTCTTCTTTGCCACATACCTTCCATGCGTTGGGAAGGGCAGGTGGCGGGCGTGAAGGATGTGGGCATTAATGTCGAGGCAGAAAATCAGGCACTTATGGATTGGGGGAGCGGGCCGGTTCCGATTCCCCATGCTTCAAGAGGCCGCATTGGTCGTGCGGGGCGGCCGCCCCTTGTGCTGGGTGGCCAGGCCCCGACCTTGCTCCTCTATAAATGGGGGAGAGGAATGGTGCTTCTCCACACTCGCCTCCTTTCCCCCTCTTGCTCGCCATCTTCTTTCGACTCTCCATGGTGAAAGGGCGCGCTAATGCCTCGACAACGGTGACGAGGGCTTCTGCTTGACAACGCGTCCCTCCTTCCTCGGAGCCTCTGGAAGAGCCCGCTACGAGGGGGAGAGGAAGGGGACGGGGCCGAGGTCGCCGCGGTGCTCGGGGAGGAGGCGGACGGGGCGGCGTACCCGTTGTGCTCCTGCCGGTGGCCCCTCCTTCGATGGGCGGCCACATCGGGGACCAACCCTAGGAGTTCTTCATCATGCTGCATAAGCCTGTGTGCAGTCGCCTCCGGCTTCCGACTCCGTTCGCTTGGGTGATGGAGGAGGAGGCCCCGTGAACCTTGAGGCTTCACATGAGGGACTGCGGGAACAGTGACATGTGGGCTGACATCGACTTTCCCCGCCCTTACGTCATGTATCTTCATCAGGGGTGGAAGACCTTCGCACGTGCCCACAGCTTGACGGAGGGGCATGTTCTCTATTTTAAGTTAATGGAGAGTGGCCTGCTCTTCGTCAAGGTCTTCGGGAACTCTGGAATTCGCCTAGGGTGCTGCGTGGAGAGCTCCACTAACGATGAAAGCTCCTCCTCGAGCGAAAGTGGCGAGGAGGACAGTGCCAATGACGATGAGGGCAGCGGGCAGGAGGATGACGACTCCGACTCCGGCTGACTGCCAGTGGCCGCACCATCGTCTGGCCCGCTCCCTCCCCCGGCAACATGCCTTGCCAGGGGCCTTGTCCTGTTGTCCCTGGCGATGGTGGTTGGCGGGCTCCCTCGTCAAGCTCTCCATCGCCCAATTCCCCATGCCCGTCACCTTGCGCGGCCTACCGTGCCTGGAGAGGAATGGGGCAAGAACGAGGATTACGGGACACTTATCTTTTTCTCAATTTGTAGGCACTTGCCAAATCTTAACTTTCTAGGAAATGTACTCTACCCAGCCCATGCTTATGTTTTGTAATATCTGTACTTGCATCAGCATATCAATGAAAAAGATGAGCTTTTGCCGGGAACTCATGCATGTGTACGTTCGTGCAGAGGCAAAATGCCCCTTTAATGAAAAATAAATGAGTCTCCCCGGCAAGCTACATTGCCGGCGCTCTTGTGCCTGCCGGAGAATCACATCTGCCGGGTTACAGGCGCAGGGTCCAACCCCCTGCTAAACTCTTCTTTTGCCCATGGTTACTGCAATTACCCAGACCAAAGCAGCGCTCGAGTCAGGGATGGGAGCACCCAAGTCTAGATAGAGTGGTAAGGTTTTCTAATGCGCAAGTCACAAATTACGAACATGAATGGGCAGGGGAGGAACTTTATCTGATTAAGTTGTTGATGGAGACGTTGCGCCAAGCAATCTTCTCAATCTCTTGCCGGGGTATTGTCACTGCGACCAGAGGGAAGAGAGGACAGGGTCATGGAATTTTGGTGGTTTCCCAACACCTGTTGGAATCTAAGGTAGCACAATATCCTAGACAAGTACGCATGCATACATATATATATATATAAACATGGAAACTAGCAGGAAATTGTACAAGCTAAAAAACTATCTCGCTGCGCGTAGGGTGTGCGAGTGGCTCTGTACATAGGGTTACATGCCTTGCCGACAAGGCTAGTACAAAAGGGGATTGCTGGAGCTCCCGGCAACCGCGCCCTATGGGTAAAACTTGCGAAGATGTTCGTTGTTCCGGGAGTTGCTCACTAGAATGCCATCTTCGGTCTCCAGGCAGACTGCATCAGGCCTGGTGACTCGTATTACCCGATAGGGGCCTTCCCACTTTGGCGTATACTTGTTTGAATTCTTAGCAGACTGAACGCGCCAAAGAACAAGGTCGCCTTCCTCAAGGCTTCGGGCATGAACCTTGCGGCTATGATAGCGGCGCAAGGCTTGCTGGTAGCGAGCGGCTCGCACAACAACTCAAAGACGATCTTCCTCAAGGAGCTTTGCATCATCTTGGCGCAAGTGCTCTTGCTCAAGATCATCATAAGCGAGCACTCGAGGTGACCCGTATATGAGTTCAATGGGGAGAACTCTTTCTGCCCTGTAGACCAGGGCAAAGGGTGTCTGGCCAGTGGCTCGATTTGGTGTCATTCTAAATGACCAAAGAACTTTTGGCAACTCATCAATTTAGCGCCTTCCACACTTGCGTAGCTTCTCGAAAGTCCTTGTTTTGAGGCTTCGCAACACTTCAGCATTTGCCCTTTCTGCTTGGCCATTGCTTCTTGGATGAGCAAAAGAAGCAAAACATACCTTGCTGCCAAGGTCCTGGATATACTGCATGAAGGTGCGGCTCGTGAACTGTGTGCCATTGTCAATGATGACTCTGTTTGGCACGCCAAAACGGCATACGAGTCCCTTAAAGAACTTGACGGATGATTGTGCTATCACCTTCTTCACTGGCTCCACTTCCGGCCACTTTGTGAACTTGTCAATCGTGATGTACAAGTACTCAAAGCCCCTGATAGCATGGGGAAAGGGGCCCAATATGTCGAGCCCCCAGACTGAAAATGGCGAGGAGAGAGGGATTGTCTGAAGGGCTTGAGCTGGTTGATGAAGCTTCTTTGAATGAAACTGGCACGCTTCACACTTGGTTACTAGTGTTGTTGCATCCTGGAGGGCAGTGGGCCAGAAGAAACCTTGCTGGAACGCTTTGCCAGCAAGGGCTCTTGACCCTATGTGGGAGCCACATATGCCTTCGTGTATCTTTGCCAACAACTCCAGTCCGTCCTCCCGAGGAATACACTTCAATTTGATGTCGTTTGGCCTTCTTCTATAAAGAGCATCATCCACAAATGGGTACATGCTAGACCGACGGGCTACTTTCTCTGCTTCTTCCTGCTCCTCGGGGAGCTCCCCTGTTTGGAGGAAACGGATTGTATGTTGTGCCCATGCCGGAGCCTGGGGCTCGATGGCAAGGACCAAAGGCATGCTTTCTGCTGTGGGGGCAGCTACCTCAACGGCAAGGGCCTGGCCCCTATCGAGGGTTGCTACTCTTCAGCAAGCTTGGGGTACCCGGCAACTTCTTTGTCGGTGGCTCCTGGGAGCTCTGCGGGAAAGTACTTGTCGGGCCCCGCTTTCCTTCGCTTGTTCTGTTCAGCTGATGGCTCGATGGATGGCTAAGTTAATTGAAGCACAAAGGTACCTGGTTCCACAATTAGCTTGAGGGTAGCGTGCTTCGACAAGTCATTGGCAATGTTGTTCTCTGCTCAAGGCACATGCTCTGCTTGTAGACCGTCAAAGTGTTCTTCCAACTTCCTCACTTCATCCACGTAAGCCTCCATCAACGGGCTTTGATAATCCTTGTTGACTTGCCTGATGACAAGTTGTGAATCTCCTCTCACAATAAGCTTCCTAATCCCAAGGTCATCCACGATCCTAAGACCAGCGAGCAGCCCCTCGTATTCAGCAGTGTTGTTTGTTGACCTCTCCCGGGGGAAGTGCATCTAAATCACGTACCTGAGGTGTTCTCCGGTGGGCGCGACGAGTAACACGCCGGCACCTGCACCTTGTTACAAGAAGGATCCATCAAAGTACATAACCCAATGACTACTTTCCTCTTTGTCGGGAAGGGTGGTTTCTTGAACTTCTTCATTGGGCGTGGATGTCCATTCTACTATGAATTCTGCCAATGCTCTGCTCTTGATCGTCGAGGTACTTTCAAATCTGAGCCCAAAGCTTGACAGCCCCACTGCCCACTCCACAATCCTCCCCATCGCATCTGGATTGTGCAGTATCCGTTGCAACGGGAGATGACTGATGACGGTGATCTCATGTGCTCGAAAATAATGACGCAGCTTTCTCGAGGCTATAAGGAGGCCAAAAAGCAACTTCTGCATCCCAAAGTACCTTGACCTAGCCCCCTGCAAAAGGGAGCTGACAAAGTAGACTGGGTGCTGCACCACCTTCTTCTTCTGCTTTTCCTCGCTTTCTTGCGCAGATGTTGTTTTGCCGGGATCGGATCCTGCCGCGGGTTCTCCCTTGCCGAGGTCGGATCCTGCCGGGTCCAGTTCTTCTCCTAAGGGCCTTGTCGATGTTGTCGCCTCTTCCTCGACTTCTCTCTACGCCACTAGCGGAGCACTAACCACTTGATTCGTTGCTGCCAGGTATAGCAGCAACGGCTCTTGTGGCCTGGGCGTGACCAGTACTAGTGTAGAGGAGAGGTATTTCTTCAAGTCCTGCAATGCTGCCTCTGCCTCCGGGGTCCATTTCATTGGACCTGCCTTTTTCAAAATCTTGAAAAAGGGGAGGGCACGCTCAGCAGACTTAGAGATGAACCTGCTTAGGGCGGTAACGCAGCCGGCAAGCCTTCAGACATCTTTGACCCGCCTTGGCGCCTCGATTTGCTCGATTGCTTTGATCTTGTTGGGATTTGCTTCGATCCCGCATTGAGACACGAAGAACCCAAGAAGCTTGCCGGACGGAACGTCGAACACGCACTTCTCTGGGTTGAGCTTGAGGTTGATCTTGCGCAAGTTTGCAAAAGTTTCTTCCAAGTCCTGCACGAGCGTAGCTTTGTCTTTAGTTTTGACCACTATGTCATCCATGTAAGCTTACATGTTTCTATGGAATTGGGGCTCAAATCCAATTTGGACTGCTCGAGCGAACGTTGAACCAGCGCTCTTTAACCCGAAAGGCATTCGCACAAAACAGTACGTACCACATGGGGTGATGAACGCGGTTTTCTCTTCATCTTCCTTTGTCATGAAGATCTGATGATACCCTGAGTAAGCATTAAGGAATGACAATAGGTCGCACCCAACGGTGGAGTCCACTATCTGGTTGATACGTGGTAATGGGAAAGGATCCTTTGGACAGGCTTCATTGATATCCGTATAGTTGATACATAGCCTCCACTTCCCATTTGCCTTACGTACTACGACCGGATTGGCCAACCACGTCGGGTGGAGAACTCCCTTGACCAAACCCGCCACCTCCAACTTCATGATCTCCTCGATGATAAACTCTTGTCGCTCCAAAGCTTGCTTTCTGACCTTCTACTTGACGGGCCGTGCATGAGGGCAGACAGCAAGATGGTGCTCAATCACCTCCCTGGGAACGCCGGGGATGTTCGATGCTTGCCATGCAAACACGTCGACATTTGCCCGCAGGAAGGCGACGAGCGCGCTTTCCTATTTGCTGTCAAGGGTGGAGCTTATGACGAAAGCTCCGCCCGTGCCATCCTCCTTGACGGACACCTTCTTGGTTTCTGGCGGGGCCGCCTTGGACCTTTTTCTCTTGCTGGTAGAGCTCTTTGGTACATCTCCAGCGGAAACACAACACTCCAAGGAGGCGCGTTTGCCGGAGAGGGTACAGGAGCCCTTGCTGGAGCCAGGAGTCTTGTCGATGGCCGAAGCCTTACTGGTCCTCTTCCCGATGGCAGGAGTAGGTGCCTTGGCGGCAGATGCTGCAACCGCCTCTCGATAGAGCTGATCGGCGCAAATGAGCGCGTCCTTCCTATCACATCCGGCAGTGATGACGCTCATCGGGCCAGGCATCTTCAACTTGTTGTAGGTGTAGTGCGACGCTGCCATGAACTTGGCCAGCGTAGGGCGGCCAAGGATCCCGTTGTATGGCAACGGGATCTCAGCAACATCGAAAATGATCCTCTTTGTCCTGTAGTTGAGGTCACCACCAAATGTAACTGGTAGCGTGACCTTTCCTTGGGCTGACTCCTCCCTGGATTGATCCCTTGGAACGTGCCTGTCTCCTCAAGATCTTCATCGGGGATCTGCAGCCTCTTGACCATGTTGGGTGAGATCAAGTTAAGGTCGGCCCCACCATCAACTAACATCTTCGTCACCTTGAGGTTGCGAATTGTTGGGGATGCCAACAACGGCAAACATGCGACCGCAGTGATGCAATCAGGGTGATCCTCGGCGTCGAAAACGATAGGCGTGTGAGACCACCTCAACGGCTTCTGGGCATCAACCATTGGTTTTGTTGCATTAATCTCACGTGCCCATTGTTTCAGTTGGTGGCGGGAAGAATGTAGCGAAGCACCTTCATTGACACAAATGACTTATGTCGCCTTCTGGAACTCATGTTCGATGGATTCGTTGTCATCATCACGATCGTCATCCTCCTCCTTCTTGTCGCGGCCTCGGGCAGGCCTTTCTTATTGCTTTTTCTTATTGTTGCGCCCTCCTTGGCCACCGTGCTTCTTGCCGGACCCTTCAGCGCCTCCTTGGCCGTTCTCCTTATCTCGTCTCTCGTACTCAGCCCTTTGCTTCTTCATCAGCAGCTCCACTTGGCGGCAGTTCTGGAGGTCATGGCCCTTGGTACGGTGAATCTTGCAGTACTGCTTGTCAGAGCCTTCTGACTTGCCGGCAACCGCCAAGGCCCGGCAGGCGTCACACCCGGCAACCTCCTTGTCGGGGTCGTCGACCTTGGCCTTCTAGGCGGTGTTGGGGTCGCCGAATTCCTCAAAGGCAAGCACAGTCTTGCCCTTGCGCTTCCTGTTACGCCGGCGGCCTTTCTTCACTAGGGTGACCATGTCTTCGTCTTCTGAGTCACTTCCCGCGTCAGCGTCTTCGCCGGGGTACTTCTTTCCTTCCTCCGCTCGGGCGCATCTGTCAGCCAGAACGTACAGCTCGGCAACATCTGCGATCTTGTTCATGGACAACTTTTCATGCATCTTTCAATTACGCACGTTCTGGTGGAATGCGCTGATGACAGCGGCAGGATGAACATCGGGGATGTTGTACTGCACACGGCTCAACCTCTATATGTACTTGCGCAAGGATTCGCCGTCTCTCTGAGGGATCACGTACAAATCACTTGCCTGCCCAGGAGCTACGTGGCCGCCTGTGAAGGCACCAACAAACTCGTGGCACAGGTCGGACCAGGAGGCAATGGAATCTATCGGCAGATGCATCAACCATGACCGGATGTTGGGCTTAAGTGCTAACGGGAAATAGTTGGCAAGTATCTTGTCGTCTCGTGCTCCGACAGCTTGCATCACAATAGTGTAAACACTCAAGAACTCAGACGGGTGAGTCTTGCTGTCTTACTTCTCTGGGACCTCTGGTTTGAACATGCGGGTGTTGGGCCACTGGAATTGCCGTAGTTCGCGGGTGAATGCTGGACAAGTGATTTCATATGGCAAGTCACTAGCATCCCCCAGCACAGGCCTATACTCAGCGGGCCCAGCACGCCTATCGGACTGGTGACGTGCTTCCCGTCGCCGTTCAATAGTAGTCCGGGCGTCCTCCTTGAGGCGCTCTTGAAGAACTTGGCGCTGGTCACGGCACGTCCGTGGGTCTGATGACACTGTGGACCACGTTGTCCCGGGCGTCGCCCCGACGGGCCGACCGTGGCGGAGGGGAGTGCACCGTGGTTGCGGCGTCCTTGACCCTTCCACTGCCTGCACGTGTCGGCTCGTCATTTCAGCGCCTTGAGGAGCTTGCTCCCCGGTGGCCATATTTTTTGGCATGGCCAATAAGGCTTTGGATAGCAGCCCTCCACTCTTCTTGCTTCTCCAAGGCAAGAGGGAAGTCGAGGATCAACTATGCTCATGACAGTGCTTCCGCTCGCGTGGGCGGCAGCGACAGGTGCGAGGAATGGGAGGAACTCAGACTTCTAACGACGTTAGAAGGAGTCCCACCTCGATTCCGCGCTCGCGTGCTCTTTCCGCCCGCACCATGATGTGCGTGTCGGCCCTGCGTGTCTTGAGAGTGACGCTGAGGGCTCTTGCCGCGGCAGCGCCCGGGGTCCTCAACATCGCGGCACGGTTCGTCGTGCATGAGCTGAGGAGACCGTGGCATGCGTGTTGGCGAGGTCGATCTCCTGCCGTTGGAGGTCCCCGCACCACCCGCAGGTGGCACAGCTCCACCCTTGGGCACGGCGGCACACCGACCTCCGTCACCGCTGCGGAGGACGCCGGCGGCTTGGCTTCTGGTATTCGGATGATGCGGACGATCTCAATCTCCTCCACCACTGGCGCCCACCTCGTCATCTGCTCGCGCGGGTGCGGGTGGAGCAGCCCTGGATGGGTCGTCCGCCGTGGTCGTCTTCTTCTTAGGAGCCATAGTGATGAAGGTGGTACTGTCCTAACTATGGACCAGATTCTTACAACTAAAATTCCCCTACCTGGCGCACCAAAGATGTCGGGGAAACTGATCACCTATAGGGTCACAAGGATCCCTTCTACGTTCACGGGGGATTAGTTACACGAAGAGCAGGTCAAGTCATTAGCACACAAAGGGTTTTATCCAGGTTCGGGCCACAGAGATGTGTAATACCCTAGTCCTGCTTTATCTGGTTATATGAGTGTTCTTGAGCTTTTGAACTAGCTACAGTGCGTGCCTTGTCCAAAAGTCTGAATCCTCCCTTTGTGCGCCTCGGGCCTCCTTTTATACACAAAGGGGTTGCCACAGTGGTGCACAGGAGGTGGCAAGCTACAGTGGTATGAGCTTATCGCTCGATCAATGTAGGACAAGTGCATTTAATGTGATGCATATGTGTCCTCTCGCTTTATTGGGGATGGCAACAGAGGCCATCCCATTCTTCGTTGCTCCTCCTCGGCTCGCCACGCGTCTGGGCCGACGAGGCATGCAGCGAGACGCTGGCCAACCAGCTGCTATGTTGGCAAAGTGGTAGGCTTCCACGAAGATCTGCATGCCGCCATGCTGGCATGCTTATCGCCGCGTTGGAGTGGTGGTGAGGTGGTGAAACCCTGCCGAGCGCGGGCCTGGCCATGGCCTAGCGATCGTCCCCGACAAGGTTTGCTGGGGGCCTTGGAGTCGTCCCCGACAAGGGTCTTGTCGGGGGTCTTCATCATTTCATCCCACATGGACTCATGGGTTGTCGATCTTCGTCAGGAGCCACATGCTACCAGGCATGTGCTCTTCAGATCTTGGTCTTTAACATTGTTGATGGTGTCAGAGCTCCCAAGCCCAAGGGTGGGGGCCTTGCTGGCCTCTTCGCAAGCTGCCCCAGCAAGGGGCTTGCCGGGGGCCACACAGGTCACCTCGACAAGGCTTATTGCCGGGTGTGGCCCTGCTTGCCTCTTGCTGCTTGCTACTCTGGGCAGATGTCTTGATATCCTTTGTACCTGTCTTGCCTTATGATGTCTTCCTCTGCTTCGCCATGCCCTGCTGTAGGGGTGGCTGTGACCGTTCGTGCACAAGTAAGGGGTACAGAAGTACCCACACTTTTGTACACCGACAGTATCATCATAAGCATCATGCATAGCAAAAGTGGCATCATCAATATCATGCGACATATTGGAATCAATAGCAGGTGTAGGTGTCGCAAGTTTACTCAAAACAGAAGGTGAATCAAGTGTAGAGTTAGATGGAAGTTCCTTACCTCCCAACGTAGTTGAGGGAAAAATCTTGGTTCTTTGATCTTTCAAATTCCTCATAGTGATCAACAGATATAAATGTTGGGGAACGTTGCAGAAAATTGAAATTTTTCCTACGGTTTCACCAAGATCCATCTATGAGTTCATCTAAGCAACGAGTCTTGGGAGAGAGATTGCATCTACATACCACTTGTAGATCGCGTGCGGAAGCGTTCGAGAGAACGGTGATGATGGAGTCGTACTCGCCGTGATTCAAATCACCGATGACCAAGTGTCGAACGGACAGCACCTCCGCGTTCAACACACGTACGGAGCGGATGACGTCTCCTCCTTCTTGATCCAGCAAGGGGAAGGAGAGGTTGATGATGATCCAGCAGCACAACGGCGTGGTGGTGGATGCAGCAGAACTCGGCAGGGCTTCGCCAAGCTGCTGCGGGAGGAGGACGAGGTGTAGCAGGGGAGGAAGGCGCCAAGACACAAGGGTGCGGCTGCCCTCTCCCCTGCCCTCCTTTATATAGGCCCCCAGGGGGGCAGCCCTGGGAGATGCAATCTCCTAAGGGGGCGGCGGCCAGGGGGGGTGGAGTGCCCCACAAGGCAAGTGGT
>NC_041389.1:303941008-303948046 GCF_002162155.2 Triticum dicoccoides
CCCCCCCCCCCCCCCCCTAGGGTTTCCAACCCTAGGCGCAGGGGGGCCAAGGGGGGCGCACTAGCCCACTAGGGGCTGGTTCCCCTCCCACTTCAGCCCACGGGGCCCTCCGGGATAGGTGGCCCCACCCGATGGACCCCGGGACCCTTCCGGTGGTCCCGGTACAATTCCGGGTGACCCCAAAACTTTCCCGATGGCAGAAACAACACTTCCTATATATAATTCTTTACCTCCGGACCATTCCGGAACTCCTCGTGACGTCCGGGATCTCATCCGGGACTCCGAACAACATTCGGTTTGCTGCATACTCATATTCATACAACCCTAGCGTCACTGAACCTTAAGTGCGTAGACCCTACGGGTTCGGGAGACATGCAGACATGACCGAGACGGCTCTCCGGTCAATAACCAACAGCGGGATCTGGATACCCATGTTGGCTCCCACATACTCCTCGATGATCTCATCGGATGAACCACGATGTCGAGGATTCAAGCAACCCCGTATACTATTCCCTTTGTCAGACGGTATGTTACTTGCCCGAGATTCGATCATCGGTATCCCAATACCTTGTTCAATCTCGTTACCGGCAAGTCACTTTACTCGTACCGTAATGCATGATCCCGTGACCAGACACTTGGTCACTTTGAGCACATTATGATGATGCACTACCGAGTGGGCCCAGTGACACCTCTCCATAATACGGAGTGACAAATCACAGTCTCGATCCGTGTCAACCCAACAGACACTTTCGAAGATACCTGTAGTGCACCTTTATAGTCACCCAGTTACGTTGTGATGTTTGGTACACCCAAAGCACTCCTACGGTATCCGGGAGTTACACGATCTCATGGTCTAAGGAAGAGATACTTGACATTGGAAAAGCTCTAGCAAAACGAACTACACGATCTTGTGCTATGCTTAGGATTGGGTCTTGTCCATCACATCATTCTCCTAATGATGTAATCCCGTTGTCAACGACATCTAATGTCCATAGTCAGGAAACCATGACTATCTGTTGACCAACGAGCTAGTCAACTAGAGGCTTACTAGGGACGTATTTGGTCTAGGAATTCACACATGTATTACGATTTCCGGATAATAAAATTATAGCATGAATAAAAGACAATTATCATGAACAAGGAAATATAATAATAATCCTTTTATTATTGCCTCTAGGGCATATTTCCAACAGTCTCCCACTTGCACTAGAGTTAATAATCTAGTTACATTGTGATGAATCGAACACCCATAGAGTTCTGGTGTTGATCGTGTTTTGCTCGCGAAAGAGGTTTAGTCAACGGATATGCGACATTCAGATCCGTATGTACTTTGCAAATATCTATGTCTCCATCTTGAACATTTTCACGGATGGAGTTGAAATGACGCTTGATGTGCCTGGTCTTCTTGTGAAACATGGGCTCCTTAGCAAGGGCAATAGCTCCAGTGTTGTAACAGAAGAGTTTGATTGGCTCCGACGCATTGGGTATGACTCCTAGGTCGGTGATGAACTCCTTCACCCAAATTGCTTCATGCGCTGCCTCCGAGGCTGCCATGTACTCCGCTTCACATGTAGATCCCGCCACGACGCTCTGCTTGCAGCTGCACCAGCTTACTGTTCCACCATTCAACATATACACGTATTCGGTTTGTGACTTAGAGTCATCCAGATCTGTGTCGAAGCTAGCGTCGACGTAACCCTTTACGACGAGCTCTTCGTCACCTCCATAAACGAGAAACATGTCCTTTGTCCTTTTCAGGTACTTCAGGATATTCTTGACCGTTGTCCAGTGTTCCTTGCCGGGATTACTTTGGTACCTTCCTACCAAACTTACGGCAAGGTTTACATCAGGTCTGGTACACAGCATGGCATACATAATAGATCCTATGGCTGAGGCATAGGGGATGACACTCATCTCTTCTTTATCTTTTGCCGTGGTCGGGCATTGAGCCGAGCTCAATCTCACACCTTGCAGTACAGGCAAGAACCCTTTCTTGGACTGATCCATTTTGAACTTCTTCAAAATCTTTTCAAGGATTGTGCTTTGTGAAAGACCTATGAGGTGTCTCGATCTATCTCTATAGATCTTGATGCCTAATATGTAAGCAGCTTCTCCAAGGTCCTTCATTTAAAAACACTTATTCAAGTAGGCCTTAATGTTGTCCAAGAATTCTATATCATTTCCCATCAAAAGTATGTCATCTACATATAATATGAGAAATGCTACAGAGCTCCCACTCACTTTCTTGTAAACGCAGGCTTCTCCATAAGTCTGCATAAACCCAAACGCTTTGATCATCTCATCAAAGCGAATGTTCCAACTCTGAGATGCTTGCACCAGCCCATAAATGGATCGTTGGAGCTTGCATACTTTGTTAGCATTCTTAGGATCGACAAAACCTTCTGGCTGCATCATATACAGCTCTTCCTTAAGATAACCGTTAAGGAATGCCGTTTTGACGTCCATCTGCCATATCTCATAATCATAGTATGCGGCAATTGCTAACATGATTCGGACGGACTTAAGCTTCGCTACGGGAGAGAAAGTCTCATCGTAGTCAATCCCTTGAACTTGCCGATAACCCTTAGCGACAAGTCGACCTTTATAGATGGTGACATTACCATCCGCGTCCGTCTTCTTCTTAAAGATCCATTTGTTTTCTATCGCTCGCCGATCATCGGGCAAGTCAGTCAAAGTCCATACTTTGTTTTCATACATGGATTCTATCTCGGATTGCATGGATTCAAGCCATTTGTTGGAATCTGGGCCCGCCATTGCTTCTTCATAGTTCGAAGGTTCACCATTGTCTAACAACATGATTTCCAGGACAGGGTTGCCATACCACTCTGGTGTGGAACGTGTCCTCGTGGACCTACGAAGTTTAGTAGCAACTTGATCCGAAGTACCTTGATCATCATCATTAATTTCCTCTCCAGTCGGTGTAGGCACCACAGGAACATTTTCCTGAGCTGCACTACTTTCCGGTTCAAGAGGTAGTACTTCATCGAGTTCTACTTTCCTCCCACTTACTCCTTTCGAGAGAAACTCTTTTTCCAGAAAGGATCCGTTCTTGGCAACAAAGATCTTGCCCTCGGATCTTAAGTAGAAGGTATACCCAATGGTTTCCTTAGGGTATCCTATGAAGACGCATTTTTCTGACTTGGGTTCGAGCTTTTTAGGTTGAAGTTTCTTGACATAAGCATCGCATCCCCAAACTTTTAGAAACGACAGCTTAGGTTTCTTCCCAAACCATAATTCATACAGTGTCGTCTCAACGGATTTAGACGGTGCCCTATTTAAAGTGAATGTAGCTGTCTCTAGAGCGTATCCCCAAAATGATAGCGGTAAATCGGTAAGAGACATCATAGATCGCACCATATCCAATAGAGTGCAATTACGACGTTCGGACACACTGTTACGCTGAGGTGTTCCAGGTGGCGTGAGTTGTGAAACGATTCCACATTTTCTTAAGTGTGTACCAAATTCGTGACTTAAATATTCTCCTCCATGATCCGATCGTAAGAATTTTATCTTTCGGTCACGTTGATTCTCTACTTCATTCTAAAATTCCTTGAACTTTTCAAAGGTCTCAGACTTGTGTTTCATCAAGTAACCATACCCATATCTACTCAAGTCATCAATGAGAGTGAGAACATAACGATATCCTCCGCGAGCCTCAATGCTCATTGGACCACACACATCAGTATGTATGATTTCCAATAAGTTGGTTGCTCGCTCCATTGTTCCGAAGAACGGGGTCTTGGTCATTTTGCCCATGAGGCATGGTTCGCATGTGTCAAATGATTCATAATCCAGAGACTCTAAAAGTCCATCAGCATGGAGCTTCTTCATGCACTTTACACCAATGTGACCAAGGCGGCAGTGCCACAAGTATGTGGGACTATCGTTATCAACTTTACATCTTTTGGTATTCACACTATGAATATGTGTAACATTACGTTCGAGATTCATTAAGGATAAACCATTGACCATCGGGGCATGACCATAAAACATATCTCTCATATAAATAGAACAACCATTATTCTCGGATTTAAATGAGTAGCCATCTCGTATCAAACGAGATCCAGATACAATGTTCATGCTCAAACTTGGCACTAAATAACAATTATTGAGGTTTAAAACTAATCGCGTACGTAAATGTAGAGGTAGCATGCCGACAGCGATCACATCGACCTTGGAACCATTCCCGACGCGCATCGTCACCTCGTCCTTCGCCAGTCTCCGCTTATTCCGCAGCTCCTGCTGTGAGTTACAAATATGAGCAACGGCACCGGTATCAAATACCCAGGAGTTACTACGAGTACTGGTAAGGTACACATCAATTACATGTATATCACATATACCTTTGGTGTTGCCGGCCTTCTTGTCCGCTAAGTATTTGGGGCAGTTCCGCTTCCAGTGACCCTTCCCTTTGCAATAAAAGCACTCAGTCTCAGGCTTGGGTCCATTCTTTGACTTCTTCCCGGCAACTGGCTTACCGGGCGCGGCAACATCTTTGCCGTCCTTCTTGAAGTTCTTCTTACCCTTGCGCTTCTTGAACTTAGTGGCCTTACTGACCATCAACACTTGATGCTCTTTCTTGATTTCAACCTCTGCTGACTTCAGCATTGAAAATACTTCAGGAATGGTCTTCACCATCCCCTGCATATTGTAGTTCAACACAAAGCTCTTGTAGCTCGGTGGGAGCGACTGAAGGATTCTGTCAATGATCACCTCGTCCAGGAGGTTGATCTCCAGCTGGGACAGGCGGTTGTGCAACCCAGACATTTTGAGTATGTGCTCACTGACAGAACTGTTTTCCTCCATCTTACAACTATAGAACTTGTCAGAGACTTCATATCTCTCGACCCGGGCATGAGCTTGAAAAACCATTTTCAGCTCCTCGAACATCTCATATGCTCCGTGTCGCTCAAAACGCTTTTGGAGCCCTGGTTCTAAGCTGTAAAGCATGCCACACTGAACGAGGGAGTAATCATCAGCACGTGATTGCCAAGTGTTCATAACGTCTTGGTTCTCTGGGATGGGTGCTTCACCTAGCGGTGCATCTAGGACATAATCTTTCTTGGCTGCTATGAGGATGATCCTCAGGTTCCGGACCCAGTCTGAATAGTTTCTGCCATCATCTTTCATCTTGGTTTTCTCTAGGAATGCATTGAAGTTCATGTTGACATGAGCGTTGGCCATTTGATCTACAAGACATATTTTCCAAAGACTTTAGACTAAGTTCATGATAATTAAGTTCATCTAATCAAATTATTTAATGAACTCCCACTCAGATTGACATCCCTCTAGTCATCTAAGTGTCACACGATCCGAGTCGACTAGGCCGTGTCCGATCATCATGTGAGACGGACTAGTCATCATCGGTGAACATCTCCATGTTGATCATATCTTCCATACGACTCATGTTCGACCTTTCGGTCTCTTGTGTTCCGAGGCCATGTCTGTACATGCTAGGCTCGTCAAGTTTACCCTAAGTGTTTCTGCATGTGTAAAACTGTCTTACACCCGTTGTATGTGAACGTAAGGATCTATCACACCCGATCATCACGTGGTGCTTCGAAACGACGAACTTTAGCAACGGCGCATAGTTAGGGGGAACACTTTCTTGAAATTATTATAAGGGATCATCTTATTTACTACCGTCGTTCTAAGTAAACAAGATGCATAAAACATAATAAACATCACATGCAACTATATAATAGTGACATGATATGGCCAATATCATATAGCTCCTTTGATCTCCATCTTCGGGGCTCCATGATCATCTTCGTCACCGGCATGACACCATGATCTCCATCATTGTGTCTTCATGAAGTTGTCACGCCAACGACTACTTCTACTTCTATGGCTAACGCGTTTAGCAATAAAGTAAAGTAATTTACATGGCGTTCTTTAATGACACGCAGGTCATACAAAAAATAAAGACAACTCCTATGGCTCCTGCCGGTTGTCATACTCATCGACATGCAAGTCGTGATTCCTATTACATGAACATGATCTCATACATCACAATATATCATTCATCATTCATCACAACTTCCGGCCATATCACATCACATGACAATTGCTGCAAAAACAAGTTAGACGTCCTCTAATTGTTGTTGCATCTTTTACGTGGCTGCAATTGGGTTCTAGCAAGAACGTTTTCTTACCTACGAATAACCACAACGTGATTTTTGTCAACTTCTATTTACCCTTCATAAGGACCCTTTTCATCTAATCCGCTCCAACTAAAGTAGGAGAGACAGACACCCGCTAGCCACCTTATGCAACTAGTGCATGTCAGTCGGTGGAACCTGTCTAACGTAAGCGTACGTGTAAGGTCGGTCCGGGCCGCTTCATCCCACAATACCGCTGAAGCAAGAAAAGACTAGTAGCGGCAAGCAAGTTGACAAGATCTACGCCCACAACAAAATTGTGTTCTACTCGTGCAATAGAGAACTACGCATAGACCTAGCTCTGATACCACTGTTGGGGAACGTTGCAGAAAATTAAAAAAATTTCCTACGGTTTCACCAAGATCTATCTATGAGTTCATCTAAGCAACGAGTCTTGGGAGAGAGATTGCATCTACATACCACTTGTAGATCGCGTGCGGAAGCGTTCGAGATAACGGTGATGATGGAGTCGTACTCGCCGTGATTCAAATCACCGATGACCAAGTGCCGAACGGACAGCACCTCCACGTTCAACACACGTACGGAGCGGATGACGTCTCCTCCTTCTTGATCCAGCAAGGGGAAGGAGAGGTTGATGATGATCCAGCAGCACAACGGCGTGGTGGTGGATGCAGCAGAACTCCGGCAGGGCTTCGCCAAGCTGCTGTGGGAGGAGGACGAGGTGTAGCAGGGGAGGGAGGCACCAAGACACAAGGGTGCGGCTGCCCTCCCCCCTGCCCTCTTTTATATAGGCCCCCAGGGGGGGCACCGGCCCTGGGAGATGCAATCTCCCAAGGGGGCGGCGGCCAGGGGGGGTGGAGTGCCCCCCAAGGCAAGTGGTGCGCCCCCCCCCCCC
>NC_041389.1:303948187-303991697 GCF_002162155.2 Triticum dicoccoides
CCCCCCCCCCCCACCTTGGGTTTCCAACCCTAGGCGCAGGGGGGCCAAGGGGGGGCGCACCAGCCCACTAGGGGCTGGTTCTCCTCCCACTTCAGCCCATGGGGCCCTTCGGGATAGGTGGCCCCACCCGGTGGACCCCGGGACCCTTCCTCTGGTCCCGGTACAATATCGGGTGACCCCGAAACTTTCCCGATGGCCGAAACAACACTTCCTATATATAATTATTTACCTTCGGACCATTCCGGAACTCCTCGTGATGTCCGGGATCTCATCTGGGACTCCGAACAACATTCGGTTTGCTGCATACTCATATTCATACAACCCTAGCGTCACCGAACCTTAAGTGTGTAGACCCTACGGGTTCGGGAGACATGCAGACATGACCGAGATGGCTCTCCGGTAAATAACCAACAGCGGGATCTGGATACCCATGTTGGCTCCCACATACTCCTCGATGATCTCATCGGATGAACCACGATGTCGAGGATTCAAGCAACCCCGTATACTATTCCCTTTGTCAGACGGTATGTTACTTGCCCGAGATTCGATCATCGGTATCCCAATACCTTGTTCAATCTCGTTACCGGCAAGTCACTTTACTCGTACTGTAATGCATGATCCCGTGACCAGACACTTGGTCACTTTGAGCTCATTATGATGATGCACTACCGAGTGGGCCCAGTGACACCTCTCCGTAATACGGAGTGACAAATCCCAGTCTCGATCCGTGTCAACCCAACAGACACTTTCGGAGATACCTATAGTGCACCTTTATAGTCACCCAGTTATGTTGTGACGTTTGGTATACCCAAAGCACTCCTACGGTATCCGGGAGTTACACGATCTCATGGTCTAAGGAAGAGATACTTGACATTGGAAAAGGTCTAGCAAAACGAACTACACAATCTTGTGCTATGCTTAGGATTGGGTCTTGTCCATCACATCATTCTCCTAATGATGTGATCCCGTTGTCAACGACATCTAATGTCCATAGTCAGGAAACCATGACTATCTGTTGACCAACGAGCTAGTCAACTAGAGGCTTACTAGGGACGTATTTGGTCTAAGTATTCACAAGTGTATTACGATTTCCGGATAATACAATTATAGCATGAATAAAAGACAATTATCATGAACAAGGAAATATAATAATAATCCTTTTATTATTGCCTCTAGGGCATATTTCCAACTATAAATCCCAAGTAACTCAGAGAATAGAGCTATGCTCCCCAGCAACGGAGCAAGAAAAAGGTCTTGATAACCCACAAGTATAGGGGATCGCAACAGTTTTCGAGGGTATATTCAACCCAAATTTATTGATTCGACACAAGGGGAGCCAAAGAATATTCTCAAGTATTAGCATCTCAGTTGTCAATTCAACCACACCTGAAAGACTTAATATCTGCGGCAAAGTATTTAGTAGCAAAGTGTCGGTGTTCTGGATATGGGGGTATCCAGCCCTGCCTGCCTGCGGCACACCACGTGGCTCCATGGACGGTCTGGTATGGCCTAGCTTCAACATCAACAGCTCAAGACCTTCGCGAGGGGCCAAGCCTCGCGATGCGGACGATGCCAAGTCCCCCGAGGGGATCGTCCTCCTCAAGCTGGCTCCCGAGGGGCGGAGAGTTCTATGCAAGGTATACCTCACGAGGCTCAGCTAACGTGAGCCATGACGACCAAGGCCGGGCGGGCGCCAGGTGGGCGCAGAGCGCAGGTTTCCTCTTCAGTGCAAAGGTGGCAAACCACAGGCGCGGAGTCCTAAGGAATCAGCCAGAGGTTTCCATTCCGGTGCAACGAGACCAAGACCGGCAGGACGGAGGTCATCGACGAGCCCACCGCAGCGTCACGACCAGAGGCTTTTCGCAGGCGAAGACCACTTTTGTCAGGATAAGTTGTACTACTTGTCCCCTTTCAAATCCAGTCGTTGTGGGATCCCTTCCCACCAACACTTGGGAAGAGGACCAAGGCCACTATAAATAGGACTTAGCCACCACCATAGAGGGGCATCTGATCTTGTTCACATCCCCTCAGCTCTATCGATCTCAAGAACACCTCACCTCCTGAGGCCAGTTCATCCACTGTACTAGTCCATCCTCAGCCCTCTGAGGCAATCCACCAAAACGCTGGAGTAGGGTATTACACCGCAAGGTGGCCTGAACCAGGATAAACTATTGTATCACTTTGTCTCTTCGAGCTTGTCGCGCTAGGCTTAGGAGGATCACGGGTAGGCAGGCTGGGTAGGTTGAGATCTCTGCACGCACCCCAGAGTTCGAACCTCCCAAGGGTTTACGGAACCCGTAATCCGATATTTGGCGTGCCAGGTAGGGGTGCATCGGAAATCTTCCGCCCAACCGCCAGATCGCGCCACCAGCGCCGATGGTGGGCGCTCCTCCGTCGACCCAGCCGACACGCGCTTCCGAAGAAGCGTCGGGGTTGCGCTGTTTCACCCTCTCCCTATGGCAGGTGCAGTGGCCTCCCAAGTTCTGACCGGAGATGTCGCCACGCTACGATGGCGTGCCAGATCCGGCTGCCTTCCTTCATGCATACAAGGAGGCAGTCTGGGCGGCCGACGGAGACGAGAAGGTGCAGGCCAACTGGCTCCCCATGGCCCTTGTAGGCGCACCACGCGCCTAGTTACTCAATCTGTCAACGTCCTCTGTGGCCTCCTGGGAGGAGCTGCGCGACCTCTTCCTCGCCCGCTATGCGGCACCGGCGCCCCCCGTCATCGCAGCACTCCTAGGTGGCTCACAGGCACCGCCCTCCGACCGCCACATCAAGCAGTTCTACCGACAAGTAAGCGCTGCCCAGGCAGGCTCGGGGGCTCCCCCAGGCTGGGCAGCGCCCAAGGCCGACCTCACCTTTGGCCTCGAGGATCATCCAGCCACCACGACAGGAGCAGGTGCGCTCCCGATGCTTTGCACCCCCACCATCTGCAACGTGGCAGTCACCAGGACCCTCATCGACAGTGGAGCCAGCCTCAACATGCTCTCCACGGAGGCATTCGGCCTGCTGCACGTGCCACCCAGCCGGCTCCGCGCCTCCAAGCCTTTCTCCGGGGTCGGCGGCGGCTCCACCAGCCCCCTGGGGCAGATCCGCCTCCGTGTCACCTTCGGGACCCGCGACAACTACCGCACCGAGCTCGTCAACTTTGACATCACCCAGATTGACCTGTCGTACAACGCCGCCTTGGGGTACCCGGCCTTGGCCTAGTTTATGGCAGCGACTCACCCTGCATACAACCTCATTAAGATGCCTGGCAGCAATGGTGTCCTCATGGTGGCGCGGGACACCAAAGACGCGCTGCAGGCCCTCAAGCTCGCCTTCAGGTTAGCGGCATCCGCGCTGCCTGACGAGAAGGGGGATCCGGAGGCCCCAGAAGCGGCGCCTGCCAAGAAGAAGCAGTTGTTCTCCCAAGACCGAGCCGAGGCGAGGACGGCTAGCGGCACCTTCACCATAGGGGCTAGCCTCCCTCGGGACCAAGAGGAAGCGTTGGTCAACTTCCTGCGAGCCAACAAGGATGTATTCACTTGGGAACCCAAACACCTGGCTAGGGTCAGAAGGGGAATAATCGAGCACCAACTGAAGGTATGCCCAAACATGCGACCAGTGAAGCAGAAGGCACGTCGTCAGTCCGCCGAGAAGTAGGCCTTCATCATCCAAGAAACCCGCAAGCTGCAAGCAGCAGGGGTCATGAGGGAGGTACGATACCCGGAGTGGCTGGTGAATCCCGTCATCGTCCCCAAGAAAGGAGGGAAGGAGCGCATGTGCATTGACTTCACCATCCTCAACAAGGCCTGCCCGCATTGACCAGATCATGGACTCCACCGCCGAGTGCGACCTGCTGTGCTTCTTGGATGCCTTCTCGGGCTACGACCAGATCAAGATGGCCGTGCAAGATGTGGAGAAGATGGCGTTCCTGACCCCCTGCGGGGTGTACTGCTACACCTGCATGCCCTTCGGGCTGTGTAATGCTGGGGCAACCTTCCAGCGACTGATGCATATCGCCCTGGGCTCACAGCTCGGGAGAAACGCAGAGGCCTATGTTGATAATATAGTGGTGAAGTCTCGGGAGGCCAGGACCCTGATAGCAGATCTGGAGGAGATGTTTGCCAGCCTGCGCAAGGTGGATCTTCGGCTCAATCCTGAGAAGTGTGTGTTCGGGGTTCCCTCTAGCAAGCTGATGGGCTTCTTGGTGTCACATAGAGGGATCGAGGCCAATCCAAAGAAGGTCAAGGTGATAGAGGACATGAGCCCCCCACAGACCCTGAAGGAGATGTAGAAGCTGGCGGGCTGCGTAACCTCGCCTGGGCGCTTCATTTTCCAAGCTGGGGGAGCGCGCCCTCCCATTCTTCAAGTTGATGAAAAGGAAGGAACCATTCGAGTGGACCCTGGAGGCAGTCACAGCCTTTCAAGACCTCAAGAGATATCTGACCAGCCCGCCACTGATGGTGGTGCCGCGCCCCCTCGAGCCCTTGGTGCTCTATCTGGTAGCCACCCCTCACTCAGCTAGCACTGCCCTGGTGGCGCTAAGGAAGGAGCGCCCGTCCAAGAAACCTCGGCGGGATGCACAGCCAACGAGCAAGGCACAACACCCTCAGGACAGTGTGCCTAGGGCCTCGACTGACCCGGTGGTCGACATTCCTCCGTAGACCGCGATCGACCCCGCGGCCATTGGGGCTCCTGAGGGCGGACCCCGTGAAGCCATGGAAGACCCGCGCCCTCATGAAGAACAAGACTCCGCTGATGCCTCCCCCTCGTCGAGCATCATGTCTACTTCGTCAGCATGATACTAAGGGAGGCACGGGCGCGCTACCCCATGCCTCAGAAACTCATGCTCGCGCTCCTGGTCGCCTCCCAAAAACTTTGCCACTACTTTCAAGGCCACCCCATCAAGGTTGTTTCGGTGTACCCACTAGAGAGGGTGCTCCGGAGCCCGAACGCCGCTGGGTGAGTTGCTGAATGGAACATTGAGCTTCAGGCGTTCAATCTCAAGTTCAGCACCACTAGGGTCATCAAGAGTGCAGCCCTAGCAGACTTTGTGGCCAAGTGGACTGACACTCCTGACCACGGAGTAAGTGAGGACCGCTCCCTCTTGCCAGGAGACGAGAAACCGAACGGATGGATCATGTATTTTGATGGGGCATTTGCACGACAAGGCGCAGGAGCAGGGGCCATCCTCATCTCACCCACCAAGGACAAGCTCTACTACGCGGTGCAGCTCTGCTTCCAGCAGGGCGAGAAGGTCTCCAACAACATTGCTAATTCAAAGGCCTACTCACCGGACTCAGGGTCGCGGCATCACTGGGGGTGAAGGGCCTCACCATCAAGGGCGACTCTCAGCTCCTCGTCAACTTCTCCAACAAGGAGTACACACCTAAAGACGAACACATGGAGGTGTACCTAGAAGAGGTGCGCAAGATGGAGAAGCGGTTCATGGGCGTAAAGCTGCAGCACATGCCACGCGGAATGAACAAGGAAGCGGATGGCATCGCCAAGAGAGCCTCCCACGGGCTCCCTCAGGAGCCGAGGGTGTTTGAGAAGCAGCTCTTCAAGCCGTCTGTGACTCCCCATGCCACGACTCCAGCACCGCCTCAGGAGGACTTGCCTCAGGCACCTGTGATGGGCGCCCCAGCCTGTGGCCACCCCTCGGGGGCCCGCCTGCTGCTTGCGCTTGAGCCTCAGGAGGGGTGCTGGACCGAAGAGTTCAAGGCGTAGCTACTTCAAGGGACCTTGCCAGAGAAGGAGGAGGACGCCGAGCGTGAGGCCCGTCAAGCCATCGTGTACGGCATCCGGGATGGTGAGTTATATCGCAAGAGGCACAATGACGTTTCGTTGCGGTGCATCTCCAGGGAACAGGGGCTCGAGCTGCTAGCGGACATACATGGTGGGGACTGCGGGCATCATTCCTCGTCACGCACTCTGGTGGGCAAGGCGTTCTGCAATGGCTTCTACTGGCCCACCGTGCTCAACGAAGCTGCAGAGGTGGTGCGCTCTTGTGAAGCATGCCAGTTCCACGCCAAGCAAATCCACCAGCCCGCGCAAGGCCTCCAGACAATCCCGCTCACATAGCCGTTCGCGGTCTGGGGGCTGGACATCTTGGGGCCGTTCCCTCGAGCTCCAGGGAGCTACCGATACCTCTACGTCGCCATCGACAAGTTCACCAAGTGGGCGGAGGTAGAAGCCGTGCGCACCATCCCAGCTGGATCGGCCATCAAGTTCATCAAGGGAATCGTGAGCCGGTTTAGGGTCCCTAACCGCATCATCACCGACAATGGCTCGCAGTTCACCAGCAACCTTTTCAAAACATATTGTGCTAACCTTGGAACGCAGATATGCTACGCCTCAGTGGCGCACCCACGGAGCAACGCCAGGCCGAGCGGGCCAATGCAGAAGTCCTGAGGGGCCTCAAGACTAGGACCTTCAAGAAGAAGCTCGAGGCCTACAACAGGGGCTGGCTCGACGAGCTGCAGTTTGTGCTGTGGTCCATCCGCACCATCGCGACCAAGCCAACAGGAGAGACGTCGTTCTTCCTCGTCTACGGAGCAGAAGCGGTTCTCCCTCATGAGGTCAAGCATCGCTCCACGCGGATCCTAGCATTCGACGAGGTGCGCCAGGACGCCACGCAGGGGATGGATCTCGTGCTAGGGTAGGAACGCCACCTTCAAGCCTCGCTCTAGGCGGCGAGGTACCAGGCGCTGCGGCGGTACCCCTGCCATAGTGTCCGCCCCAGGACGTTAGAGGTGGGTGACCTCGTCCTGAGGCGGGTGCTCTCCAGGGAGGGGCTGCACAAGCTCTCTCCCATGTGGGAGGGCCTGTTTAGGATTGCCCGTGTCTCCAAGCCTGGTGCCGCGCGCCTGGAGACACAGGACGGGGTCCCCATACAGAACGCCTGGAACATCCAGCACCTCCGGAAGTTCTACCCCTTAAGAAAGGCTCTGGCCTGTGAAGCAAGGTTCCGGCCTGTGAAGGTCTCTGCTCGTGACACTCTCATGTAATAATGAGTGGGGCCGTACACGCCCCGAAGTATCCTGAGAGTCGCCCTGGGACCTCATTGGGGCTCCCTCCCATGTCTTAGTGGCATCACTTAGCTCTGTGCTGGTGAGAAGACTATATTAGGTACCGGACACGGCTGTTCATTTGCTTTTCGAAGTTGCTTGCAGTTTGTAGTGACCTTTCAATGGATTTGGTATTTTCGAACTCTGGTTCCTCGAGCTGTTTCCTTCTCCTGAGCTGTTTTTGGCCTGAGGGCATGAGAGAGGTGGCAGTCACCCGTCACTTCCTCTCACGCACCTCGCGTGGGGCTAGGCAGGTGTGTGCGCCTTAGGCCCGCCCTTGCGCGTGCGCACCGTGCCGAACCCTGGTGCTTCGGCTTCATCCTTGCGAGGAGCCCTTGATCAAGCTCACGGGCACCAGCACCCCTCATATATGTGCCCCCCGGGCAGCACGACACGGTGCATCAAGTCCGAGCTAATCTATGGCAGGGGCTCGCATAAGGAGGAGTGAGACGCTCGTCAACTTTTTCTCTTCCTTTGAAAGCAGCCCTACAGCAGCTCTGCGGTGGCTCCTGAGACCCCAAGGTGTCTCCCGGGGTCTGCAACCCATGGCTCCCCGGGAAAGGGGGCCCCGTCGAGTACCTAAGGCCAGGTTTTTGCAAGGCGGAAAACTACTATGCACATATCAAGCTAAGTTTTCCTACCTTAGCTTACTCAGATCGCAAACGTTACAAAACATCATCAAGATGGCAAGCATAGCATAGAGGGCATAACTGCCATAGTTCATTACATGCCCCCGCAGGGTATATCATTCTTTTTCGAATTACAGGAGAAAGAAAAGGCTAAACAAAGAGGGGCCAAAGGCGCACGAACCCGGCACCAGCGCCGCATCCTCAAGAAGCGCCTCAAGGTGGCCCGGTGCTTCACCAGTTCTCCCATAGGCGACCTGGGGCTGCGTCCGGTCTTGAGTCCAAGTTTGCCAGGCCCCAGCCTCACGCCAAGCTCCTCTCCAGCTTCACTGGAGTGCCGCAGCGGGACAAACCACCGATGTCCTCAACCCGAGCACGACAACGTGGGGGCCAGTTGTAGCCACCACTGCTCGAGCTCTCATCCGAGGAAGAGCTGCCGTCGCGGGAGGAGGAGCGCGCGCCGCCAAGGCCAAGCTCACCTTCGCCACCTTCGTCATCGCTGCCATCCCCCAGGCAGCACCCCATGCGGTGGCCATCCTCCCTGAACATCCTCACGTAGAGGGTCGCCAGGCTGTTGTACTTGAAGTGGAGGGTGCACCTTCCGCCCAGGCCACATGAGTGGGAGAAAGTCTACCAGCCGCGGGTTAGGACCACGCTGCCGGAGGCGGCGACCTCGGCACGGACCCATGAAGCTCTGCTGCATCAGCCATGGGCCTGCAGCCAGAGACCATCAAGCCCCAAGGAAGGAAGCTCGCCGGAGAAGAAATGTGGAAGCCAGAGCGAGGTGTCGGTCGGGCTCTCCAACCACACCATGAATTCAGGGAGCGTGTCTAGTGAGGAGAAGTGTGGCCGAGGTAGGCGCACGATCACGGCGCGCCTCCCTTCGTCATGGGGGCTGCTCCGAAGCCGGTGGCCCCCGCCGCGAGAAGAGGTGCCATTGCGGGCACCAAGAGGAGTGCCGGCTCTAGGGGTGCGCGCCCGCGCCCCCTAGGGGCCGCCGTAGGAGCCACAGGATGCTTGGGAGGACGGTCGCGACCGTTGTTGGGAGGCAGAGTGGAAGGCTCCTCCTTGGAAGCCTTCCCCTTCTTGGTCGTTGAAAACCTCCTCGGCGACGCCATGGGAGCAAGATGGAGAAGAGGAGAAGTAGGCGGAAGCAAGACAAAGGAGAGATGGGCACGAGGCTCTGCCCCTCCCTGACATTTATAGCCAAGGGAGGATAACCGCCAGCCTCCACGACCTCGCGCCATCATGATCTTTTGCATGCCGCATTGTTCCATCAAGTCGAACAGTTGCCGAGGCAGCATGGGGAAGCGGAGTCGCCCACGTCCCATCAATCGCCACACGTCATCAAGGCTGTAGGCGGTTAGGGCCCACGGCGCTCCGCACTTACCCTTTGGCTTCGCCTGGAAGCCAAGTCTGAGCGTGCCTTGGACCCGGGGGCTACTATTGGCATTCTGGATATGGGGGTATCCAGCCCTACCTGCCTGCGACCCACCACGTGGCTCCATCGACGGCCTGGTAAGGCCCAACTTCAACATCAACGGCTCAAGACCCTCACGAGGGGACAAGCCTCACGAGGCGGACAACGCCAAGACCCTCGAGGGGATCGGCCTCCTTAGGCTGGCTCCCGAGGGGCGGATAGTTCTATGCAAGTTATAGCTCACAAGGCTCAGCTGATGTGAGCCATGACGACCAAGGCCAGGCGGGCGCCAGGCGGGTGTAGAGCGCAGGTTTCCTCTTCAGTGCAAAGGAGGCAAGCCACAGGCGCGGAGCCCCGAGGAATCAGCTAGAGGTTTCCATTCCGGTGCAATGAGACCAAGACCGGCAGGACGGTAGGATGGAGGTCATCGACGAGCCCACCGCAGCGTCACGACTAGAGGCTTTTCGCAGGCGAAGACCACTTTTGTCAGGATAAGTTGTACTACTTGTCCCCTTTCAAATCCAGCCGTTGTGGGATCCCTTCCCGCCAACATTTGGGAAGAGGACCAAGGCCACTATAAATAGGACTTAGCCACCACCATAGAGGGGCATCTGATCTGGTTCACATCCCCTCAGCTCTATCAAGCTCAAGAACACCTAACCTCCTGATGCCAGTTCATCCACTATACTATTCCATCCTCAGCCCTCCGAGGCAATCCACCAAAACGCTGGAGTACGGTATTGCACCGCAAGGTGGCACGAACTAGGATAAACTATTGTGTCACTCTGTCTCTTCAAGCTCGTCGCGCTAGGCTTAGGAGGATCGCGGTTAGGCGGGCTGGGTAGGTTGATATCTCCGCACGCACCCCAGAGTTCGAACCTCTCAAGGTTTTGGGGAACCCGTAATCCGACACAAAGTAGTATAGAAGTAATGGTAATGGTGGCAATAGTAACAATAGCAGTTTTGTAGCAATCGTAACAGTGGCAACGGAGAAGTAACTAAGCAAAGATTAATATGTGAAAAGCTAGTAGGCAATGGATAATTATGTCGGATGTAATTCATCATGCAACAGTTATAACATAGGGTGACACAGAACTAGCTCTAGTTCATCAATGTAATGTAGGCATGTATTCGAATATAGTCATACGTGCTTATGGAAAAGAACTTGCATGACATCTTTTGTCCTACCCTCCCGGGGCAGCAGGGTACTATTGGAAACTAAGGGATATTAAGGCCTCCTTTTAATAGAGTACCAGACCAAAGCATTAGCACTTAGTGAATACATTAACTCCTCAAACTATGGTAATCACCGGGAAGTGTCCCGACTATTGTCACTCCGGGGTTTGCCGGATCATAACACGTAGTAGGTAACTATAACTTGCAAGATAGGATCAAGAACTCACATATATTCATGAAAACACAATAGGTTCATATCTGAAATCATGGCACTCGGGCCCTAGTGACAAGCATTAAGCATGGCAAAGTCATAGCAACATCAATATTAGAACATAATGGATACTAGGGATCAAACCCTAACAAAACTAACTCGATTACATGGTAAATCTCATCCAACTCATCACCCTCCAGCAAGCCTACGATGGGATTACTCACGCACGGCGGTGAGCATCATGAAATTGGTGATGGAGGATGGTTGATGATGATGATGGCGACAGATTCCCCTCTCCGGAGCCCCAAACAGACTCCAGATTAGCCCTCACGAGGAAGAACAGAGCTTGGCGGCGGCTTCGTATCATAAAACGCGATGAATCATTCGCTCTGATTTTTTTCTCCCCAAATGAAGATATGGAGTTCGAGTTGAGGTCAGTGGAGGTCCAGGGGGCCCACAAGGCAGGGGCACTCCCTAGGGGGGCGCCCCCACCCTCGTGGCCAGGGTGTGGGCCCCCTTCTGTTGATTATTTCATCAGTATTTTTTATTAATTCCAAAACATGACTCCGTGAAATTCAGGTCATTCCGAGAACTTTTATTTCTGCACAAAAATAACACCATGGCAATTCTGCTGAAAACAGCATCAGTCCGGGTTAGTTCCATCCAAATCATGCAAATTAGAGTCCAAAACAAGGGCAAAAGGGTTTGGAAAAGTAGATACGTTGGAGACGTATCAGCCACCTTCCAAAAAAAATTGGTATATAATTGATAGGTTTGGCACTTATCTGAATGTGAATATAACCCATCACTGTTGTTCAGCATGGATGCTACACTTCATATTTTTCTTGTTGTCTATAAGCTTCGGCAAGAAAGGATTAAGAGAGAATTTGTATTGACAATGATAGATTGATTAGCTAAGTATTACTTTTCGTACTATTATGCTCCTCAATATGAACATTCAGGATATTTAGTTAAACCATAAAGTAATCATAAACAATTTATTTATAATAGGGAATGAGTTCTTCTGACTTCCCCATGCATGGATATTTATAGTTGAAGCTAACCCTAATTTCTGTCATGAAATAGGTAGAAAGTCGCATAAATTGATTTGTAAGCTAAAAATTGGTTGGTCTAATGTTTGTTCCCTAAACTGAAGCAATTGAAACTTTATGAGTATCATTTCTACTTTTCTAGTATGCCGATGATTTTTGTCATCCTTGGGATTTAGTGGCTTGTGCCTTATAGGATAGGACATCTTATTCTAAAATGTCAATTATTTCCATCCAATTGTAGATTGTTGTCATGATTGGAGATGATTACCAACAGGAGCACTTGTTGGGGCCTATCACCAACAAGGTTGTGCAGGAGTTGCTTTCTGGGGGCTTGCTCATCTACAAGAGCTTTACCATTGTCAGCGAAGTCTCCACTGGATCGCCAATATCTATCCTAAATTTCTTTGGTGGCGATAATTTTGAGAGTCACCAATGGCACTTAGATGGATGCTTTACTTTCTTGTGAAGATGATGATACATATAAGATAGATGAGGGATGGTAAGAAGATGATGAGCATCTGATGGTGATATGCTTGTTGGTCTGAACGAGCATACATTATGTCAGTATCTTCTTCAAGATTTCATATCCCTGTTCTGATGCTTTGTTCTGGACATTACCTTTTCTTATTTTCTTGAGTAATGTAAGTGGTGCTTAATTGACTTTCTGATGTGGCGAGAATCCTGTATGCAGAGCTTTCGATAGTTCACTATGTACGCTTGTTTGATGATTCTGTAATGACCTATGTTAAAAGTGCTACTCCTAATGTCTCAGTTGGTAGAATAGCCTCCACAGTTTTTTTCTACTGGTTAATTTTCGTGTCACCTCCCACCACCCCTCCCACTTTAATTTTTTCTTCTTCACACTTAAAACTGAATTGCGTCTGATACTCCTTCGATTTATTCATGTTTTGATGTAGGGTAGAACCCTAGACGCCCGATCTTTCACGATTGGAGTGGATCCCAACGAGGAACACGAAGAACACAAGGGGAAAACATGAGGGGAAACACGAGAGGATTCACTCAAACCAACAAGATTCGATTACACACGTGCTAGATCCTCGAAACAAAAAGAGATACGCGATCCAAAGTCAACAAAGGACGATACATAGGGTAGCTAGTTCATCTCCGTGAGGAGTTCTTGAAGGTATTCCCATGAGGGGTCTTGAATCCAAGATGGATCTTCTCCATTGAGATCGTGGTCTCTCTCGATGGAGTAGATCCGGATGGATGAGCAAAGCTCTATCTCTCAAATGAGCTACCACATTGCTTATCCTAAAACATAGGTAGGAGAAGAGCATATATAGTCTGGGGGCGAAGGGGTACATGGGCCTCAACCCAAGTCATTGTGCGCAGGCAGGGCCGGAAGTTCCGGGTGCCGGAGGTTCCGGGCCAAGGTCCGGGGGGGTCCAGCCTAACCAGAGAGTTGGCAAGATGGGATATGGGCTGGCGTTCGGGGGGGGCGGAAGGTCCGGGTAGGCCGGAAGGTCGGGGTTGGTTCTGGGCTAACGAGGGAGTTGGTGCGCCTGGGCTTGTCTGGGTTGTCGGAGGCCGGAAGTTCCCGGGCGGCCGAAGGTTCCGGGGGCCAGAAGTTCTCGGCTTTGGCCGGAAGTTCCGAGCTGAATAGAGAGTTGATGCATGTTCCTTCTTCTTCAGCTCTCAGCTTCGTGGCTTGTGCGTTTTACCTGATCACACATGGTGTTTCTGACTTAGGCAGCAACCATGTCTCATTCGAATGTAAGGCAAGCTCAAGTAGGAGAGATGTCACGTCGGATTGAATAGCACGTGCTCGAGCTCTTATCATGGGTCCACTTGGAGCTTGGGTAGTCGAGGTAGTGTCCATGGGGATGACTGTGGGATGCTCCTCATCTCCCCTCCCCCTTGGGAAAGATCCGACCTCGGATCGAAATCCTCATCACCATGGTATGGGGAGAGATCGTTGACGTTGAAGATGTCGCTCACAAAGTACTTGTCACGTGTGATGTTGGTCTTCTAGGCCTTGTTGTTGTAGCGCTCAAGCACCTTGAAGGGTCCATCAGCTCGCGGTAGGAGCTTTGACTTGCATTCGTTGGGGAAGCGGTCATTGTGAAGGTGTAGCCACATAAGATCTCCAATGTTGAATATCATGGGTTGCTTGTTGATGTTGAGCTTGGTCACGAGTCATTGTACTTGGTGCTCGATGGTGTGCCTAGTATCTTCATGCATCTTCTTGAGGTAGTTTTCTCGGGTGTGTGCGCCCATATTGTCTCGCTCTTGTAGTGGTGGCGGTAGAATGTCCAATGGAGACAACGGGTTAAAGTCGTAGACGACCTCAAAGGGGGACTTGTCGGTAGTCGTATGTCTTGCATGGTTGTAGACGTACTCGGCGATGGGTATACACTCCTCCCACTCCTTGATGTTCTTCTTTATCAACACGCGTAGTAGAGTGGAGAGTATTCGGTTCATCACCTCCCTTTGGCCGTCGGTTTGAGGATGGTATGCCGAAGAGAACAAAAGCTTTATTCCGAGCTTGGCGCATATAGTCTTCCAAAAGTAGCTCAAGAACTTGACGCCACGCTCCGAGACGATAGTCTTTGAAACTCCATGTCGTCACAAGATTTCCCTACAAAAAAGATTTGCAACATGTGAAGCATCGTCTATCTTGTTGCATGGGATGAAATGAGTCATTTTAGAGAATTGGTCCACAACAACAAACACGGAATCTTTGCCATTTCGAGTTCTAGGCAAACCAAGCACAGAGTCCATACTAATGTCTTCCCATGGTGATACGGAATTGGAAGTGGCATATAGATACCATGGGAGTGAGCTTTTGACTTAGCTTTGCGACATGTCGAGCATCGGTTGGTGAAGCATGAAAGATCGCAAAACATCTTGGGCCAAAAGTAGTTCTTGGAGAGTGTGGCAAATGTCTTGTCGCGTCCAAAATGTCCCATTAGTCCACCTCCATGAGCCTCTTGCAAAAGTAGCAAACAAAGAGAAGACTCGGGGATACATAGTTTGTTAGCTCTCATAAGATAATCATCTTTGACGTAGTATCGTTCCCAAGATGTATGCATCAAACATTTGGCATAAGGAATAGCAAAAGTAGGATCATGTGCATACAAGTCTTTTATGTGCTCAAAACCAATGACATTCAATTCAAGTTGGGTAACAAGCATGCATCTACGGGAAAGCGCATCCGCCACAACATTTTCCTTACCTTTTATATACTTGATTATATAAGGAAATGACTTGATGAATTCGCTCCACTTAGCATGACGCTTGTTTAACTTAGTTTGACCCTTAAGATACTTAAGTGTTTCATGATCGGTGTGGAGAATGAACTCATGAGGACGGAGATAATGCTCCCAAACATGCAATACTTGAACTAAAGCATATAGCTCTTTGTCATAGATAGGGTAATTGAGTTGCGCTCCAGAGAGTTTTTCACTAAAGTAAGCTATGGGGCGCTTCTCTTGCATTAACACACCTCATATGCCATAACCGCTAGCATCACAATGTATCTCAAATGGTTTATCAAAGTTGGGTAATGCAAGCAAAGGAGCATGTGTAAGCAAATTCTTAAGCTCACTCAATGCAGTATCTTGAGATGGTCCCCAAACAAAGGGTGCATTCTTCTTACTCAAAGCATGTAAAGGTAAAGCAATGGTGCTAAAATCTTTAACGAATCTATGATAGAAACCGGCTAAACCAAGAAAACTTCGCACTTGTTGCAAATTTGTTGGTTGGGACCAAGTTGTAATAGCATTGATCTTAGATTCATCTACATGCACACCCTTAGAAGATACTACAAAACCCAAGAAAACAAGTTTATCAACACTGAAAAGGCATTTGTCCATATTAGCATAAAGGCGCTCTTTCCTAAGGGTTTGTAAAACATCTAAGATGGGTGACATGATCTTTGAGGGATTTGCTAAAAACAAGAATATCGTCAAAATAGACCACAACAAATACTCCAATGTAGGGGTGAAGAACAAAATGCACCACACGAATAAAGGTGTCGGGTGCTTTGGATAAGCCCATAGGCATGACTAACCATTCATATAAGCCAAACTTGGTTTTGAAAGCAGTTTTCCATTCATCACCCTCTTGGATGCGAATTTGGTAATAGCCACTCTTAAGATCAATCTTAGAGAAAATGGAGGCTTCGATAAGCTCATCTAGCATATCATCAAGGCGTGGAATGGGGTAGCGGTATCTAACGGTGATAGCATTGATAGGACGGCAATCGGAACACATGCAATAAGTACCATCTTTCTTGGGAACAAGGATTACCGGGACGGCACAAGGGCTCAAGCTTTCTCGTACATGGCCGTTGTCGATGAGTTGTTGTACTTGCCGTTGGATCTCCTTCGTTTCCTCAGGGTTGACGTGGTAGGGAGCCTTGTTAGGAAGAGTGCTCCGGGGATGAGGTCAATTCGGTGTTTGATGCCACGTAGTGGAGGTAGATCCGGAGGTAGCTCGTCAGGAAATACATCTTGGAATTCCTGCAATAAAGAAGACAACACTAAAGGTAGATTGTGTGAGGTGTTAGTTTTTGGTGCCTCGTCCTTGCGCAAAATGACATAGTGCATAACACTTTATGGGTTCTCACACACTTCTCTCATCTCACTTTTGGTGGCAAATAGTACTAGGTTTTTCTTGTCGCTCATCATGGAGACACTCATTTTGGGCTTGTGTCTCTCACTCCCTTTTGGGTGGCTCGCTCTTTCACTATTCTCTCCATGATGGGTGGCTTGCTTGTCGGTGATCACTTGGCTTGGAGACATAGGTCGTAGCACGTACTCCTTTCCTTTTATATTGAAGCTATAGTGATTGGTTCGCCCATTGTGGATGACGTCTCGGTCAGATTGATATGGTCCCCCAAGAAGGAGGTGGCAAATGGACATCGGAACGACATCACACTCCAAAGTGTCTTCATATGCTCCGATCTTGAAGGAAACTTGCACCATATGCTCGACTTGGATAGTGTCAGAGTCGTTTAGCCATTGGACCTTGTAGGGGTGTGGTGCTTCATCTTGACCAATTGTAGCTTGGAGCATAGCTCTTCACTCGCTAAGTTATGGCAACTCCCTCCATTGATGATGACCTTCACGGACCTTTGATACGTCTCCAACGTATCTATAATTTATGAAGCATTCATGCTATATTATTATGTGTTTTGAATGTTTACGGGCTTTATTATACACTTTTATATTACTTTTGGGACTAACCTATTAACCGGAGGCCCAGCCCATATTGTTGTTTTATTGTCTATTTCAGTGTTTAGAAGAAAAGGAATATCAAACGGAATCCAAACGGAATGAAACCTTCGGCAGCGTGATTTTTGGAACGAATGTGACCCAGGAAACTTGGAGTGCAAGCCAGGGGAGCATCGAGGAAGCCACGAGATAGGGGGGTGCGCCCACCCCCCCTACGCGCGCCCTCCACTCTTGTGGGCCCCTAGAGGCTCCCCCGACCGACTTCTTTCGCCTATATAAGTCCACATACCCTAAAACCATCGAATATCAACATAGATCGGGAGTTTTGCCACTGCAAGCCTCTGTAGCCACCAAAAACCTCTCGGGAGCCCGTTCTAGCACCCTGCCGGAGGGGGAATCCTTCACCGATGGCCATCTTCATCATCCCAGCGCTCTCCATGACGAGGAGGGAATAGTTCACCCTCGGGGCTGAGGGTATGTACCAGTAGCTATGTGTTTGATCTCTCTCTCTCTCTCTCATGTTCTCTCTATGGCACGATCTTGATGTATCGCGAGCTTTGCTACTATAGTTGGATCTTATGATGTTTCTCCCCCCTCTACTCTCTTGTGATGAATTGAGTTTTCCTCTTGAAGTTATCTTATCGGATTGAGTCTTTAATGATTTGAGAACACTTGATGTATGTCTTGCAATGTTTATCTGTGGTGACAATGGGATATCACGTGCCACTTGATGTATGTTTTGGTGATCAACTTGCGGGTTCCACCCATGAACCTATGCATAGGGGTTGGCACACATTTTCATCTTGACTCTCTGGTAGAAAATTTGGGGCACTCTTTGAAGTACTTTGTGTTGGTTGAATAGATGAATCTGAGATTGTGTGATGCATATCGTATAATCATGCCAACGGATACTTGAGGTAACAATGGAGTATCTAGGTGACATTAGGGTTTTGGTTGATTTGTGTCTTAAGGTGTTATTCTAGTACAAACTCTTGAATAGATCGATCCGAAAGAATAACTTTGAGGTGGTTTCGTACCCTACCATAATCTCTTCGTTTGTTCTCCACTATTAGTGGCTTTGGAGTGACTCTTTGTTGCATGTTGAGGGATTGTTATATGATCTATCTATGTTATTATTGTTGAGAGAACTTGCACTAGTGAAAGTATGGACCCTATGCTTTGTTTCCTATCATTGCAATACTGTTTCGCTCACTTTTATCATTAGTTACCTTGCTGTTTTTATATTTTCAGATTACAAATGCCTATATCTACCATCCATATTGCACTTGTATCACCATCTCTTCGCCGAACTAGTGCACCTATACAATTTACCATTGTATTGGGTGTGTTGGGGACACAAGAGACTCTTTGTTATTTGGTTGCAGGGTTGCTTGAGAGATACCATCTTCATCCTACGCCTCCTATGGATTTATAAACCTTAGGTCATCCACTTGAGGGAAATTTGCTACTATCCTACAAACCTGTGCACTTGCAGGCCCAACAACGTCTACAAGAAGAAGGTTGTGTAGTAGACATCAAGCTCTTTTCTGGCGCCGTTGCCGGGGAGGTGAGTGCTTGAAGTTATATCTTTAGATGTTGCAATCGAGTCTTTTTGTTTCTTGTTTTATCACTAGTTTAGTTTATAAAAGAAAAACTACAAAAAAATGGAATAGAGTTTGCCTCACACGCTTCATCTTTTTAATATCTTTCGTGAGAATGATGGAAAGGAAAATTGTGCTCAAGTGCTAGAAGAAGAATGCACTAAAATGTTTGGTACTAGATCTTTGTGTAATGAGCATGATTGCAATGTTGTTAGTATGAATTCCTTGAATATCCATGATGCTAATGATATGCAAAGCCACAAGCTTGGGGATGCTATGTTTGATGAATATGATATTTTTTGTCCCCCAAGTTTTGATATGCAAAGTTGCTATGATGAAAGCATGCCTCCTATTTATGATGATTATATTGATGAAAGTGGGTTTGGAAGAGTGACAACTTTAGGAAGTAGTGATCCCACTATTTTGGAGGATGTTGAATCTTATTGTGATGAATATGAAAGTGGATTTGGAAGAGTGTCAACTTTATTTAGTGATGACTCCACTATTTCAGAAGGGGTTCCAATTGATTATGAGAACAAAGTTGCTATCTATGATGATTATTGTGATGACTTGTATGCTATTAAGAACAATGAAAACCATGAAACTTGTCATCATGATTTTAGTTTTCAATTGGATTATGCTTCACATGATAGTTATTTTGTTGAGTTTGCTCCCACTACTATTCATGAGAAGAATTTGGCTTATGTGGAGAGTAGTAAATTTTCTATGCTTGTAGATCATGAAAAGAATGCTTTAGGTGCTGGTTATATTGTTGAATTCATTCATGATGCTGCTGAAAATTATTATGAGGGAGGAATTTATGCTTGTAGGAATTGCAATAATGTCAAGTTTCCTCTCTATGTGTTGAAAGTCTTGAAATTATGCTTGTTTTACCTTCCTGTGCTAGTTGATTATTGTTCCCATAAGTTGTTTGCTAACAAAATACCTATGCATAGGAAGTGGTTTAGACTTAAATGTGCTAGTCATATGCTTCATGATGCTCCCGTTATGTTTCAATTCTTATCTTTTATATGAGCATCATTGTCATCATCATGCCTAGCTAGAAAGGCATTAAAGAAAAGCGCTTGTTGCGAGACAACCCAATATTTATTCTTACTGTTTTTGTGTGTCCACATGATTATGCTACTTTAGTAATCATGTTTTATAGCTTTTGTTTCAATAAAGTGCCAGGTAAGACCTTTAGGATAGCTTACGGTGATAGTTGTGTTGATCCTGCTGAAAATCAGAAACTTTTTCACCCAGTAAATTGTTTTTATTAATTCACAGAAACGTGCTTCTGATCTGATTCTTTTCACTCTGGATTGGTACACAAATTCCTTAGGACTTCCTAATTTGGTAGGATTTTTGGAGTTCCAGAAGTATACGTTTGATACAGATTACTACAGACTGTTCTGTTTTTGACAGATTCTATTTTCTATGTGTTGTTTGCTTATTTTGATGAATCTATGAGTAGTATCGAAGGGTATGAACCATAGAAAATTTGGAATACATTATATATTACACCAATATGAATTTAGAATGAGTTCATTACAACACCTAAGTGGTGGTTTTATTTTCTTATACTAAAGGAGCTTACGAGTTTTCTGTTGAGTTTTGTGTTGTGGAGTTTTCAAGTTTTGGGTAAAGATTCGATGGACTATGGAATAAGGAGTGGCAAGAGCCTAAGCTTGGGGATTCCCAAGGCACCCCAAGGTAATATTCAAGGACAACCAAGATCCTAAGCTTGGGGATGCCCCGGATGGCATCCCCTCTTTCGTCTTCGTTCATCGGTAACTTTACTTGGAGCTATATTTTTATTCACCACATGATATGTGTTTTGCTTGTTGGAGCGTCATTTTCTTTTGTTAGTATTTGCTTTCTGTTATTTAGAATAATGTTTTGCATCTTTAGTTTCAATAAAAATGTCAAGGATGGCCTTTACCATGCTTATTTTGCTAGTATACATGTTGTTGTTTGAAAACAGAAAGTTTACCGTTGTTGCAAAAATTCCCTAGAAAAGTCAGAGCATGCTATAATGTTGAAATTTTTTGCATAATGAGATCTGATAAATATTCTACAGTGTAGTATTTTTCTCATAATTTTTGGAGTTAGGGAAGTATGATGAATCCTGCATTCTTTATAGATTGTACTGTTTTGGCAGATTGCTGTTATGTATGCATTGTTTGCATATGTTTGCTTGTTTAATGATTCTATTTGAGGATAGGAGTGTTAAATATGCAGAGACATTTAGTATGCAATGTGGAATAATAATTTTAGTGATTTTTTACAGTAGAAAATGATAAGGTTTTGCATTGTTTTATACTAGCCTATCTCACGAGTTCTTGTTGAGTTTTATGTGGATGAAGTTTTTGAGAAATAGAGAAATCATGATATGAGAGGAATTAAGGAGACACAAAAGCTCAAGCTTGGGGATGCCCAAGGCACCCCAAGATAATATTTCAAGAAGTCTCAAGCATCTAAGCTTGGGGATGCCCCATTAGGCATCCCACCTTTCTTCTTCAACAACTATCGGTTAGTATCGGTTGAGCCTAAGTTTTGCTTCTTCACATGAGTTGAGCTATCCTTACAATGTCATTTTATTTTGTTTTGCTTGCTGTTTGAATACAATACCAAGATCTGAAATTCTTAAATGAGAGAGAGTCTTCATATAGCTACATAATCATTTAGCTACTCATTGATCTTCACTTATATCTTTTTGGAGTAGTTTGTCATTTACTCGTGTGCTTCACTTATATCCTATGAGTAAATGGTTGAATGAGTTGAATGTCATAAATCTGAAACTATATATGTTTCATTTGCTTATCCCATGGAAAGTAATGAGTTTACATCTAAGAAATAGAGGTTGTAAATTTATTGAAGGTTAGCAAGCATTGTATTAGTCATTTGAACAATTCATGAAAGTATATTGAAGGAAGGGAGATTCCACATATAAATATACTATCCTAGACATCTTTTATAATTGTGAGCATTCATTAAGTATGACATGCTAAAGAGTTGATGCTGGACAAGGAAGACGACGTAATGGGTTATGTTTTCTCACATCTCAGTTAAAGTATATTGTCATGGATCATTCAAACATGTTGAGCTTGCCTTTCCCCCTCATGCTAGCCAAAATTCCTTGCACCAAGTAGAGATTCTACTTGTGCTTCCAAATATCCTTAAACCCAGTTTTTGCCATGAGTGTCCACCATACCTACCTATAGGCGGTATTTACCTGCCGTTCCAAGTAAATTTGCATGTGCTAAACTCTAAACCTTCAAATAATAATCTGTTTTGTATGCCTGAATCGCTCATGTAGTGACTAGGGGCTGTCAGTATCTTCCATGCTATGTGGGTTATTCTCAAGATGAGTGGACTCCGCTCATCATCCATGAGAAAAATGGCTGGTAACCGGGATGCCCAGTCCCATGATCAAAAGATCAAAATCAAATCAAAAATAATTGCAAACAAAACTCCCCCAGGTTTGATGTTAGTTGGAGGCACCCGTTGTTTCGAGCAAGCCATGGATTGATGATTGTTGGTGGAGGGGGAGTAAAAACTTTTACCATTCTATTTGGGAACCGCCTATAATGTATGTAGTATGGAAGATATAGGGAACTCTTGGTTGTTATGTTGACAATGAGATCATACCTCTCAAAATTATTTATCTCTATTTCAAAATTGAGCTCTGGCACCTCTGCAAATCCCTGCTTCCCTCTGCGAAGGGCCTATCTTTTACCTTTATGCAAGATTCAAGGTGATATTCACCTTTCCCTTTTTCATTTTATCCTTTGGCAAGCACCTCGTGTTGGAAAGATCCTGATATATATATCCAATTGGATGTAAGTTAGCATGAAATATTATTGTTGACATCACCCAAAGGTGAATACGTTGGGAGGCAACACTATAAGCCCCTATCTTTCTCAATGTCCGATTAAAACTCCATAACCATTAGTATTGCGTGAGTGTTAGCAATTGTAGAAGATTATATGATAGTTGAGTATGTGGAGTTTGCTAAATCAAAGCTCTGACTTAGACCCTTCCTGAAAATAAGATGAATTGCAATTGTTTGATGACTAAGAATGAAGTTTGCTAGTTTTATGGTCTATGCTTTAACATGTGAATTGCTTGTTACTTGTTCGTGAGAAGTTTTATGAGATGAACTACTGTTATGACATATAATGATGCTAGAAAAGGTGATTGAAATTGTCATTGATCAAACTTGTGCACCTGCTAGCATTCACACTTCATAAATTCTTTCTTTTATCATTTACCTACTCGAGGACGAGTAGGAATTAAGCTTGGGGATGCTGATATGTCTCCAACGTATCTATAATTTATGAAGCATTCGTGCTATATTATTATGTGTTTCGAATGTTTACGGGCTTTATTATACACTTTTATATTACTTTTGGGACTAACCTATTAACCGGAGGCCCAGCCCATATTGTTGTTTTATTGTCTATTTCAGTGTTTCGAAGAAAAGGAATATCAAACGGAGTCCAGACGGAATGAAACCTTCGGCAGCGTGATTTTTGGAACGAACGTGACCCGGGAAACTTGGAGTGCAAGCCAGGGGAGCATCAAGGAAGCCACGAGATGGGGGGGTGCCCACCCCCCTGGGCGCGCCCTCCACTCTCGTGGGCCCCTCGAGGCTCCCCCAACCTACTTCTTTCACCTATATAATTCCACATACCCTAAAACCATCGAATATCAAGATAGATCGGGAGTTCCGCCGCCGCAAGCCTCTGTAGCCACCAAAAACCTCTCGGGAGCCTGTTCTAGCACCCTGCCGGAGGGGGAATCCTTCACCGGTGGCCATCTTCATCATCCCGACGCTCTCCATGACGAGGAGGGAATAGTTCACCCTCGGGGCTGAGGGTATGTACCAGTAGCTATGTGTTTGATCTCTCTCTCTCTCGTGTTCTCTCTATGGCACGATCTTGATGTATCGCGAGCTTTGCTACTATAGTTGGATCTTATGATGTTTCTCCCCCCTCTACTCTCTTGTGATGAATTGAGTTTTCCTCTTGAAGTTATCTTATCGGATTGAGTCTTTAATGATTTGAGAACACTTGATGTATGTCTTGCCGTGTTTATCTGTGGTGACAATGGGATATCACGTGCCACTTGATGTATGTTTTGGTGATCAACTTGCGGGTTCCGCCCATGAACCTATGCATAGGGGTTGGCACACGTTTTCATCTTTACTCTCTGGTAGAAACTTTGGGGCACTATTTGAAGTACTTTATGTTGGTTGAATAGATGAATCTGAGATTGTGTGATGCATATCGTATAATCATGCCCACGGATACTTGAGGTGACAATGGAGTATCTAGGTGACATTAGGGTTTTTGTTGATTTGTGTCTTAAGGTGTTATTCTAGTACGAACTCTTGAATAGATCGATCCAAAAGAATAACTTTGAGGTGGTTTTGTACCCTACCATAATCTCTTCATTTGTTCTTTGCTATTAGTGGCTTTGGAGTGACTTTTTGTTGCATGTTGAGGGATTGTTATATGATCTATCTATGTTATTATTGTTGAGAGAACTTGCACTAGTGAAAGTATGGACCCTACGCCTTGTTTCCTATCATTGCAATACCGTTTACGCTCACTTTTATCATTAGTTACCTTGCTGTTTTTATATTTTAAGATTAGAAATACCTATATCTACCATCCATATTGCACTTGTATCACCATCTCTTCGCCGAACTAGTGCGCCTATACAATTTACCATTGTATTGGGTGTGTTGGGGACACAAGAGACTCTTTGTTATTTGGTTGCAGGGTTGCTTGAGAGAGACCATCTTCATCCTACGCCTCCTACGGATTGATAAACCTTAGGTCATCCACTTGAGGGAAATTTGCTACTGTCCTACAAACCTGTGCACTTGCAGGCCCAACAACATCTACAAGAAGAAGGTTGTGTAGTAGACATCAACCTTCCATTGATGCCCGCCTTGGTGTGAAAGATATGGCATATTTGGTCTTCTTCTTGTTGATGTTGAAGTGTCAAGACCTTGGAGACAACGAGAGCGGTGCTCGATCTTCATCACAAAAGACTTGATCATCTTCATCCTCATTCACGCGCTGGTGCATGGCCACTTTCTCAAGGGCTTCCATTTCCTCTTCACTCATGGAGTCATAGGTTCCGTTGTCGCTGAGGATCATGGTATGCTTGTTGGCACACTCGAAGGACTTGTGGCCTCGGCCGCCACATGTGAAGCACTTGATAGAACTTGTCTTGACGGTCTCATCAGTTGGGGTTGTAGATGATGAAGCTCTCGGCTTGAAGTTGCTCGTGGTAGGAGGACGACTTGAAGATGTCAAAGTTTTCTTGGAACTTGACTTGTCGTTGTTGCTTGTAGAAGGTGGTGGAGTCATGGAAGCTTGGTTGTTGTAGTCGTATGTCTTGGAAGAGTATTTGGCGTACTTGAAGTCATCTTGCACTTGACGTTCTGCTTTGGTATCTTGGTGCACGAGCTCGATGAGGTTCAAGTACGGTTGGAAATCCGCAATCGTCTTGATAGGATGGTTGCGTCCATTCAAGAAACATGCCATAGTTTGCTCATCATCTTCTGTGACATTGGCTCGTATCATGGCAATCTCCATTTCCTTGTAGTACTCTTCAACGCTCTTTGTTCCTTGCTTGAGGAGTTGGAGTTTCTTGAAGAGGTTGCGGTTGTAGTATGTTGGCACAAAGCACACTCTCATGACATTGTTCATTTGATTCCATGTTGTGATGGGTGGTTCACCTCTTGCCTCTCAGCGCTCAAGGACTTGCTCCCACCAAATGAGGACATTGTCTTGAAATTCAAGGGATGACATGGCGATCTTCTTCTCTTCGTCATATTTGTGCAAACGAAAGATCTTGTCGACTTTCAATGCCCACGAAAGGTACTCTTTGGGATCATTCCTTCTGGTGAACTTGGGCATGGTGAACTTGAGTTTGCTGTAGCGTTTCTCTTCATTGTGTTGGGGTCGGAGGTGATGACGCCCTTGATGTGGATGGTTGTGAACCTCATGTTGCTCTTGGCGTGGAGGATTGTCATTGTCTTCTTGCTCTTGCCGAACTTGTGCTTCTTGTCGAGCTTGTGGTTCGATAGGAGCTTGTTGTTCTTGTCTAGCTTGTGGAGGAGCTTGAGGAACTTAATGATGCACTCGTGCTTGATATCTTCTTTCCTGAACTTCATCGTGAAGTGCTTCTTCTTCTTGATGTATTTGGCGGTTCCGGTTGGCAACGACACGGTTTGTATGACGGAGGGCACGTAGCGCCTCATGTGCTTGAGCTTCACGCCGTTCTTGTTGTTGACGTAGGGCGATGGCGTCTTGCTCATCTAGATGTTGGCATTATCGTTCTTGCACTCTTGTTGGCGTCGTTGTTCTTGAGCTTCCTCTTGTTGGCGTTGACATTGCCTTTCTTGTGCTTGCACGAATGTGCTTGATTTTGACGATGTCGATATTCTTGCTCATCAAGTTGCTCTTGTGTACCATTAACGTTTAGAGGATTGCGGTTTGCTTGGCGGTCTTGGTGCGCGGCTTGTCGAAGAGTGTTGGACGTCAGTGTACTTGAATGGGAGATGGAGTTGGAGTGATGACTGAGTGGCTCCATCGTGAGTAGGACGACGAGGTAGAAGAGCGGTTGACCATCATGGTTCGAATATCGTCTTTGAGAGAGGCCATGGATGTGTCAAAGTAGTCTCTTGTATGATGCTCGGATTGTCGTAGGTCGGTGGCGAGGTTGTCGATGTTGTCGCCCAAAGCTTGTTGTTATTGATGCAAAGCTCGTTGGGCGCCGAAGAGGTGGCTCTTGGTGACGTAGGAGGTCGAGTCGTTGTCTTACTCGATGAACAGTGGGTTGGTAGAATAAATTGGCCTATCCATCATTCCAAGCAAATGTGTGAGTGGGAGAAAGAGAAAAACTATATCAAATGTACCTTGACCGATGTTGAAGGTGGATCAATGATCACTCAAATGTGTAACAAGGAAATAGCACAATTGGTACCAATTCTTGTCGGTTCTCACACCTACACAATTAAAAGCCTTTGGTGGAGCTTGGTTAGGATGGTGGCCCAAATTTTACGCAAATGTTAGTGAGACTCAATAATGTTGGAAAAGATTCGCAAAGTCTCAAATGTAACAAGTAGACCAAGCAAGTAGGGGTACACGAAAACACACACGCAAATAGATAAGTGGGGTTTTGCAAGCCAAAAATGAGCTCATAATGTTGGAATCCATGGAAAATGCTCTTGTTGCACAACACTAGAGATACGCTAGCACGGTTGCACAATAGGCAGATACGAGACTTGTGCACAACCTACTTAGCAAAAATGCAACGACTTCTATCCCAAGTATGCTATATGTATGGTGTTTCTATGCTATGATCCAAGATGATCAAGTATGACAATCTTAATGTAGTATGATGCTATGGTTCTTGCTTAAAATCTCTTTGCTTATCTTTTCCTTTTGTTTAAAAGCTTGTTTGGTTCTTTCTCTTTTGAGCTCTTTCTCATGCAAAACTTGATGAACCAAGATAGCAATTGTGTATATGCTATGACAACCTTGTGACACAAGAGATGATACCAAGATATGGACACCAAGATGATGATATATGAAAATATCACTAATGTGCACAAGTAACGTTTCCGGCAATACTCAAAGGCTAGTCTCGATGGGTAAGTGACACAAGAGGAAGGCTATGGGGTTATCAATGCAATGGCAAGGAGTAGACAAAGATGTCGTCGAAGTTACCGTCAATGGTTTGTCTAGTGTAAGCAAGGACAAATGATGCTGAAGTGGTCGGAGTCATAGTGCACGGTCTTCAGTATGTTGCGAAGATGTCGCTGCACCGTAGTCAGAGTTGACGAAGTAGCAGAAGTCATTGAAGATGCGCAGACTTTCTATCAAGGCCGGACGGTCCGGGGTGGCCGGAAGGTCCGAGATGGTCGGAAGTTCTGGGCGGGGCCGGAAGTTCCGGGGGTCGCGATTCTGCCAAGAACAGGAAATTTGGGGATCGTGGATTTGAGCGGAGAAACATCGAGAAAAACCCAAATCAGAGTGGGGAAAGAAATTTTTTGGGTGGATGGAAGGGTGCCAAAGCTAGATCTACGTGCCACACTCGAAATCCGTGGATCAAATCCAACAAAACTTCATCAAACCAACAAATCACAAAATTTTTGGGAGGTCTATTTTTGTGGGGATGTTCAAAATTGGGACGAATAACAACAAAATTAGGCTATAAAACAAAGAGGGAGGCTCCAAAATCATGATCAACGTGGCTCATGATACCAAGATGATGTAGGGTAGAACCCTAGATGCCCGATATTTCATGATTGGAGCGGATCCCAATGAGGAACACGAAGAACACAAGGGGAAAACACAAGAGGATTCACTCAAACCAACAAGATTTGATTACACATGTGCTAGATCCTTGAAACACAAAGAGACACGCGATCCAAAGTCAACAAAGGATGATACATAGGGTAGCTAGTTCATCTGCGTGAGGAGGTCTTGAAGGTCTTCCCGTGAGGGGTCTTGTCCAAGATGGTTCTTCTCCATAGAGGCTGCAGTCTCTCTCAGTGGAGTAGATTTGGATGGATGAGCAAAGCTCTATCTCTAAAATGAGATATCACATTACTTACCCTAAAACGTAGGTAGGAGAAGAGTATATATAGTCTGGGGCGAAGGGGTACATGGGCCTGGGCCCAAGTCACTGTGCGCAGGCATGGCTAGAAGTTCCGGGCGAGGCCAGAAGTTCTGGGCGCCGGAGGTTCCGGGCCAAGGTCCGGGGAGGGTCCGGACTAACTAGAGAGTTGGCATGGTGGGAGCTGGGCTAGCATCCGGGGGGCGAAAGGTTCGGGCCAAGTTCCAGGTTGGTTCCGGGATAACCATGGAGTTGGTGCGCCCGGGCTTGTATGGGTCGTTGGAGGCTAGGTTCCAGGTTGGTTCTGGGGCGGCCGGAGGTTCCGGGGCCGGAAGTTCTGGGCTGAACAGAGAGTTGACGCCTGTTCCTTCTACTTCAGCTCTCAACTTTGTGGCTTGTGCGTTGTACCTAATCACACATAGTGTTTCTGACTTAGGCAACAACCATGTCTCACTCGAATGTAAGGGAAGCTCAAGTAGGAGAGATGTCACCTCGGATTGAATAGCACGTGCTCTAGCTCTTGTCATGGGTCCACTTGGAGCTTGGGTAGTCGAGGTAGTGTATATGGGGATGACCGTGGGATGCTCTGCATCATGTTTGCTTTGCCAGGTGTCAATTCAATTCAATCATATAAATATTTGGTAATTAAGAATCCAGAAATAATACCATATACATGAGATCATCTTCTAAACAGATCACCTCCCTCTCCGATTTATTTCTCCCACTATTCCCCTTCCATATTTAGCTCCACTAGGAAAAAAACACAACCATCAAAGCCACGCCCTCATGTGATCACGTATCACAATGAGAAAATTCCAACCCCCAACCTACCCGTTGCAGTCTTCCCTCGCCATGCCGCCGCCCATTACGCTGGCCACCACCACCTCAGTCCCAAGTCGGCTGCCACAACCCCCTCCCCCAGCATCCATGTACAGTGGAGCGGTGACAGCACGGCTGACCTAGGTGGGTCTCGGCCTCCCTCCTCCCTTCATCCAAGGCCGGAAGCTCCCCTCCCCGACCCGGTCTGACGGAGAGAGGGTCAGGCCTTGCCACTATGGTGGTCGCTATGGCCAGATCCAATTGGGAGAGCCACCGTAAAGTCTCCATCGACGGAGCAATAGCAGCCCGACAGAAGCTGGGTGCCCGATTGTCGTCCAGCAGCTCACCGTTTTCTTGATCTCATGCATGGTTTGACCTGTATAGAGGGTGGTGGATCTGAGACACGTCGGCGTTACCTCCATAGGCGGCTTTCTCATTGACCTCCTCTGAGCGGTGACAATGGTGGCCAGGTTAGAGCTTGATATATTCCAAGTTTAATCACCTTCCAAAAAAATCCATGAACTCACTCATGTTTGTACATTATGTAAATAATTATGGAGATATCATTACTAAGAGATTTCGTAAGGAGTGCATATGGCCCGACGTTCCTGTGTGCATCGTGAGGATATGGGAGCATCGGAGTTATACTACATTGCACTATAGTCTAAACTTTGTCAGGGTTGATTGAAAGGTACTAAATAAATTCTTCTTTACATGTGCATCACTATCAGCCAAAAATAATAGAATATGAATCTATCAATTTACTTGCACAGGTAGCAATAACAGAAGGTATTATTCCAGTAGACAAGATGAGCAAGTTCAAGAACTGTATTGAAGAAGGGATGGTCTACACGGTCTAGCTATAGGATCGAAAGTATGTCTAGAGGGGGGTGATTAGACTACTTGACCAAATAAAAATCTAGCCTTTCCCAATTTTAAGTCTTGGCAAATTTTAGCAACTTAACACAAGTCAAGCAATCAACCTACACATGCAATTCTAAGAGTATAGCAGCGGAATGTAAATCATTGCATATGAAGGTAAAGGGAAGGAGTTTGGAGGGAGAAAACTCAATGTAGACACGGAGATTTTTTGGCATGGTTATGATAGGTGGTGCTTGCTATCGTACATCCACGTTGATGGAGACTTCAACCCACGAAGGGTAACGGTTGCGCGAGTCCACGGAGGGATCCACCAATGAAGGGTCCACGAAGAAGCAACCTTGTCTATCCCACCATGACCATCGCCCACAAAGGACTTGCCTCACTTGGGTAGATCTTCACGAAGTAGCCGATCTCCTTGCCCTTACAAACTCCTTGGTTCAACTCCACAATCTTGACGGAGGCTCCCAAGTGACACCTAACCAATCTAGGAGACACCACTCTCCAAAAGGTAATAGATGGTGTGTTGATGATGGACTCCTTGCTCTTGTGCTTCAAATGATAGTCTCCCCAACACTCAACTCTCTCTCACACACAGATTTGGATATGGTGGAAAGATGATTTGAGTGGAAAGCAACTTGGGGAAGGCTAGAGATCAAGATTCTTGTGGTTGGATTGGAATCTCTTCGTCTCAACACATGAGTAGGTGGTTCTCTCTTAGAAAATGAGTAGTGGAAGAGGCACGTTCTGATGGCTCTCTTTCAAATGGAGAAGGGGTGCAGGGGTATATATAGCCTCCACACAAAATCTAACCATTACACACAATTTACCAAACTCGATGGGACCAAATAGTGAAACTCGGTGAGACAGACCTGGTTCAAAATGTGAACGTTAGGCTTTTCGGTGGGACCGATAATACCAACTCGGTGAGACCGATCACATGAACTCGGTGAGACCGATTTTAGTAATAATCAAACAAAAACTTGGTCGGCCAAACTCGATGGGACCGATCGCTCATTTCGGTGAGATCGAAATGTTACGAAAAGAAAACAGAGAGTTTGCACTCGGTGGACCGATCGCTCATCTCGGTTAGACCGAACTGATTAGGGTTTCTGGCTATGGCTATGTCAAGTGAACCCGGTGACGTCGGATAGATCAAATCGGTGGGGCCGAGTTTGACTTTAGGTTTAGGACATATGTGGAAATGAGGAAGTGGTTGAGGGTTTTTGGAGCATATCACTAAGCAGTTTGAACAAGCAAGCCATTAAGCAACACCTCATGCCCTTTTAATAGTATTGGCTTTTCCTATGGACTCAATGTGATCTTGGATCACTAAAATGAAAATGTAGAGTCTTGACCTTTTGTCAATATGTTTCCTTAGCATTTTGAGGGGTCCACATCTCTAGTCCATGTCATACCAATCATTGAACTTTCTAAAACATTAATCTTGAATGGATATTAGTCCAATGAGCTATATGTTGTTATGAATTACCAAAACCACCCAGGTATTAGTTGCACATTCATCTCCCCCTTTTTGGAAATTAATGACAACATATAGATCAAAGCTTCGACAAATGATAATATAAATGAAGTACATCATCGCTTTGAGAAGTATGTGATAAGCAAGAGCTCCCCCTAGATTTGTGCATTATTTAAAATTTGCTTTTGAATGCAAATGCACAATCGATTAGGATCATGGCTTACTCTTCCATGTCACATACATCTTGGTGGAGCGCTCAAAATGATAGAATATGAAATATGCACTCATTACCAAGACAAGATATGAATGATCATACATGAGAGATAGAATATCATCATTTAAGCACAAACATTAAAGTATGATATGATCAAACACATGATCATAGGAGTATCTCACACACAAACATAAAAAATGTATCACCCAAACAAGCAAGCAAATAAAGTAGCAAGAGAGGCAAAAGAAGCAAAACACTCTCTTTCGAAGCCTATGATCTATACACTTTCTCCCCCTTTGGCAACAAGTTACCTAAAAGCTTGAAAATGCATAGTGCTATGCGGCTCTCTAAGCACAATCTCCGGGAGCTCCGGAGTGTGAAGTTGGCGTGGGGAGGAGTCCTGCAATGAATGCATCCAAAGAGGTCTATGGAGCTGGTGGAGTAGCAGCTAGAGGAACAACAGAGGTTGTAGCTGTTGGTGTTGATGTAGTAGCCCTTGTGTCACTGGCTGGCAGGTGCAGACCTTTGTGCCCTTGGCACTCTCTGAAAAGCTTCAGTGGTAGCTCTCCCTCTTCTCTCTTTAGCTTCATCCTGGAGTTGCTCAACTGCAGTTCGGATCTCTGTGATCTTCAAGTCTAGATCATAAGACTTTGTCTCGATGATCCTCTTAAGACTCTCTTGGTTTTGAGTCAGGATTGTCAATCATTTCTCAATTCTGACAGTGTCCTCAAGAAGATAGCTAAGCTGATCCTGCTTGGTCTTGAGGTGAGCAGTTGAAGCATCTGGAACTTGTGAAGTTTGAGCTGCCTTCTCTACTTTAGCTTTCTCCCTCTTCTCCTGAGCCTCTACTGAAGTAGGATGTGTAGCATCCATGACAACCTCATTGTTTTCAAATTCAGGCAGCAGGGGAAGGTGCTCCTTGTCCAAGAGATATGTGCCTTTGCCCATCTTGGAGTTGATGAGCATCTAAATGTGTGGAGCATATCCACATGATCTCTTTTGATCAGCAACAGTCCTCTTGATTGTCTCTACAATCAATGGCATCACTTTGAACTTCTCTGGAATGTCAAACATGTGCAACAAATTGATGGAATGCCCTCTTATCATCCTGTCATCTCTAGACTTGGGCAACAATGTCTGCCTGAGGATAGTGTTGATTGTGGGCAGTCCAGACAGCAGATAGTACACAGAGCCAAACTTGTGAGCATCCAGGGCAGCATCAGGAATCTCCTTGTATATGTGTGCCATGGAGTTGTGTCCTTTCCTTGGCTTAGCATACACATCTGTGTCATCCTCTTGCTCTTCACGGGCATTGATAAGCTTGTCCCATTCAACAACTGTAGACTGGTACCTTGTGCCCTCAGTCATCCAAACAATTTTACCATCTGGGTAAAAATGTGTTGTGGAGTAGAACTACATCACCATCTCATCATTCCACTTGGTGAGTTTCTGGCCAACAAATGTGTCAACTCCAGTCAGTATGAAGCTATCATGAACTCCTGGGAAGTGATCTGCATTGTTATCAATGTAAGTCTAGTCAACCCATCTCATATCACTGACTATGGGCTTCTTGTCCAGGAGCACAGTCTCATAGAAATCCTACTACTCCTTTGTATGCAACCTATGTCCACATCAGTCCTCCTCCTGGTGGCATATGGGTCTGTCTGCCTCCATAGCCTGAGACCTGCATCCTTCCTTAGCTTCATGTTTTTAGCCACAGGATGTGTATCATCATGATCTAGGATATTGGGCTTCAGTTTTCTAAGCACTTGGGCTTCTTCTTCTTCCACTTCAGGCACTGGGGCCTTGTTCTTCTCAGCAGCTGGTATGTTCCTAGTTGATCTCTTGGGTGCTGCAGGCTTAGAAGCTTGAGCAGCAGCAGCAGCCTTGGGGCAGTCTTGGGCTTTGATGGAGCAGCCCCTGACTTGATGGCATCCCCCATCAACTTCTGGGTTTTGGAAGGAGGTGCAATGGGCTCTCCTCCTCCTCTTTATCAAATGAATGCTTCTCAACCTCAACCATTGGATCAACAAGCTTGCACCATCTTCCTCTTTTCCTTTCCTTCTTGTGCTTTCCTCCAGTAGCCTCTTTTTCACTTGGTTCAGCTGTGGCTTGAGTTGAGGCTCTGGCTTTTGACATTGGGATTCTTCTGGCTGGTACCTTCTTCTTCATACCTGGCTTGGTTGAAGCTGTTGTGCCAAACTCTTTCTTGATAACCTTTTTCTTTGAGGTGATTCCTCATCAACCATAAAGTCTTCATCCTCTGAATCAGACGTTCTCTTCTTCCTGTGCCTGGTTGCAGCCTTAGGCAGGTTGCTAGGAGTACTTCTGCTCCCATCATCATAGCTATTAGAGGGACTAGTGCCGTCACTCAAGTGAACCTGTTCCTCAGACCTGTTTTGGCTGTCATTTTTGTCAGACATGGCTGAAAGCTGAAGGCTGACCCTGTGAACAGATATAGTTGAGATAGAGTGGATGAGCATCACAAAGTGCAGAGATTTTGCAAAACAAATGAGTCAAAAAACTTAGTTTTAGTTTTCTACATAAGTCATTTCGGAGCTACCGATTTGTTAAACTCGGTGACACTAAAGCAACATTAGAGTCTAAACTAGTGAAATCGGTCAGACCGAGTCACAGTTTGGTGACTCCGAGATCGCTAGGGTTTCATTGAGAATTGAACTCGGTCACACCGATTGTAAGTTTTGGTCATACCGAAAATCACAAGTGCAATGGCCTGGGCCAAATCGGTGAGACCAATTTCTACAACTCGGTCGGTTCAAGATGAGTTTGGCGGAAACTTAACCCTAAGTTTTCGAATCAAAACTAATCTAAAGGGTTTTTTGATTAGATAGAAGTATCTCAATGTGGTAAGATTTGTGGAATTGACCTATGTGCAGGAATCAGAGGTAAAGATTGCACAAAGGGGTCGAGTTCATACCCTAACTCGGCGGTGAACTCGCTACGGTGACAACAGTGGCGAAGATTCCATTGACAATGACGGAGACCAGCGGCAGGAGGTCACTGGCGACGGAGGAGACGATTAGGAGACCTTGAGTCGGCAGAGCTGGACAGGCGCGGGCGAAGGTTTCGAAGAAATTTCCAAAATTTGACCTATGGGTATATATATCCACACCTTGTCGGTATGACCGAGTTGAGCAACTCGGTGAGACCGAAATGTTCAAATCGGTTGCACTGAGATTAAAACCTAGATCAACTCAATGAACTCGGTATGACCGAAAGGAATGAATCGGTCAAACAGAAATACATCAAGAGGTTTTGGAAGTTTAAGTCTATGACGAATCGGGGACTCTGAGTGCTCCTCACCCAAAGGGTTCGAATCTGACTTGATCAACCTTTGTGATGTAACATGAATAGAGTTCGAGACAAGAAAAGCATATATAGCTAGAGGGGGTACTTAGGCAATCTTGTCCATCCATTTGGCAAAAGAAAAGACCAAACAATCAAAGCAACAAATGGATGTCCTCAAATGAAGAAAATTATGCAACCAACATGCTCACACAATAAGATAGCAAATTAAATATGTGGCAAAGCATGCACGAACACTCTAGCATCTATCAAGCAATTGGCGATGACTAGGTCATCTATATATGAGTATATTGACCTAGGAGTCAAATGAGAACATTTGATCATAGGTCATACTCATCGTTTAAGCACAAGTGGGGTTACCACTTTTACATAAAGCATTGTTGTGTTCACACCATTAGAATTGCTTTAGCTCAATTCTTAGAGTAAAGCTCCCCCTAGATGTGATATCCCCTTTTAGAGGGATGAACTAACCTTGGGTTTTGTTGATGATAACTTCATGTAGATGTTGAAGATGTGGATGCTCAATGTTGATGTGGATCATTTGGAGCAATCCATTGGAGTGAGTTGCACTTTCAATACCTACATGGGTTAGTCCCACAAGGAACAAACAAGGATATCCATAGACATAGAGTGAAGTACACATAAGATGATGTCCATGAAAGCATTAGGTTACCTTGTCCCTTGACTTACTAACAAGAGGGTTTGTGACTCCTTGAACTAGTGCATGATGTGGAAGTTGATTGCACCTGTCCTTGCCAATATGAATATGAGTGAAGTATGTTGGCGGAGTCACCCTCAAGAACTATCTAGTTCTTTTTCTTCGAGATACACATCATCTTGATGGGAATCCTCGGGGCTGTAGATGTACTTGATGAAGTAGAACTTGAGGTAGTCTTGGGAACCCACTTGACCAAGGCCTTTGGAGCTTCTTCAAATGCATCAATCTCCTCTTGAAGCTTGTCCTTGCCTTTTAGCTTGTGGTCTTGTGGTGGAAGATCATCTTGAGCTTGTGTCCCCTTGAAGGAAGTAGGATCATACTTCTCTTGTTGAGAGACAAACTTCGTCTTGGGGTATTGATCTTCTTCCCATTCAACTCCATTGGCATTGAACTTTCGTTCAAAACCAACACCTTGATTCTTCCGGTGCCTTCCTTGCTTGCGTACAATTTCCTCAAATTGCTTACTTCCGGCAAGGCTCTTGTAAACACCTTTCTCTATAATTCCCTTCAATAAGCTATTTTCTTGCTCAAGTGTAAATTGTCTAAGAGAATCATTAGTGGAATCAAGAGAACTACTAGAAGCAACAATATTGGATTTAGCATGATTGTTGTTACTACTAGAAGAAGAATCTTTCTTACTCTTGTTGCTAGATTTTACTTGTGGCATGTAAGTAGACAAGAGTAAACGCTTGGCAATGTAAGGAGAACTTTTCTTCCGAAGATCATCATTGATAGCTTTTAAGAACCCATGCTCTTTCTCTAGGTTGAGCTTCTCGAAGCGTAGCTTCTCATGAGCTTTTAAAAGTTCTTGATGATCTTCTAAAGTAGTTTCATGAGCTAACTTAAGAGTGTTTAGTTCTTTAGTTAGACGCTCAATCTCCTTCTTATCATTGTCATTTGTTTCATCTTGATTAGCATGATTAATAGCAGTTTCATCATAATTTTCATCACTAGCATTGTCAACAAGTAACTCGTCATCACCTAGCAAATCATCTTCATCACTATTGAAATCAATATACTCGGGGTGTGATACCTTGGGGCCTTTAGCCATGAAGCATCTTCCAATTCCTTCATTTGGTGAGTCAAATATGTCATAGGAGTTGGTTGACACAAGTGCAAGACCGACAAGACCTCTATCTTGAGTATATTCGGAGTCGGAGTGATAACTTCTCTCGGAGTGGTGGTCGGAGTTAGAACCTGATACCCATTCACCAACATGAGCTTGATGTCTTCGTTTTATGTAGCTCCTTGATGACCTGCCCTTCCTTTCCGAATCCTTGCTTCTGCGAGAGGTTCTTTGTTCATAACGATCATCTCTACTCATTCTCTCTCTTGGAGGTGATTCTTCTCTTCTAGTTCTTCTTTTAGGTGAGTCTTCTTTTCTATTGTATGCGGTCGTACACTCATTGGAGTAGTGTCCGGGTCTTCCACAATTGTAGCAATTACGTTCACGACTAGAAGATCTTTTGTCATGGTAGGATCTTGACTTGGAGCTTCCCTCTTTGCTTCTGCTCTTGTAGAATTTGTTGCAGCTCTTCACCATTAAGCTCAATTCCTCATTGAAGACTTGTTTTTCACTTGATGTGGCAGGAGCATCACATGAGGCTTTATAAGCACCACTATACTTGTTGTGAAGCTCTTCTTTATCCTTGAGTGACATCTCATGAGCAACAATTCTTCCAATGACTTCCGATCTTTGTAATTTGGCATCATTTGGATCAATGTGCACACGGTATCACTTGTAGGTCAAGTAGTCTAATCACCCCCACTATGGAAATCAAGGCAGATGGAGACTAAAGCTCTGATACCACTTGTAGGATCGAAAGTATGTCTAGAGGGGGGTGATTAGACTACTTGACCAAATAAAAATCTAGCCTTTTCCCAATTTTAAGTCTTGGCAGATTTTAGCAACTTAACACAAGTTAAGCAATCAACCTGCACATGCAATTCTAAGAGTATAGCAGAGGAATGTAAATCATTGCATATGAAGGTAAGGGGGAGGAGTTTGGAGGGAGCAAACTCAATGTAGACACGGAGATTTTTGGCGTGGTTTCGATAGGTGATGCTATCGTACATCCACGTTGATGGAGACTTCAACCCACAAAGGGTAAAGGTTGTGCGAGTCCACGGAGGTCTCCACCCACGAAGGGTCCACGAAGAAGCAATATTGTCTATCCCACCATGTTCATCGCCCACGAAGGACTTGCCTCACTTGGGTAGATCTTCACGAAGTAGGCGATCTTCTTGCCCTTACAAACTCCTTGGTTCAACTCCACAATCTCGATGGAGGTTCCCAAGTGACACCTAACCAATCTAGAAGACACCACTCTCCAAAAGGTAACAGATGGTGTGTTGATGATGAACTCCTTGCTCTTGTGCTTCAAATGATAGTCTCCCCAACACTAAACTCTCTCTCACAGATTTGGATATGGTGGAAAGATGATTTGAATGGAAAGCAACTTGGGGAAGGCTAGAGATCAAGATTATTGTGGTTGGATTGGAATGTCTTGGTCTCAACAGATGAGTAGGTGGTTCTCTCTCAGAAAATGAGTAGTGGAAGTGTAGGCACGTTCTGATGGCTCTCTCTCAAATAGAGAAGGGGGTGGAGGGGTACATATAGCCTCCACACAAAACCTAATCATTACACACAATTTACCAAACTCAGTGGGACCGAATAGTGAAACTTGGTGAGTCCGACCTGGTTCAAAATGTGAATGTTAGGCTTTTCGGTGGGACCGACAATACCAACTCGGTGAGACCGATGCGCTAGGGTTAGGGCAAAACCTCATCTCAGTGAGACCGATCACATGAACTTGGTAAGACCAATTTCAGTAATAAGCAAACAGAGACTTGGTCAGGCAAACTCGGTGGGACCGATCGCTCATTTCGGTTAGACCAAAATGTTACGAAAAGGAAACAGAGAGTTTGCACTGCGAACTTGGTGGGACCGATCGCTCATCTCGGTTAGACCAAACTGATTAGGGTTTCTGGCTATGGCTATGTCAAGTGAACTCGGTGGCGCCGGATAAATCAAATCAGTGGGGCCGAGTTTGACTTTAGGTTTAGGACATATGTGGAAATGAGAAAGTGGATGAGGGTTTTTGGAGCATATCACTGAGCATTTTGAGCAAGCAAGCCATTAAGCAACACCTCATACCCTTTTAATAGTATTGGCTTTTCCTATGGACTCAATGTAATCTTGGATCACTAAAATGAAAATGTAGAGTCTTGAGCTTTTGCCAATATGTTTCCTTAGCATTTTGAGGGGTCCACATCTCTAGTCCATGTCATACCAATCATTGAACTTTCTGAAACATTGGTCTTGAATAAATATTAGTTCAATGAGCTATATGTTGTTATGAATTACCAAAACCACCCAGGGATTAGTTGCACTTTCACCGGCGCTATTTGGTTGCGAAAGCAAAAGAAAAGTACATGACATCAGATCATTCTTTCAGGCTTTCTTTTTACTACTTCTGTGTAACCCGTGAATTCTGACCTTGTTGGCCTTCCCCTCATTGCTCATAATGCACTTTCGTTCTGTGAACTTGAAAACCAAATGGGATTAAATGTACTCATGTCAGATTGGTTAATGTAAATCTTTACTTGTAAAGTTCTTATCTTCGGGAAGTTTTTGCTTCCTTACTAAGAAACTGCATTATTTGCCCTACTCTGAAACTACATTATCTGCTTGAATTTGCAGATCTCATTGGTTTAATTACTGGTATTACAGACCATCCGCCTCCTACTGGTAATGCCTGAGAACCAAGGCGCCAAATCTTCATTACAGACAGACAGTACGTCTTCTTGCTACATCGTCACAACATGCACTTTTTATAACTAATAGAACCCATAGAATCCAATGATTGTGGAAACTATGCCAGAAGCGCACATCTGTTATAATTTGGGGGCGCTTTATAGATCCTTTTGATGCATTTTTATATGGCATAACATCAGCCATCCCGAAGAAAATTATTTTGTTCCCCGTCGTCTCATGATAGAGAAGTACATGCACTTATTTATTTCCAACATGGACTAGAGGATTGAATGTGTATCATTTGTAGGAAAGCAATACCTGCACTTATTTATTTCCAACATGGACATGTTGTTTTCTTAATGGTAAGCAAACACCTTATGACCTTTACTACGTAATTGATGGAAAATATCTTATGGTAGCACTAAATCTGCCATTAAAGTCTCTTTTTTCTTTGTTATTTCATTTTTTGGTGCATTCCTAGCCCCACAAATACTTTGTACTATGTGCAACAGCGTATCTTTATAGTCTACTTTTCATCATGTAAAAATAGTTGGCCTTCGGCCATGGAGACACGCTCTTCATTTCCAACAACATATTTTAATAGGAAAAAAATTTGTTCTTGCCACTCTAGATTTTGCCAATTTTTCTTATGCCACTCTAGATTTTGACATTTCACTTTTTCCACTCTTAGCTTTTCACAATTATCACAATTGCCATTTTGTGGCAAAAGCAAATTAATTTTATTTCATTTTTGCCACTCTTATCTTTGACAATTATCATAATTGCCACTCTGAAAATTTTGCTTTTGCCACGGGAATGACAATTGTGATAATTGTCAAAAACTAAGAGTGGCAAAAGTGAAATTTTAAAATCTAGAGTGGCACAAGAAAAATTGGCAAAATCTAGAGTGATAAAAATAAAAATTTCCCATTTTCATAGCAGGGGTGGAATTCATATTGGCTTTTAGGCCAAGAATTATATTTTTCATATGACTTATACTTGCCTCCATGTTTCTCTCTCATATTTGGCCTAATTTATTTTCTCAGGTCCTGAATAAATTGGTAGTGAGCTTAGTGCCAGAAAATAACAGTCTTAGGGTTTGTAGGGTGGAGGTGGAGCATCACAAGAAAGGTTTTTGTTTCTACACATCTGCATGATGTGGTGTTTCCTTCGTATGATTTATTTCGTAATCTTAATTTACTACGAAATATTCACTGGACCCATGCTGCATAACAAATACACACAGAAAGTAGGTTCAAGTTTCTGAACTAAACTACCAATCTTTGTCTTAGTAAACAATTTCATAAGAATTGCAATTTTCCTATTCTTGTTAGATCTATATAAATTTGCAGCATGTTGTTCCAACCATTCTTTGGTGGAACTCATTGTTCTAAACTGAATTCTATAGAGTCTGTAATATGAACGAACATGTCAAGTTTGATTGTTCGATGCAATAATTTAGCTGGCAAATATTTGAAGGGACTCTTCCATTCTTACTTCACTAAACTATTGTTTTAATAGGAAACTTCTACAGTGTTAGTATATTTGGAGCTTGGGCCGAGTAGAAATCCATGCGCCACCGCAAGGACAAGAGTCAGATTTAATTAATTGTATTTGCGAGATTTGGCTTTCCCTTTTTGTTTCCCTAGTCATCTGACATGTTTTGTCACTTACATTTTCTTCTATGGTTGTGTGATTATTGTACTTTGGGATGTAATGTGCACTTCTGGTAGTTATTATAAATTCCTCGTGTATTGACATGTCTTTCAAATTCTTGACATCTGCACTAATGGCCTAAACCTGCATGCCAGGCTCCCTCAGAGTATTTTTGTTGTTGTACAATTTTCAAGTGCCACCTTCCAAAAAAAAATTGTGTATAATTGATAGGTTTGGCACTTATGTGAATGTGAGTTTAACCCACCACTGTGGTTCAGCATGGATGCTACACTTCATATTTTTCTTGTTGTCTATAAGCTTCGCCAAGAAAGGATTAAGAGAGAATTTGCATTGACAATGATAGATTGATTGGCTAAGTATTACTTTTCGTACTACTATGTCCTCAATATGAACTTTCAGGATATTAGTTAAACCATAAAATAATCATAAACATTTTATTTTTAATAGGGAATGAGTTCTTTTGACTTTCCCATGCATTGATATTTACAGTTGAAGCTACAACTAATTTCTACCATGAAATAGGTAGAAAGTCGCATAAATTGATTTGTAAGCTAATGATTGGTTGATCTAATGTTTATTCCCTAAACTAAAGCAATTGAAACTATACGAGTATCATTTCCACTTTTCCTGTATGTCGATGATTTTTGTCATGCTTGGGATTTAGTGCCTTGTGCCTTGTAGGATAGGACATCTTATTCTAAAATGTCAGTTATTGCCATCCAACTGTAGATTGTTGTCATGATTGAAGATGATTACCGATAGGAGCACTTGTTGGGGCCTATCACCCAACATGGTCATGCACGAGTTGCTTTCTGGGAGCTTGCTCATGTACAAGAGCTTTATCATTGTCGGCGAAGTCTTCACTAGATCGCCAATGTCTAGAGTGACCAATGGCACTTAGATGGATGATTTACTTTGTTGTGAAGATGATGATACACATAAGATGGGTGAAGGATGGTAAGAAGATGATGAGCATCTGATGGTGATATGCTTGTTGGTCTGAACGAGCATATATTATGTCAGTATGTTCTTGGAGATTTCATATCCCTATTTTGATGCTTTGTTTTGGACTTTACTTTATCTTCTTTTCTTGAGTAATGTAAGCGGTACTTAATTGACTTTTTGATGTGGCGAGAATCCTATATGCAGAGCTTCCGATAGTTCACTATGTACACTTGTTTGATGATTCTGTAATGACTTATGTTAAAAGTGCTACATGTGAGGAGCACAATGTTGCTAATTTTCTTTTTTATGTTTCTTGGCCCCCTCCTCTCTTTGATCTGTAAGGACACAATGGATAAGGTGCGACAATCTTTTAAGGTCAGTAGGCGACACTTAAGACACACACATTCTTGAAAAAAAAGACTAGGACACATGTTCGTGGATTACAAGATGATCATATAATTTTATCTATGCATAAAGTACTACATTTATGTCTAAATCTCTATAAAGGGGAGTTGGTAGCGCCGCCTACACCTGTGTTTTTCCTCCCATGCCCCATTTCTTCTTTGGTTTTATGTTTCTTTTAATAATCTCAATTGATGGCGCACAAAGCAAAAATCAACGTAAATAGAGCAACTTGAAATAATCTAAACCAAATCATAATTTACCAAAACCACATCATGAATTAACTCAGTCAATTCAAATCTTATCAAAATTTCAACTAAATCGAAACTTTCCTTGCTTTACATTAGTTCAAAACTTTTCTTGCCTTCTACTACTCATACCCCAGTCAAATTAAATCTTACCAAATAAAAAATATGATGTATGTATTTATTATTAATCTCTATTTTTTTGAATATTATTAAATCTCTATTATCTATCTAGTTACTAAGCTCCCATGATTTCCTGGCCTCTGGTGGCTTGGGGTTGTGGAGGGCATTTCTAGGCCCGGACCCTCCCTTTTTTCTGCTTGACATTAAAGACACGACGTTTAGCCTTGCAGTACCCCTTGCCGCTATACCACATGTTGCATAGTCAATAATTAACAACTCAATTTACTGCAAGCAACGCTTAACGCTGCATTAATGCTTAATTAAATAAGAAAACAACATATTATCTTATGATTATGAGCCAATTTATAAACCGGTCAGGAGGATGCCTCACCAGACAAAAGTGCTCTGCCTGCGTACTATACCAGTAAAATCGCGCCTTGTGCCTTTAGAGCATCTCCAATAGAAGATGTAGATGAAAAAAGTAACTAACTTTTGCATATTCGATGTTCAAAAAGTCACCTCCAACATATGATGTAGATATAAAAAGTTTACATCACCTGGGCCAAGTGATGTAAAATACAACATCTGGAGATGCAAATTTGCATCTCCACGCCAGCCTCTGTTCATTTCTTTTTTTCCCACCGCACATCTTCTTCCTCTTGCCGCCCGTCGCACTACCGCAGCCGTCGGCCAAGCCACCGCACCACACCGCCGTTGCCCCGCGCTAGATCTGGCCACCAACCACCCTCGTCGTCGGTTCCGCGGCTCCACACATCGGCCACCTCAAATCAGGCCCGATTCGCCACCGCCATCGCGGCTTGATTCTCCACCACCGTCGTCGGATTCGCCACCGCAAAGCCCCCATCCCGAGCTCCCACCCCACCACCTCCAAGCCCCCGCCCCGAGTCCCCCCACCTCCGTCGCCCGATTCACCAACGCC
>NC_041389.1:303991931-303992662 GCF_002162155.2 Triticum dicoccoides
CCACCGCACGGTGCTAGCCACCAATCCACCACCCCGAGCCCTCACCCCACTACCGCCGCCCAGATTCGACCGCCGTGCCGCCGCCGCCGCCCCGTCATCGACATGCCGTCGAAGAAGATCATGAAGAGAAGACGAGGTTCTTCGGCATGCAGGCGAAGCTGTCCTGCAACTTCGACATGGAGTTCTATGATGAGGGACGCCACTTTTTGCTCGGCACATACTCCACCACTGACGAGGCCGCCCGTGCTTACATTGGAAGCAAGGAGTCAATGGGAAACATACAGAAAGTTAGCAATTTACTCTCTTGCATAGATTTACCATTCTATTCTTCCAATTTTGTAATATTCCATGTAATAATCATTGAGCGACAAAATTAAGCTCGGGCATATTGAACCAAGCTCACACAAAAATTGTTTATTAATTTCGCTAGACAGACACTTTTTATAACAATTTTTATAACAATATTTAAACATGATTGTCACTGCTATATAGCTCAATTAAATGACAATTACACACAGCAAGTCAACCAATTAAAATAGACTGCGTACAAAATAAACATAGAGGACTTAGCCCACGACCAAAGAATAGGCGCGGCAAAGCGCGCCTCATGCTCTAGTCCATACTATTCCCCACAGTTAAAGGAAGTCCATATGTCGTGTTCGTTCGATTCGCTTCGTAAAACCACCTATCAATCCAAGGAAAAAAATCACCCCCTCGCTCGAGACCCCCCC
>NC_041389.1:303992836-304006784 GCF_002162155.2 Triticum dicoccoides
AAGGGGAAAGTGGAAACCCACACATGCCGATTGCACCCTCGATTCCTCGAGCAGCCTCTTTGGATGGGAAAGTGATGCCGACGAGCAGGGCATGGTCGATGGTGGCCGTCACGGTGTTTTTTGAGGGAGAGAGAGGAATTCGTGACCTCACAACTAAAGAAGTAGAAGCTCTGGCCGAGGTTGACCACACAAGATTTGTGAGGGAATTTACCGGCACACTCGAAATAAAGCAACTCGACTGGAATTTCGACATAGCTAGATGGCAACGTTTATTTCCGTATGGTATTCCAAGGAGCATAGATGGGTAAATTTATATATTTCATTATCATAGCATTCAGAATACAAGCATTTATTTTTTATCACAATATCCAAGATAATATTAATGGACGTGGCTATAGAGCGCCGCGACGCCCGTTAGTTGTCCAGAACCCTCCATATTAGGAAAATGATGTGACATGTCATCTTAACCTAAAAAAAGAAAGTATGCGGTCTCACATTGTCAGGTTACCTCAGCCGAGAGACCACGTGCAATTATTTGTAGTTTCAAAAAATTTAAAAAGTCATAACTTTTGATTCGAGTGTCGGAATTTAGATCCGTTTTCACTATTGGGTTTCTCGCGACGAGTTCTTCAAAACTAGATCACATATGAGTAGGTTTTGACAAACTTTTTTTCCGAGCAACTTTATGTGCTACATAGGCAACTTCAGTTCTATAGGAAAGCAACTCTTTTTTTCCCTCTACCTATCAGCGGAGGATCCTTCTAAGTTGGTTACCATGACTACCAATTAACTAATTTGACCTCTAAATTTCCTACTATAAGGACACTCAATCACGCCAAATGTCGGGATCGGCCTCTCTAGACACCTTTAACCATTCAATGATGCTCACCTAATTTGTTTGAACAAGTCAGTACGTCCGAAATCCTCCAAACCGAACAACGAGGCGACGTTCTCAAGGCCCCTCAGCCTCCATTGCTCCCTCCAACATCAAGTTGGATCCTATCTCCTAAGACACAGGAGGAGAAAATCCGTCAAGTAGTTTCGATCGTACCAAGGGATCCCACCCAGAGGAGATAAATTATTGACGCATCTCTATGACACAAACTTGAAAGGTATCTAAAACATTTACATATTGGCCAAGTTATGATCTTGGTAATATTTATGTTCATGAGGATTGGGCAACTGGATACATGATTTTAGACAAATGTATGGTTGATTATGGGCAACCGGATACATGGTTTTAGACAACTGTATGTTTGATTGTGGGCAACTGGAAACATGGTTTTAGAGAACTATATGGTTGGTTGTGGGCAACTAGATACATGGTTTTAGGCAACAATATCGTTGATTGTGGGCAACCAGATACATGGTTTTAGACAACTGTATGGTTGATCATGGGCAACTGGATACATAATTTAGACAACTGTATGGTTGATTGTGGGCAACTGGATACATGGTTTTAGGCAAAAAGTATCGTTGATTGTAGGCAACGATGACACCTGAAAAAGGTTGGGAGGGACCTCACCATACCTTCAGTCACCACGCTAGACAGGAAAACACCTGTGCGCGATTTGTGCCAAATCGAATGGCTTGGGATGGTGCGCTCGACATCTTCAATTATTGCAGCAGCACTAATAAGCATTTGGGGACAACTTATATGTGAATTTAGTGAACAAGATAGTCATGTGAGGCAGCTTATAATGACTTCTCGTTGATAGGCAATCATAGTAGGCAAACTAAGAAGAAATTGATTTTCTATAGCACTAAAGTTGCCTTTTTAGCACCCAAAGTTACTCAAAACAGAAAGTTTGTCGAAACATTTCCATATGAGATCTACTTTTGAAGAACTCGTCGCGAGAAACCCAACTGTGAAAACGAATCTAAATTTCGATACTTGAATAAAAAATTATGGCTTTTTAAAACTTTATTAAGCCCGAATAAATGCATGTACATATCCTTTCTTGACTGAATTGTGTAAAGTAGGCACGTCGACGAGATCCCGAACACTTACTTTCCTTTTTCGTAGTATAATGACGACACAGAATGCTAATTACTATTTTTGTAGGTGAGTTTTTTATCGTGTACTGCATGCGCTCGCGACGTCCGAACAGCGCAGCTGCACTTTGAAGCATTTAGGAATATTAATTTAGAAAATTGTAGGGATGTGTCTGGGGTGAAAGAGTGAAAGGGTCGGATGTGGTGAGAGAGTAGCTAAGGTCAGAATAAGGCTGGGCAGGTAAGTCCAAAAAACTAAATAGACAACATTCCTAACCGTGCGAGAATTTCTTAAGTGCATTAAGTGAAATTTAATTTGTAATACATTTTTAGTTGAATAATCGCTCTGTATGTATAAATCGTCAAATTGCTTTTTTAATCAATTTACATTGCAAGTGAAGTGGACTTCAATTATTACATAATTGTGCCCATGTTATCTTTTCTCTACATGTGAAATTTAACATGCATTATGTTTATATAACTTCAGCAAAATATTTTAAAAGCCCGTGGCAATGCATGGGCATTCTATTAATTGTTGTAAAATCATGCTATTTTGAAAGTTAAATAAAAGGAAAAGGAAAAGAAACTACCACACTGTATCTGATTTGCTTATTATTGGAAATTTTATTTGGTGCCGGTGCCAAAGGTCGGTTCAAAAGCTCCCGCGGGGCTGGCTTGTCTACTATAGTCTAGGGTTTTGCCCGCAAACCCCAATTCCAGTCCCCGTCCCAGTCCCAATCCTAATCCCGCCCCCACCAGCGGAGCGGCGTAGCCGCCGCCTCGGCCGCCCTCGGCGCCCGCGCCGGAGAGCCGGCGACGATGGCGAACCGCACGGACCCCCTGGCCCGGAGCATCCACGGCACCAACCCTCAGAACCTGGTGGAGAAGATCGTGCGGGCCAAGATCTACCAGAGCAACTACTGGAAGGAGCAGTGCTTCGGCCTCACGGCGGAGACCCTCGTCGACAAGGCGATGGAGCTCGACCACACCGGCGGCACGCACGGCGGCAACCGCAGGCCGACCCCCTTCCTCTGCCTCGCCCTCAAGATGCTCCAGATCCAACCCGACAAGGAAATCGTCGTCGAGTTCATCAAGAACGAGGACTACAAGTAATAATTTCCCCTTTAACGTAGTCGTCGATTCCGTCCTCTACCTCTAGCTGCTTCTTGTAGGCATTGAACTGACAAATCGATGGTCTTCTTCTTGTTGTTTCTGCTCCAGGTATGTCCGGGTTCTCGGGGCGTTCTACCTGCGCCTCACTGGCACCGTCGCCGACGTTTACCAGTACCTCGAGCCGCTCTACAACGACTACCGCAAGATTAGGCAAAAGCTCAGCGATGGAAGTATGCACTCCAAATTTTATCCCATATTGTTACTTATGCTGGTAGCTAGCTAGGTGTATGAGATGTCAGATTTGGGGGTATGCGGTTATTTTTACTCATTTGATCATCTGTATTCGTTTCAGAATTCACGCTGACACACGTTGACGAATTCATTGACGAGCTCCTGACCAAGGACTATAGCTGCGACACTGCCCTCCCCCGCATTCAGAAAAGGTTTGATTTCTCTGTCCCAAACTCTGCCGTGCAGTTGAAATTTATCTTGTTTGCGACATCTGCATCTACCCTGCCATCTGCTACTGCTCAATTTCTCGCTGATGTTTTGAGACTAGTGACATCTTAAAAAGATAGTTACCCCTTTTGAGATTGAAGTTGTTCACTGTTCTCTCTGTGTTAAAGATTGGAGTTGTTGATTGTTCTCTCTCTGTTAAACACATAGTTGTCATGTATGTTTCAGTAATATGTTTTTGGTTTAGAGATATTTTCTTTTGACCACTAGTCAGTAATCTTAAATACAGGTTCGCCTCTTGATGTGTTCCAGATGCTTCACAAATTCATTTTTATGGATATTTTCAACAGATGGATCCTTGAAGCTTCTGGAACTCTAGAACCTAGAAGAAGTGCCCTTGAAGACGATTTTGAGGAAGAGGAGGAAGATAAGGAGGATGGACAGCCAATGGACGTAGATGAGCCTAACACTCGTGAAAAGGTGAGCATACTTGCCAAATGATCTAAATCAATCCACCTAATTTGTTGACCAGAGGTGTTGACTTGTTTTAACGTGTTAACAGGACCATCTTCGTGGAAGGAGCCCCACCAAAGAACGGGACAGGGAAAGGGAGAGGGACAGAGACAGGAAACACGAAAGGCATCACAGGTATCTGCTATATATGAATTGCTTGTTACGTAGATGGTTTGTCAACGACTTATCTATTGTTTCTTGAAATGCATCTGTACTGCTCTTGTGCTTAAGGAAGAATCAGGTGTGAGCTGATTGGTTAATATTCATCGGATGCCAAGTTTTTAGTACTCTGTTTACTGTGTGCTTTGGGAGTTCAGGCCAAAGATGTTCTGTTTTCTTATTGGTTAAGGGCCCAGAAGTAACCTATGTTTCACTGATTTTACATTGATAAATGTTAGTGACGTCATGCTTAAGACATAGTATTAACTTAGAAAATGTATACTTAGAAGCCCTAAGCATTTTGCTATCTTGGTTTTGGTAACTGTAGAAGGAAAATTACCACATCTGTGTAAGCTATCCTTTTCATACATTACGTGACTCAATTACACAAGACCAACAAGCAGAGCAAGAGCTTCTGGGGCAGCCATGCACGAGCAGGTTCACTTGTCTTGTATCACTGCACAAGACTGAAACAGTGACTTTCTCTCTTTAGCTTCTTTTGATATTGTATTACTTTTAGTTATAGAGATTGTACTGGAAGCTGTTGCTGTATCATTGCAGCGTTGCATTGCATATTTGCGCACTTAGTACTTACTGCCATGGCATGTTAATGTCAAGAGCCATTGGTTGATGAGCTGCTTCCTACAGTGAATGTTTGTGGCCCTGCCAGGTTTCTCTGCACTGATAGTGTGCAGTTGAGAAGTATGATGTGCCAAACAGATTTAAAATCACAAACTGGTCCAAATTTGAACTTTTCGCTTATTGAAATTTGCTATCTTATTCGGATTTATGTTAAACTTTATCACATCCTCCCATTTTTCTGCCGCTTACAACCTTTTGAGTTTTTGAAATGAAGAGCTCTTGCTTGTTTTTGTGTCTGCTTTTATAAAAACATGTAAGAAGCCTGTTTTAATTGTGTCTAAAATGTATAGAGCCCGATAGAATTTTGTAGCAGTGCCAGATGGGTTTGCCAACGAGTTATTGTAAGTGTTTCCCCCAAAGCTTAATGTGCCTAGCATGCATATTGCTCTTGCATGAAAGTAAAAATCAGATAAGAGCCAAAGGAGCTTATATTCATTTCCGGCAAGTTTTGAGTATGATGTTGATTTACATGCTCTTTGAGAGTTGAAGTCACTGATGTTCTATTTCTTCTTCTTACTGTTTAAGGGCATAGAAGTAATCTCATTTTTTTTTTCATGTTGATACATCATACATATTAGTGATGTCATGCTAAGCCACGTCAATTTGGAAAATATATACTAAATTAGAAGCCATAAGCATTTTGCTATCTTGGTTTTGGCAACTAGATTATATCCAAAATGCAAATAATCTGAGAGCAGAAATTGCAAATCATTGGAAAGTATGCAATGTAAAAATGCTAAGAAGGCCAGAGAGCAGTGCAGGAGCTTTTATTATAGTTGTTTAATGCTGGAGATCATACTGGAAGTTGATGCTGTAGCATTGCAGTTGCATTGCATACTAGAGTTACTGCCATGGCTTGTTAATGTCAAGAGCCATTGGTAGGCAAGCTGCTTCCTATAGTGAATAATCATGGCTCTGCCAGGTTTCTCTGCACTGATAGTGTGCAGTGAGAAGTATGATGGACCAAACAGATACTCCCTCCGTCCCATAATATAAGAACGTTTTTGACACTACACTAGTGTAAAAAACGTTCTTATATTATGAGACAGAGGGAGTAGTTCTTATCCACAGTGGTTCAAATTTGAACATTTTGTTTATCGGTTTTGTTGCTCTTGTTTAGTCCATGTTAAGAAGCCTTTCTTTCATGTATAAATGTATAGAACCTGATATAATTGCATAGCTAAGCTTGATGCTCTGCCCAGATAAGATCAGTTTCTCTGTTCTAGAGATTTGTTTGTTCATAACCAAATGAAGAAAAGGATTCGGTTATTTTTGGAAACTCATTTTTTTAAGGATGTATTGAGATACTGCCTAAGGGTTTAACTTCGGATTATGTCATAAAGAAGTGTAATATTTTTTTGACAGCTGGTCATGTTCATTAGCTGTGCACAAGTGTACGATGTTCTTAACATTGAGCTACTTTCTAAGTTCAGTAAACTACAGTTATTGTTATGGCTTCCCCTTAAGCATCTGTGTGAACTTTTGCCCATTTTATAGCCTGTAATTTTGTAGACTTATTGTTTGAGAAAATAAACTCATATGGTGGAGACTACTGTAGGTGCTTGCGTAAAAGTAATTATGTGGGTCAAAATATTTTATCAGAGTTGGACAGATTTGTTTTAGGAATGGAAACCTGACAGATGTTCAAATGTGATAAGATCTTAAAAAAGTACCTGCTTTGTAGACATATCTTTCTGAAGGTACCAGGTCCATTTGATTGTCATGTAAATGGATTTGATTATTTGGCTAGAGGTCTTTCATAGGTATGGGGAATGGGGGCAATTGCTGAATAACTATTGATCCCTTGTTTCTCAGCATGTCCTGTCTATGGTTTTGAGGTGCTGACATGTGATTAAATGATCTGTAGTTTCTCAGCATGTTCATTCTGTGGTTTGATGAGGTTACTGAATGAAAACTTGGTGTGATGTTTCTCTGTGATACATGCACTAGCTATCAGTGTGTGGATTTGGTCTCTAGATAATGACTGCCTGTGCCTTTTGATCTTTGTTTTTCCAGGGACCGAGATCATGACAGAGATCGGGATCACGACAGGGACTATGGAAGAGGCCGGGAAAGAGATCGAGACAGAGATAGAGGCCGTGAAAGAGATAGAGAGAGGGATAGGGAACGAGACCGTCACCGCATCCGAGATGACGACTACAACCGAGATCGAGACCGGGATGGCAGGGAAAGGGAACGCCGGGACAGAGACCGTGGCAGGCACAGGAGCCGCTCAAGGAGCAGAAGCCGGGATCGGCGTGAAAGAGACCGTGAAGTGGGAGAGCTCCGTAAGAGGCGTGGCCGTGGTAGTGCCAGTCCTCCTCGAGGGCGTGCCGAGGATGGTCCGAGGGAGGAGCCTAAGAAGAGAAAGGAAAAGAAAGAGAAGAAGGGCAGCGGGAACGGTCCAGATCCTAATGATCCAGAGATTATAGAGATGAACAAGCTGCGTGCATCGATAGGGTTGGGACCACTGAAGTAGTGGTACATTGCTGTAATGTATTTTGAAGCTCCAAGCTTAAAACCAACAGAGGATTAGTTAGCATTTCTCTTTTAGCACTGCAAGCTTGTCAAAATACACTGTAATGTAACACTGCAAGCTTTTCTGGCTCTACCTTCCGGGGTCTTTTTTGCATTTTTCTTGAGAGACACAGTGAAGGCTGGTGAAGGAAAGCATTTGATTTCAACTGTATTGTGTTGACAAAATCGACTAGATATTTCTGTTCAAGAATTTGTCATATTTTAGTGAATAAGCTGCATCCTGTGCAATAATCGTGCCAAGATGAGATGTGCAATAAGCTGCATTTTGACCATGTTATTGGTCAACTGTGTCATACAATTTCATACTTGGCTGATGAGATGTGGAGATATTTAATGATTGCTTCATACTTAGCTGACAAGATGTTGGATACATATAAGATCGTTTATAGATCACGTATAAACGATCTTATATTTCTTTACAGGTACTCCCTCCGTTCCAAAACAGATGACTCAAATTTGTACTAACTTTAATACAAAGTTAGTATAAAGTTGGGTCAAATATTTTGGAACGGAGGGAGTAGTATATTCCATGATGCCGATTGAAAACAATGTAACCATTAAAATACATCCCTTGAGCGTTAAGGCTCCAAGCAGAAAATGAAAATGTGGTGGATAGCGAATTGAACATATAAACCTTCCTAGCCTACCCGCATAACTGGGGCATCGCTCGCGCTCGCCACTTTTGACCGCCCGATCGAGCTACCACAGTACCGTCCGCTTTTTCTCACTTTTGTGCTTGTTGAACATATAAACCTTCCTAGCCTACCCGCATAACTGGGCATCGCTCGCGCTCGCCACTTTTGACCGCCCGATCAATTTCTTGGCTGCTGGCATTTGATCAACCGTCCGCTTTTTCTCACTTTTGCGCTTGCTTCACGAGAGAATGACAGGTGGGGTTCGTAGCCGTGGGGTCGCAAGATTAACGTGAGTTTTCTTTAAATCTTGGTACGCGAAGTCTGGGTCGCGTGCTCGCCAATCGCGATCCAGGGTAAAAGGAACCCTAGGCCCACGAGCCAATCTCGCGGCCGTCTCCCTCGCTTCCTCCGCAGCCTCGCAGCCGCCTCCCCCGCTCCCTCCGCACCGCAGCCGCCCTCCACAGCCCGCAGCCGCCTTCCCCGCTCCCTCTGCACCTAGCCCCCCGCTCCCCTCCTTCTCTACTCTGCTCTCCACTATGCCGCCTCCTCCTCTCTCACTTTTCTCTCCGGCGGCGGTGCCAAAGAAGGCGCACACGGGCGGTGGATCCGTGCCGGAGAAGAGCTGCGGGACTGCGCTTCGGTCGTGGTGGGGTGCAGCCGCGGGGAAGACGAACTTGGTCCGCCGCCCGTCTTCACCTTCTCGCCGCGACCTTGCTGCCTCCATGGCCAAACACACGTATTTTTTTTTTCTGTCCCTCCATGGCGCTCGTTGCCGGCGGCATCTCTCTTTTCCCCCTTACCCTCCCTTTTTATCTACCTGCTGTTGCTCATCCTCCAATCTCTTAAATTCAGACAGGCTGGACGCAACGCACACGGTCTAGGAAGGCCACGACATGACTAGATATTTGCTTGCTTGGTTTAGTCGCTTGTAATCAGTGTACATGCATGTGACTTGTCCATGTTAGCTTTTGTTTTTGCAGATTATCGGTTATTTTTTGTGTTCGAACTTTTTTTGTGTTCTTTTATTATCAATTGTAGGTGCTGCTTCTATCTTCTGGAAGTTAACAGCATTTTTCCTTGTAAAATCCTCACACCAGGCTGTCATTGACAAGGAAAGGAGAGGAGACTACTTGAAGAAAACGTCCAGGTTTGTCGTCATTATATAGTGTAGCTGGAGCATTCATGCGAAACACTTGTATGACAAAGGTTACTGGGTGTTAACAGGTTGGGCCACATATCACAGATGGAATTCAGGATTGGATCGAACGCGTGGCGATAAAGCTGGTTGACGGTAAACAAGGGACTCCTGATGTTTGTGTGATAGTTTCGTTGGAACTATAGGTAAACAAGATAATTTCATGTGTAGCACAGCTTGCAATGCAGCACACTTAAAGCATACATGTGGAAGTGTGCAGTTCCTTCGGATGTTCCCATAGCTATGTAAGTCTGCCCAGTGCAGGGACAAAATCTTTTCTCACCGCGCATAATGACAGTGGCACTCTTGATGAGGGGATATTGAATCAATGCATTTTATTGAAGCATTAGGTCAATTTTCATACCGTGTAGGTCAGTAAAGACCAGCTCTTCCCTAAATGTCTATATCTATTTTGGCATTTGCTTGCTTTTACACATTTAGCTTCCTTATTCTGAGTTGTAGGACCTGGAAATTTTTGCCTCGTCCATGTCAGCCTTGTTCCAGTACTAAATGTAGTTGGTGAGCAGGTATGTTTTACTCATTTGAACAATGAGCTAAGATAATGAGAAGTTGCTGCAATGCTTGCAGTTCTATTGAGGTCCATGTCATGTGGTATTACTATATGCTAAATAGGCACTTTTTGCAAAGAAATATAAGTACGTTCTTGAAAAACCATTTTTCTGAATGATATGAACTATGAAAGTGTAATTGTACTTTGTAGTAGTTTCTGCTGAGATGCAATTTGGCTTAGGCAAAGTGGCATTCGTTATTATAGTAAAAATGGAAAGAGGTTACGAACATAGAAAATATTGAATTATTGACGGATCTCTCAAAACAGTCTCAGCTGGTTGTAGGTTGTTTGGTGAGGTTGCAGCTTGCAGGTTGCTGAGTTTCTCCTCTCTGCTTGTTGGTTTTCTTTGATTAGTAGAACAAGTAGCACACCACGTGTTTGTGAAAATGCTTCTCACAGATGAAACTTTTTGTGTGCCTAGACCTGCCTTCTTTCTTAGGAGAATATGCTTGCTGAGACATTATGGTCTAAATTTCATAAATAAGTTCGTGCATTTCTTTTCCTGGGTTCATTTAGGTATCTAGAACGTGTGTTCCTTATGTGTTTCTGTCATTGTGTGATGGTATTTATGTATTTAACTTTTTGGAACTTTGTTTCAAGATTTGCATAGAGCGGACCACCTTGCAACAGTGTTGGGTTATATAACCCATGGTTTCTTCATGATTCGACTTTATTATCAGATCCATGCAAGAGGTAACTAATCTGTACCATTTCTTTCTTTTCTATCATTGGTATTTGCTTACAGGGATATGCAAGCAAGACCTATTTTGGTTGGCATAGTTATGCTAGGAAGTGGAGTCGGAGATTATGCCTACGCCATTAATCAGTACACTATGAAATAAATGAAACATCATGTGTTTTTCTAGCAGACCCAAAATAGCAAACTTAGTGAAGATCCTAAAAGCAACAATGGAATGATTTGCAAGGAAATCTAACCAACCAAACAAACATAACCAAACTTGCCTCATTTTATAGCGTTTAGATAATGTACAACATTGTATTGGTATTGTACAACTATTTATTGGGTAGGTTAGCATGAAAACAACATAGTGCTGATTTCGTTTACATTACAATTTATTTGATTCACAGAACCCGGGTAGCATGATTTTGGCAGGAGAAAGGAGGATTATCATTTCTAGAGGTTGATTTTTTTTTCTTTTTATGAATGGCAAATGCTAAATTCTGTTACCATGAATTAGAAATTATAATCCTCTAGCTATCTAGTGTTAGAGGATTATCCTTTAGCATTTCTACTGAATATCAAATATCAGTTAGGGCTTACCATTCTACATTTCTACTGAATATCAAATATCAATTAGTACTTGTTGCATAAAATAAATTAGTATTTACCATTCTACGTTCCTCCTGAATATTAGTATCACATGTTTATACTAATTTTCCAACCAGGGGAACTCCAGTTCCGAAAAGTTTATACTCACCAGTGAGCTATTCCCAGTAGAAATTACTGGACAGGAGCAAAATTCTTTTTCAAGATCATGTTAGTATATTTTAATAATAGAACCATAGGCTACACCAAACAGATTGGATAGTTTTGATTTTGTTGTGTGGTTGTGCTTGCGATCCAGGTGAGTTGAGCTGCAGCTTGGTTGGAGATGTTGGTGCGGTTCAAGAGGCCCGCTGGGTTCACCCTTTTCAAGGTTCTAAACCAGGGCAAGCTCAACAAGGTCGAGGTGAGTGCTCGCCGCCACCTCAGCTCCTGGTGTGGTTTGGATTACTTGCGTTTAATCTGATCTCTACCTGTTTCATGGACCGACAGAACTTTGTGTTCATCTTTGTTTGTAGGATCTATGGAAGGAGTTCACGACTCGGACTCGACGAGAAAGTTTTGTGCTTCATTTTTTTTATGGCAAAATAACTTCTCTTTTTGAAACAATTAGTACGCCATATATCTATCACATTATAATAGAGTAAGTCAACAAAATCCCTTTTATTTGAATGAACAAGAATCCGTTGTGTGCTGCTGAGCTATGTGCCCCTTTTCCAAATGTTAGAAAGGTTATCTTAGTTGTCACATAGAAGTTGGTTTGGGCTTCTAGGCTCATTTGATGTTTGCATGACTTATTTGAACCCGATGCCGGCCTCACCGGCATCCTGAGGTGACACAGCGACGGCCATGCTCGACACCCTCTTTCGCGACTTGACGACAGCCTAGCGTCATAGGCAGCTCATCGGTGGTCCAGCGGATGGCGACCCATTTGGGTGGGTGACGACGACCGCAGCTGGTGCACAAGCTCACACTCCACCAGTCCGTACTCAACTCTTCGTCTCGGTATGAGCCCCTTGCAGCCTGTTTGAAGTTTTCTCTTTTTCCCCTTCTCCATTTTTTGACCTGGTTCTGCTCGGGTGCATGCAGGGTGCGGACTGAGAGTTGGATGCTCTGTGCCAGGATATGAAAGTTTTGTGACCATTGTTGTGCCAGCTGTGAGGTATAATGCTAATTGGGCTTGTGAATTTATTGTGTCTTGGAATGGATTGCCGAATTGTTCGGGTTTTCTCAGTATGTAGTTTCTTTTATTTATTTTTTATTCTTATAATTCAGTGGTCCTTGATTGCAACCTGGTGTCATCCTGTTCCTACTCACATGTTACAGTAGTGCACGAGCTGACAGGGAAGAAATCTTGGTTTCAAAGTTCTCTCTGTCCGTGGCCAACTGAGTCGGGTCTACTTAACTTTGCTATCTGACAGATATAGCTATTTTATTTTCACATTCAATTAGGCAATCTTTTGAGGAGGTTAAAATGAGTTATATTTTGGGCATGCTTGATGGCTATTTTTATGTTGTGTCATGTTAGTAGTGTTCTTTATTTGTTTATGGGTCAGATTGTTTGTTTGGTCTTATGGTTTAGATGTTTGTCCTCACAGTTTTGATATGTTTATATAGTACTTTTGGAATGGGATATGATTCTTTTTGGGTTTTTTAGTTTACGCATTCGTTCTAAGAATCTTGATATCTGGCTGTGTTGTTGTAGATTTGTAAAAAAAATTCTTGGGATCCATCTATTCAACCATGTTGGAGTAGGCTATATGATCTTTTTAGTTCTGACCACATATGCTTCTTCCTTGGTCTGTTCACCAAGGTTTGCTCCCTTCCTTTCTCACTGTTGATGCATTAGCTTTGTTTCATTATACTCTTACGATGCTCTGCATCTGTGATGATCCACCACCAACTGAGGTATATAAATAAGCTGTGTTTCCTACATTTGTGCTGATCCACACAACTTGCTGGTCTCCAATTTATTTCTTTTCTGACCATCTGCATTTGTGTATGTAGTCATGGACACCGACTTAAAAAATGAACAATGCTACCCCTTCAGCTGCAGGTGCAGGGTACTATGTCTGGACTTGGCTTTTGATTTCAATTCGTCTTGCTTTTTTGTACTAAATCTTTGATTCGTGCTTTTTCTCTTTTCAATAGTAAATCATCTTGCAATACCCATGGTGCCACACGTGTTTTATTCACCAATCCTGTCAAGAGAAATTAAAATCAAGACGCCGATTAGCTTAGCCTTGGGCTGCTCCTTTTCTGCCTTCTGTTTCCTGTATACACCCATCTTTCTTTGATGTACCTAAATTTCTTTTTGTTGTGTTAGGTTGACAGTGACAGCAGATGGAGCTTCTCTGACCGCTACTGAAGACACCGCTGAACAGCTTAACCAGACAAAGACAAAGTGCTATTATGTAGGCATGGTTTAAAAACTATAGCCTTTGGCTGGTCAAGTAGCCTTGCCAAAGCGTTTGTGTAATCTCTACAAGTGGTATGAAGCAAATTCTATGTATATAACACACACGATGCAGATAATAATTATATAGAAGCAGAGAATCAACCTTGCTAGAGCGTTTGTCAAATCTCTACTCAAGTAGCCTTGCCAAACTTTATCTGTTGTGTTCTTTACATGTTGTTTCAGTACATTCTCTAGCGTAAATTTCCTTTTCAGTCAAGCAAAGTTTTCTTGACAATTTTTTTTGAACTTAAGTTTTCTTTCATGAAGTTCACTTATAGTCGCTCACTAGGCTCGGTATCAGTTGATGACAGACACCCCGTTGTGGCCTCTCCTGAATCAGCGAATGATGTGGTGATACACTCACCCCCAATATCCACAAATATGGCTT
>NC_041389.1:304006801-304021159 GCF_002162155.2 Triticum dicoccoides
TATATATATATATATATATCATATTCTCCTTGACAACCCCTTTTCACTGGTTAGGCCTAGCCCAACAAACGTCAGTGGGCCGCATGAGCTCCGTGTGAAATCTATAGCATTTGATCTGAGATAAATAGTTAGGTTCTTTTACTCATCATAGAGCATCCAACATAGCAAAAACCGAAAAGACCTTTAAACCATGCCTATATACCATATCATGCAGATTCTCGGTTTTTATTAGTTTCACATGCTAAGGTATATAATTTGAATTATTACCCTCAGTGCTTGCTAAAACTCGAAGTTTCTAACAAATGCAAAGACTTCTGTTATAAAAGGTTTAGAATCATTACCCTTGATGCTTGAATTTGAACCTTGCACCTTACTTGGGTAACATAGAGCCAAATGACACATTGTCCAAATACACGTTCAAAACACTTCGGGTTTGACATGGTCTCCATCCTTGATCAAACATAAAGTTACTAAAAAAGGCAAATATTTTCAACGCAAACATGGTTTTAAATGGGTCTCTGCGCCATTTGGCGCACCGGGTCATCTAGTTCCCTAACAAAAAGAAAAAAGGAATCGCCGTCACTGTGCTATAGTACTAAAATGAGATCTTTTGGTGAAGCTTCTGTGGCTGTAGTCTTGAGCAACACATCATCCGTATCACAGTAGGTCGGCGTAGAGAACAGACACTAAGTACACCACTCTTCAATTACTTGTCAACGGACTTCAAAACCTCCCAGCTCAGCGGCATGTGTAGCGGCAATGGAGCAACGAAGCTGAGCTTCTCGAGACCCGAGAAATCATGATCGGCGTCTTCAGACTGCAACCCTTGGACGGCAGCTGAGATATCAGGGAGCATCATCTGCTTGCAGTGCAGATGCAACTGAGGCTGCTCCTCCGCGACGCTCCCGCCACCCAGGACAAGACCAAAGGGAAGCCTCTGCTTCCTGAGCAGTTCCTTGTCGACTGTTTGCGGCACAGGGAGAGGTGTCCAGTCCTGGTGCGCTTGACGCCCGTACTTGTAGTCCCCTACGATCGGTGTTCCGAGAACCTCTGCACAGTGGACTCGGAGCTGGGCGGGTTTTCAGGAGAAATCAGGTTTTGTCGTGGTGAGTGTGATTATGATACTTCGTAAGATCTTTGTTCAGAGATTGAAATTACCTGATGCTTTCTTCCGGTAAGAGGAAATAGTTCCAACCAAGTGAACCCTACAATCATTAGCAAACCCCAATGATATAGAATGATGATGGTTAATACTTAACACTCCATGTCATATTGGCATTCCTTTTCTTCTTACACTACCGGTCATACCGATTGCGTTATGGTACTGAATTATCTCATAAGTTCAGAAGAACTTGAGATCTTAACATAACACTGCTACCAGTAATTTACTTTGTGAAAGAAGAAGTAACGTTTGTTTTTTCAACAGACAAGATTGCTGTTTGCCTACCTTGGGGGCAAGATTCAATCACTCTGTATTCTGTCAAAGCATCCTGAACAGACGTAGTATTTGGACCAGCTCTAACAGTCAGACGCTCAGACTTGCCATCTTGTAATAAAACCTGCAAAAGGAGACCTCCATAAAATAGTACTCCATCCGCTGATTTCTACGTGGCACCCATGCCGTTTAAGATTATAACCTTTTAAATTTTTTTTCGAGAAAACGCAAATGGCTTTTGCGTTTCATTGCATTGGAAAGAGAGGGTATTTACATCCTCCTAGGAGGCAGTGTTTACACGCACACAACAGAGGCTCAGTGCACATCCCAGGATGATGGCAAAACGACCCTGAGCCCTTGAGCTCCAGCCTTTGCCCAACATCTGGTCTCGTCTTTAATCCTGTCTACAAGCTCATTCAGCGATGGGTTCACATGGTCGAAAACACACGCATTTCTATGCTTCCAGATCATCCACGGCACCAAAAGTGCCACAGATTTGAGCGCCTTGCGGAGCGCTGGCGGTGTGGATTCCTTTGCGTGCAGCCACCAATCCATGAGCGAGCCGTCATGCTCGGGCGCCGGCGCCGGCAAGCGCAACCAAGATAAGACCTCATGCCATGTCTGCTTAGTGAATGGGCATGTGAGCGTCAGGTGCCCGATCGTCTCCGGTTCCTGATCGCACAGAAGGCACCGCGGGTGGTGTTGCAGGCCACGACGTGCAAGTCTCTCCGCGGTCCAGCAGCGATCTTGACATGCCAGCCAGTGGAAGAACTTCACCTTGGGCGGTGCCCAGCTCCTCCAGATGAGCCTCCAGGAGTGGCAGCCCGTCGTACCCTGGAAAGTTGCCCGGTAGCAAGACTGGGCGGTGTAGACGCCGTTGGCTGTCCAGCTCCAGAGCAGCCTGTCCGGCTCATTGGACAGCTCGACATGCTGCACTAAGTGCCAGAGCTGAAGGTACTGTCCAATCTCTGGGAGGCCTAGCGAGCCATGGATGTCACGCGCCCAGCTATTGCCAGCCAGGGCCTCCGCCACCGTTCTCGATTTTTGGCGTTGCTTGGGGATGCACTTGAGGAGCCTGGGCGCGAGCTCACGGACGGATTGGCCGCCAAGCCAGCGATCCTCCCAGAACAGGGCTGTCCTGCCGTCTCCAATGGCCATGGTCGTGGATGCATAAAAGAGCGCGCGCTCTTCCGTCGTAAATTGCAGGTCCAGCCCCTGCCAAGCTCGATTTGTGTCCGTGCGCGTGAGCCATAGCCAGCGCAGCCGAAGCGATAGCCCCGTGCGCTCGAGGTCCCGGATGCCAAGGCCGCCATATTCAAGCGGGCGGCAAACCCTGCGCCAGTTGACGTGGCAATGTCCACCGTGGGTGTTCGCGCGGCCGGCCCAAAGAAACCTGCGCTGAATCTTCTCTAATTGCTTCAGGGTTTTCTTTGGGGGCGCAAGCGCTAGCAGTTGATGGATCGGTATTGCATTAAGCACCGATTTGACGAGCGCTAGCCGTCCCGCTTTGTTCATCAGCCAAGCTTTCCAGGAAGGGAGCCGGCCCGCCACCGCGTCGACGAGGGGTTGCAGCTGTGCTGCGGATGGGCGGCGAGTGGAGAGCGGGATGCCCAGGTAAGTTACCGGCAGGGCCACGACGGGGCACCCGAGCGGCTCCAGCAGCCCCTCTCCGTAGTCGCCGCCGTGAAGGACCATGGCTGAGCTCTTGGCGTAGTTCACTCGGAGCCCAGAAGCCGTACCGAACACGTCCAGGATGCCTTTGACAGCGACAATCTCCTCGGTAGTGGCATGGCAGAACAACATCACATCATCGGCGTAAAGAGAGATCGCCGGAATGGCTCGTCGGGGATGCAGCTGCTGAAGGATGCCGGTCTGTAGGGCGTGTCGCATCAGCCTCCCAAGGGTGTCCACCGCTAGCACGAAGAGTTGTGGGGAGGTGGAGTCACCTTGTCGTAGGCCGCGGCGGTGCCAGATTGGCGGGCCGGGAACTCCATTGACCATGACCCGCGTGCTTGCCGAGGAGAGCAGAATGGCCATCCACTCCCGGAATCGGTCCCCAAATCCATACTGGCGCAGCACCTCAAAGAGGAAGGGCCACGAGATGGAGTCGAAGGCGCGTGTGAGGTCAAGCTTGAGCATGATCCTGGGTGCGCCAAGTTGGTGCAGCATCTTGAGGGATTGCCGGACTAGGACGAAGTTATCATGGAGGCTGCGCCCGGCAATGAATGCGTTTTGGTTGCGGCTTACAAGGGTATCAAGCTTGGGAGCGAGGCGCAATGACAGGACCTTCGAGAAGATCTTGGCCACAATGTGGATCAGGCAGATCGGCCGGTAGTCACCGAGCGTGTGGGCGTCCGCGCGCTTAGGCAACAGGGTCAGCAGCGCTTGGTTAAGCTTGCTGAACCCGCGGCCGCGCAGCGTGTAAAGCAGTTCAAAAACGTCCCATATGTCATGGCGGATGATGCTCCAGCAGGCGCGCAGAAACTCCGCGGTGAAGCCATCCGGTCCAGGCGCTTTGCGCGCCGGCATGCGTTTGACCGCCTCCCAAAACTCCTCCTGGCTGAAGGGCGCGTCTAGGCATGCTAGGTCGCCGGGCTCAATGAGCTGGGAGAGGTCCAGCGTGTGCGCCCGGTCCACAGCGGTGCCCACCAGGCCATCAAAATGCGAAAACGCTGCGTTGGCCATTTCCTCATGAACCGTGAGCACATGCCCTTCAACGGCAAGGCCGTATATGCGGTTCTTCTGTCGCCGGTAGGAGCATTGCCGGTGGAAGAAGCTCGTGTTGGCGTCGCCGTCCTTGAGAGACGCGATACGGGCGCGCTGCCTAGCGATTGTGCGCTCCATGGATGCCATGCCGAGGTAGGCGAGCTTGAGCTGCTTGCGGAGCCATTCCTCCGGAGGAGAGAGCGCCCGGTCCTCCCGTGCTTTGTCGAAGCGTAAGATCAGCTCGCGGGATATGGCCAGCTTTTCCCGTATGTTGCCCGTGGACTTGGCGCTCCAACTCGATAGGCGTCGAGCGGTGGCCTGGAGACGCTTGACCAGCCGCCGGAATGGGTCGTCGTCATGCGCGGAGCTCCAAGCCGCGGCAACGGTGTCGTGGAAGCCGTCAAGCCTAAGCCAATAGTCCTCAAAGTGGAAACGCTTGTGCGCCACCGGCATGGGGGAGCAATCCAGCAGCAGCGGACAATGGTCCGACACGACCGAAGCAAGGCACCGGAGATGGCATTCGCCGTGCGCGTCCTCCCAGTCCGATGTGCAAAGGACGCGGTCAAGGTGCACTAGCGTGGGCGGCGATTGCTCATTCGACCACGTGAAGCGACGCCCGTTGAGATAAATCTCCTTCAAGGCGAGGTCGTTGATGGCGCGGCGAAACCTTCCCATCATGCGCCGGTGCAGGCCACCCATGTTTTTGTCCTCCGTGCGGTATATGAGGTTGAAATCCCCACATAGCATCCATGGGCCTGGGCATGCCGCCCGAATATCGCGCAGCTTGCGGAGGAACAAAATTTTGTCCGCGTCGTCTTGGGGTCCGTAGACCGTCGTCAGCCACCACGGCGTCCCAGAGGCCACGGATACCTTGGCCGTGAGCGCATTCTGGGTGAGCAACGGGTCGGAGATCGTGACAGCCCTGCTCTTCCAGGCTAGGAGGATACCGCCCCGCGTGCCATCGGCCGGCAGGTACGTGTAGTCGTCAAACTCTGAGCCGAGAATGTCAAGCACAATGGACGAGTAGATCAAAGCCATCTTAGTTTCCTGAAGACATACAATGGAGGCTCCGGTAGTGCCCAGCAGAGAGCGGATAGCACAACGTCGTGCACGCGAGTTGAGGCCGCGTACGTTCCAAACCGCGATTTTTAGTCCGTGATCCATGAACAAGAGGTCGACGATGGATGGCCGGCGGATCTAGCTGTCACCGGCAGCGGCCGTGCGCGTGGGGGAGGCGAAGCACGCTGGGATCTCCCGATCAACCAGGGCAGCGATGGCCTTCAGCACGGATAAGGGGATTGGTGCCGCGAACATGTAGTCGTAGGCCTTCATCTCGGTGGCTGTGATCTTTTGGTTGGTGCCTACAATCCCCAGAGTGCGTAGGATCTGCACGTGCGCCCTCCGTTCAGCCGTCGGCGGCGCCGCCACGGGTGTGGCCGCAGCCGCGGAGCGTCCTCGCCGTGGGGCAAAGTTGAGGGGACGACGTGGCCGCTTCCCGGGAGTCGGCAGCGCCGCGCTGATGTGCTTCGTGGCCGCGGCCAGAAACTCGCCAAGCGTCCAAGCCTGCTGTGTGGTTGCGCGGCTGCGAGATCGCCGCATCGTGATCGGCGGCGAAGCGAATCGTCCAGATGCCGGAGAGCGGGGTTCAGGTGCAGGCGATCGCTGATCAGTGTTGGGCGCCGGCGTGGAGGATCCCCGGGGTCGCTGCAGGATCGAAACTGTCCTCTGGGCCTCGGCCTCCTGTGCCCCAGCGGCAACTGGCCCGGCAACAGCCTCCAAGGGAGACGTGGCTGGGGATTCAGGCTCAGCGTGGAGCGGCCCAGCCCCGTTTGGCCCAATTGGCCCGGTAGTAGCCATGCAGGGAGGAGAAACCACGGTCGCGGGCGCAGAAGCGGTTTGGGCGCCAGTCGTTGCGGCTCCTCCCGCCAGCGCCGCAGAAGTGGGGTCTGGGAACAGTGCTGACTGGTCAGCGAGGATTCCTGGGCCCGTTGGAGCGACAGGAGTAGGCGTAGCGCTGCTTTGCCCCGACAAGGCGGCAGGTGATCCTGGTCGCTCAGAAGCCACAGGCTCCACAGGCTGTGAGTCTGGGACCTGGCTCAAAAGGGCAAGATCCCGACACGGGGATGGATCAGCGGCGACAGCGGTGGGATCCACGGAATCGTCCTCGGGATCGTGGGGGGAACCCGATTTTGAACTGCCCGGGCCTTCTGGCTCCTCAGCGACCAATTTTGACCAACAATTTCTCCAGCAATGTATAGGTTTCATGGTACAAAAGTTACACCATCAAATTTATATTTTGAAGTACTTCTAAAAAAAAACACTCGGCCCTCTGGGAAAGAAACCCGAAGGCATTGCTTTTTAGGTCGAGGAAAGGTCCTGAACACCGGCTCCACCCGCTACGGTGACGCAATTGGTGATCTGAAACGCATGGAGGAAAAACTAAGCGAGGGGCCTTTTCTGTGAGAACCAGGGTATGGGCCCTGGTTGGCAGCCCCACACCTGGAGGTCTTACCACTAAGCTAGACGCATGTTATCTCGAAGTACTTCTCATGTAGTGACAATTTTGCCATTATTAAACAATCCAACAATATATCATACACGAAACTAATGGTCATTACAGCCATGCGAAGCTAAACCACACTTTATATAAATAAAGGGATACAAATCACAATAATGATCAAGGTATTGGATGAACAAACGACGTGGGAAATAACAAAGAGTTCTGAGCATGAGATAGATAAAAGGATATGTGACAGAGGAACACCCAACTTGCGGAAAGAGGAAACTGCCCCATACTCCTGTACTTTACTAAGGTCACAATCTCCCACCTACACTATGCAATTTGGTAAATACCCAATGTGAACTTCTACCCAAAAAGGCTCCACGCCCTGCTTTATAGATAAAGCACACGACATACAACAATCCAACCGAATCGGAGGTCCACAACAAGAAAAAACAGGGGTACACACCTGTCTATACTTGAATCACCTGCCTACACTCAATTCATTTTATATTATTTTAAAGTAAAACAAATCTATATCTTAACTTAAGGAGGAAAAAGAGACCATGTCTTCTTGTTAAGTACTAGTAAATATCTATTGTATCTACTTGAACGCATGGTTGTTTCTGGTTACATCTCTTGTCAGTGAAGTTGGATGCTTCAAAACTACAAAGAAGATTTTTGCAAAATAGAAACAGCAAGGGAACAGCAACGTATATTCTTACAAACCTTCGCAAGTGGAGCGGACAGTAAACCCTTGGGATGTCTAGGTGTTCCCATAACAAGTGCAACATATTTTCGTTGTAATACTTGTTGAGTACCCTTCAATATAAAATATATGAATATCAAGATAAGTACATGAATAACATGCAGCTGCATTATATATAATATGGTGCGAAATTCAATGGGAACACTGAAAAACACAGTAAAAGTTACACTGAACTTACATCAGCTAAAGCATCAGCAGTTTTCTCACGAAAGATAGCATGCAAAATGGAAGCGCTAAGTTGAGTTCTACCCAGAACAAGGACGCCGCTACAATCCCTGTCAAGTCTGTGGACCTGAAAAGCAAATGAGGGCATCAACGAACATGCAACTCTACGTATATCAACACAAACAAGTTGTTTATTCAAATATAGCAATTTTCTGCTAGTGTAGGTACTACAAATGGAAAGAGATCTTGAATAATTATACAAAATATATCACTCATCGGAAGTATATATTACAGTCTTAATTTAAATGAAAAACATGAATTGCCAATGGAGAATTAAAAGTTTATTAGAATTGTTCACTGAGTTCAGACCTTGACAAATACAAATTCAGTCCTTAGCAGCACAACACTGCCCTAATCATTATCTTCTCAGAAAGTACTTACACCTCAATGACAATTGATTCTATACTCACAGCAATGACAATTGATTCTATACTCCCTCAGAAAGTACTTTTTTTCCAAACGAAGGAGATACAACAGGCAAAACTTCCATGTTTACAGGTTTCGCTACAAGGAGAAACAACTGAACTGTACCGAACTCACCAGGCGAGGTGCATCAGAAGAATTTTCTTCAAACATAGGCGCCAGCACATCTATACTGTTTTTTATGCCAACACCACCCTCCAAGTAGAGAAACAAGAAAAGCTTTATTATGCACTGCAAAATCTTATGAAACATCAGGCAAAAAATAAGCCTGCATAAAGTCACCTACTTGAACTGGCATTCCAGGGGGTTTGTTTACCACAATGATGGCTTTGTCCTGAAAGAATTCCAAACACCAAAGGATATTATTTACCACCCAAATCAATTAACATAATCTTTTAAATACAAAAATAAATCAAGACCTTGTAAATCTCAAGGCTACGTAAAAAATCAATCTCATTCCTGTTATCAAGTTTCCTGGTCTTCTCAGCAACAGAAGATTCTTGAATATTAACAGGTAACAAAAGGGTATCACCAGGCACTAGGTGATCTTTCGCTGAAACCTTCAACAATGAAAACAAAGTCACAAACTGCCAGAGAGCACTCAGGACCAATTAAAATACGTGCTCTCTTATCTCATCAGGCATGGTACCAACTAAGATTTACAATGCTATATAATCTCATCCCACATTCTACAGTGGTACCACAAATGTACTCTGCAGTAAACAAAACCAAAACACAGAGCACATGTCAAGGAAGAATCAGGCCATGTAGTATGGGACAATGTGATATGATGGATGCAGAAATACTGGAAATACACCATCATATGGAGAAGGCAGGCCAAAAAGGGAAAGCCGAGGCTCAACGAATTCTTTCATATTTACCCGAGCGACCATACAACAAAGGGTATGAACACTGTATGTCTGGTTCCAGTAATGACAGAAGTATGAATGCGAATGACTGATACATTGGGTTTTAGTGTTTTACATTATCCATGTGTCATTATCTGGTCACGTCGACTGTAGTGGTCACATTGCATCTTACAAACAATGGTAAGAAGTTACCAAGTTTCTCAGTTAAGTATTACGTGAAAAATAGGTGCTGTTCAAATTTAGCATTATTCATGTATTGGACTGATAAGTGTGTATGTGTCTGCAAACCGGAAAAGTACGAGTATAATGAACTATAAATGATACAACACAAATATTTCTAATTTAGATTACTAGGTATATCTAATTCACGCATTATATTCGTTACCCTTCTCAACCGGAACTGCTCAGCACTAGCATCTGTGGAAGACGTCTCAGCAGTCACAGCATTCTTCTTAACCTGTCAGTCACCAAACACAATTAAGATCTTCTTAATAAAAGTTTTAATTTTATAACGCTCATGGAGAAAAATAACTTATATCACAGTAGTGGTTCAAAAAGCAGCTTGCGGTATTTAAAATTAAAAAAATAGTAGATTGCTAATCTCCTGCAGTTTTAACATGCATTTCCTAAACAGAAACCTGTTCTAGATTGTTCTTAACCAAGATTAAGAAAAAAACTTAAGTACCTCAGACCTACAAACAGTATCCAGCAAGAACGCCTCATGTTCTTGCATGAATGCTCAGTTCACAAAGAAACTCTGCCTGCACAGTTTTCCACCACCTCAAGTATATATTGGTGGTAACAAAACGGGAACGCTTTGCTCTTTGGCAAATGTGTGCATCAGCAATTGTTTATATTTTTAAATAATTCTTCCTGCAGTTATATCTAAATAATTCTAGTAACACTTCTAACACCTGAGGTTCTAAAAAATGTTGATGGCATGATGACGTTTTTCTAAATGTTGGTATATGAATCTCTCGGTTTAATAAAGAAGCATGCCATTTTAAATTAAAAGAGGAAACATACTTCCAAACAAATATATGAATCATAGACAGTGTGCAGTGTATTATTTCAAGAATGCTGAGATGATAACAATATCATTCATCATCTGGTAGTTTCCGAGTCCAAGTGCATGCACACAAGGGCCAAACTTACATCCGGTAGGAAAAACTAAAAATATCTGTTCATCAGATACCCAATCTATTCATGAACCACCAAGTGAAACCTTAACCGCTTGCTTCGTTTGGAAGTGCAACAATTAAAAAAAAATGCAAAGAAGACATAGCACACCACACAATTGCTGGAGCCATCCTTCCAGCCAACAAGCTAGAGAAACTAAGACTGCAGTGTTGCCTAACACGAGTCATCTCAGTTCCGATTATAGAACTGGATTTTGATGTAAGTAGGGTATTCTGTTGACAATAACTCCAACGATTGTGTTTCCTTCATTAGTCCGAGGTTCTGGATAAATAAGGTCTTTTTGCATGCAAGTGCAGAAATTCAACTCAGCGACCACACAATAGGAGCGAGCAATTAGACAATTGTGTAAGCATCAGGCGTTAACCAACTCCTTTTATTCCATAAGAGGAAGCAATTCGGTGGCACATTTGGTCGAGCATGTCGTGCTCACCTTGCGGAGGCGGAAGAGCTTCTGCACCAGCGAGGCCGGCAGGTGGGGGCAGCATCGCCGGACCCATCTGATCGCGGTGGAGTTGGAGCTCCCTTCTATCTCATCTCCTCCCTGCCCTCGAAAAATGGCTCTCGCGGCGGCGGCGGCATCGACTGGCGTGAACGGCGGGAGCTCCATCCAGCGGTTCTTGCTCCCCTTGTCCGGCCGTCCGCTCTCCTCGCCGGTAGCGTCTAGAGCGTCCTGCCTCGCTGCTGCGGTGGCTAGGCCGGCGTACGGTTGCTGCAGCCTTGCAACCGCGCCGGCGGCCGCCAGCCTTCGGAGTAAGAGGAGCGCCGCCATTCTCGTTGTCATTCAGAGCCGAGAAAGACCGGGTGCCTTTTCTCCTTGTCCGTGGGTCTTCCTAGCCGTCGGATCCATCTGTACGCATCAAACCAGCCTCCGAATGTTACTTCCCGCCCCAAAAAAAAACAATATTTGCGTGAAATGTTTATATTTTACAGCACGCAAGACATAGTGATTGAATTGCTCCCTGATTTTTGACATTTTTTTTAAAAGGAGGTTAAACCCCCGGCCTCTGCATCAATCGATGCATGCAACCATCTTTATTAATTATTTCATAAAGGTTTAACAAGAACATATACCAAATCACCCGAAGCCACCACTCACACCTACAAATTCGATAATTAGGAGTGCTATCACTCCCCATATCTAAAACCATTGTTGTCGCCGATACATCCACATAGCGTATCAGGACTAACAACCGGTGCAGCAGACCTAAAGCGCATACCACATGCACACGTTTTTCCACCACGGTGCCCAACGGCGCCACCGCCTTGCGCTTGTCCGTTCAGACGCGAAGACTCTGGAAGATCTGTCGTGCGTAGCACCTGCCAACCAGGCATGACTCAGCGTAGCACATGTCGGCCAGGCATGACTTGACAGCTCCACCGAAGCTCCATAAAAGACGGAGCCGCTCCACCTCCTGCCTGAGTCTTCCAGCGCTGCTCCACAAACGATGCTCCTAGGAGAGAAACGACACCGCAATACCGCCATCGTCCGATCTGGAACCATCCTAGGGTTTTCCCCGAAGCAGTGCCCATCACCAGCAACCGTCAAGGACCCACACAGTGCCCACCACCACTCAGCCCTTAAGGCGACGCCTTCAGGAAGGTCATGGCGTCAAGGACGCCGCCGCCGCCCACCGGAGTTAGGGTTTTCACCCGAGAGGCAGAGAAGGGGAAATGAAGGAGCAGACATAGACCGACGTCTCCAAGAAGAAAAGCGACGCCCTTGAACGTCGGCGGCGGCGCGGCCGGCCGGGGCCGACCAAGGGGTTTTCCCCAATCTGGATCTCCTCCACTAGCTTCACCCGCGGCCAGGGTCCCGGTAACCACGCCGACACCATCAGGAACCCGCAGTAGAGAAGCCCACCGACCAGGGCCGGATGACTGGGGCCAGATCTGGCGCTAGAACCCATCGCCCGCGCGCACCGGCTGCAGAACAAGCCGACCCCGACAACGCTGGCCATAGATCTAGCCACACCCAGATCCGTCGCGCCGACGACCACCTCCACTCGCCAGACCGGAGAACCACCCCGGACGCGCAGCCAGGCGCCGGCGACACGAAGGGCCGCCACCACCCACAGCAGGACGAATTTGGGCAGGGGGCGCCCAGATCCGCCGCCACTGCACGCCATGGCTGGCCACCACACTGCCCCGACAGCCATGGAGGCGTAGCCTTGCCGAAAAGCCCCGAAGCCGCCGTTCCAACTTCCTATCTCCGCCGCCACGCCTGGTGCCCAGGGTCGCCGTCGCGCATAGCCTGAGTCCGCCGGACGAGCTCGCCGGCTTCCTTGAGCAGCGGCGGAGAAGGGTGGGTCGGCGGTGGTTGCGGCTGCGGCTAGGGTTCGCCCGAGCCGCCCCCCTGGGGGCAGCGCGAGCGCGTGATTAGATGTGTACGTACCCTCTCGTTTCAATATCGAGATAATGAATGTAAAATAATAAGAATAAAATGCACCTCCTAAAACTGAGGTGTGTCAGTTTAGTCCTATAATTTAAAAAATGCAGTTTTGGGTCCCTAACACTATTAACGTTATGTCAGTTTAGCCATATAATTTCAAAACTGCAATTTTGGATGCTAAAACTATGTAAGTTTGTTCATCTCAGGTCCTAAGCTTGCATGTTCAACATCTATGATGCATTTTTTTCTTCAAATGGGCCCTTTTATATGTGTTTACTCATACGCTTCCACGTTGTAGCGGTGTTGCAACCTATACGCCCATCACATGTGTGGCCATGAGCTGCAAGACAGCCTCGTTGAGAGGTTTGGCACGGTCGCCGGGGAGACCCCGAGCCAATCGGGATGGAGGATGACATCCCTCTCCCTTGGCATGGCCGCTGGGTGACCCCGAGCCAATCGGGATCACTACTAGGAAAAGGGCTATAGATAGGACTGATTTTAATGACGCACCAGGTAAGTAGTGCGCCACTACTATATACTAATAGCGCACCGGTTGCTCGTGCGCCATTAGTGTGGAAGACACTAATGGCGCACCGTGCTCACGGTGCGCGAACTAGTAATGGCGCACGACCAAGACAGTGCGCCATTAGTATATACTTTTTTTTACTTTTTTGCAAACCTACTAATGGCGCACTATGCCAAAGCCCAGTCGTGTTTATACCCGAAGCCAAATCCAAGACCGCGGGCGCAAACGTCACCGCGAAAAATGAGCCATGGGTACTGGCTTCCCAAGTGGACCAATGCTTCTTCATTACCGACCCGCCAAAGCCCAGTCGTGTTGTCGTGGGGAGAGGCAAAAGGAAGATCATCGGAATGGATGGAGTAGCCAATGAGCAAGACTTCGACAAGTACGGTGACCCGAAGATCGAACATGACAACGACGATGAAGTAGCAGCACACACCACAGGAAGAAGCAGGACCACCCTACCTAAAGGACATCCGTTCCACAAAAGAACTCCATTTGCGAAAAAGAAGGGCAAGAAGATATGTGAACAGATAGCTAGCTAAGATCGATTGTATTTAAATCGTAGTCTTCATTTCTCGATTGTATTTCATGGGAACTTTTTGATATCATGAATATTTTTAAATTTCATGGGCACTTTTTGAATTCATGAGGACACTTGATCTCGATCCCCCTCCATCTCGATCTCGATTCCCCCTCCATCTCGATCTCGATCCCCGCACCCTCCCCCGCTCCACCGCCGCCGCCGATGATATTTTCAAGTAAGAAATTTGAACATATTTTTTAAAAAAATATTACTGTTTTTATAAAAAAAATATTACTGTTATGATTTAAACAAGTTTGAACATATTTAAACACAAATAAATATAAAAAACAGCATTTAAAATGCATAAAAAAATATTGGGGAGCCTAGGAATCGAACCCAGGACCTCCTGGTGTGTGTGTTGCGTGCTGACCAATCGGGCTAGTGGGTGGGTTCTATTGTAGATAGGGTTAGGTTGTAGATATGGTTAGTGGGCTAGATTAAAACAAAATTCTAATGGCGCACCGAGGGGTGGTGCGCCATTAGAATAGTCATACTTATGGCGCACGACTGGACGGTGCGCCATTAGAACCCTCCCCCTAGCTATCCTCCCTCCCTCTCACCAGATCCCCTTCGACCCTCTCTCTCTCGCCACCAGATCCACCCGCGCGCTGCCCCGACCCACGCCGCCGCCGCCCCCAGTCAGCCCCTGCCCTGCCCTCCATCATCATCTGCTCCCAATCCACCCCCTCCCTCGCCTTCACCGCACCCACCCACCCCCTCCCTCACCTTCCCA
>NC_041389.1:304021503-304048348 GCF_002162155.2 Triticum dicoccoides
CGGGCAGAATCTGCTTCAACACCGGGCCGGCGAGCCGCGGAACCAAGGCGCGATGGCGCTCGACCCCTCCACCCCCCCTCCACCTCTTCTTCCTCGGGTCGCCGCTGTATTCCCCAACTTCGGCCACCTCTGTTGCTACTAAGCTGTCGCAGGGCCTCCTTGCGCCTCCCCGGTGAGCTCCGCCTCCTCTCCCCTCTTCCTTCTCGCGTGCCAAGAAATGCATAGCAATTATTTGCTTCACTTAGTCATTGATGGTCATTCAGTATGAAATTACAACCTGCAGGTATTGGTTGGAATGTGTAACTACAATTTACAGGGGAAATGTTTGCAGTTAAGTTATGTGGTTGGAAAGATCATGTGTCATTAGAAACTTGGAAGCTAAAAACATTGCGATCCTCACCATAAGGATGATCATATCTTCCATGCCTGAATAGCTCTGCCTAAATAATAAATAGATAAAGGTAAAACTAAACCATGCTCAGCGATGAGATGATGTCAACTGACAACCAAAGCAAACTTGTTCATCATTACAAAAGCAAACTTGTTCAACATAACAAAAGCAAACTTGTTCAACATAACAAAAGCAAACTTGTCCAACCACATAACTACAAACTGAGACATAGTAGTAGGGGTCATCCCAATACCACAAACAACTCAATATCCCCAATAGTAGGGGTCATCCCAATGATCCTCCGCCTCTTGCCAGAGCTCCAAACCTTCTTTGGTGATTTCGATTTTCTTCCATGCCTCGTAGGTGACGTACGCATCTTTCGCGGCGTACTCGATGAGCTTGTTTGGCAGTGGGCTGCCCCCCCCATAGTAGGTGGTCCGAATTCCTGTCGATCTTCTGCTTCATTTTTGAGTAGGATGGGTGGATGAGGCTGGCTGCAAACTCAGCCAAAGACTGCCACTTCTTTCCCTTGTTTGGAACTCTCCATTTGCGCTGCAAGTCGACGTACTTGTCGGGGTTGATCTTCAAACTAGACAACTTCAGCTTCTTCTTGTCGCCTCTAATGCAGAAGCCAACAAAGGTGTACAGCTTCTTCTCCTGCAGGAGCGGGCCGAGTTCCTTGGGCCTGCATCAAATTAATCTGGTGCATCAAATTCATCTACTTCAAAAACTTCAGAAACTACAGAATTATAATGGGTTCAGTTGAAGCAAAATTCAGTTAAAATAGCATCTTCAGTTCTGACCAAAATTCAGTTAAAACAGTATGATCACAACAACTACTAAATGATCACAACAACTACAAGACAACATTCTGTATGATCAAAACAGCAAGCATAACATCTCAATGATGTATTTTTTGCAATCTTTTGCATTACAAGACAACATTCATAACAGCTACTAAATGATCACAAAAACTTGTAGACAACATTCTGTATGATCACCAAAAAACTACTAATTAGACAGAAACTTCATAACTTCAGAACTAGTATTGCATCTACTTCAGAACTTCAGAACTATTGCATCTACTTCAGAAACTTCAAAAACTTCAGAAACTACTAATTAAAACGAAACTTCAGAACTTCAGAAACTTCATAACTTCAGAACTAGTATTGCATCTACTTCAGAACTTCAGAACTATTGCATCTACTTCAGAAACTTCAGAAACTTCAAAAACTTCAGAAACTACTAATTAAAACGAAACTTCAGAACTTCAGAAACTTCAGAACTTCAGAACTAGTATTGCATCTACTTCAGAACTTCATAACTATTGCATCTACTTCAGCAACTACTAATTAGACAGAAACTTCAGAACTGGATGTTTTTACCATTTGGTTGCCGCGGTGATGTGGTATACCAGGATGAGATCCTCCACGCATAACTGCAGAACTGCAGCAATTTGCGGAGGTTTGTCTTCCCTGGTATACTCGACATCAACGCCGATATTCCGAGAAAGCATGCCGCCGAGCCTCCTCCTCATCTTGCGGATCATCTTGTCGGCTTCGTCTGGATTGCTGGTGCATACGACATCCAGCGGCTCCTTCAGGTGGATATCAACCTTGAGCGGCACGGTGTAGTCCCGCTTCTGCCCGGGGACCGGAACGTCGTCGTCGACCACCAGCGGCTCCTTGCCAGACGCCTCACCACGGTGATGCTTGGCAGACGGAGAGGAGTTGCTCCACGATGCCTCCGCCATTCTCTTGGCAGACGGAGGGGAGTTGCTCCATGATTCCTCCGCCATTGCCCTCCTGGCCAGCGATGGTGGAGGCAGAGGGGAGTTGCTTGATGCTGGAGGCAGAGGAAGGTAGAGGGAGGAAGATGGAGTGGCAATGGAATGAGGAGGGAGGCAGAGGGAGGAAGATGGAGCGGCAATGGAATAGGAGGGGAGTTACCTGGACGTGGGAAGAAAACCCCCTCTACGTCGTGGGGAGTTGCCAGTGGAGGGGAGACGTGGGGAGTTGCCTCGAAAACTCAAACGTCCTGCCCTTTGGAGGGGAGACGTGGGCCCTCGAAAACTCCAGAGGGGATACATGGGCCCTCCTGTTTCTGAAACGTCCAGGAGGGGAGACGTGGGCCCTCCTGTTTCTGAAAACTACACCTATATCTGACGAAACTGAAGGTGTTCTTCAGCAGCTGATTAAAATTCAGTTAACAACAACATCAGTAAAATTCAGTTAATTAACTGAAGAAGAGAAGAGAGAAAGTAGAGAGCAAGAGGAGTACTTGCATTAACTGAAACGTTTTACTTTAAACTTGCATGCATTCTTTGCTTGTTTATATTCATTCTTGTAAACTGAACATGCTCATCTATCTATCTATCTATCTATCTACCTGCTTAAGTATGTATGTATGCATTGTATTTTATTTCCTTTGGAAAGTAAAGTTTATTTCCTGGCTGGCTGGCATGATGGCTCATGGATCCCTCAGCTGCAGCTACAGTTGGAGCTCAATCTGATCTCATCTGAAATGAATCTATAAACACAGAGTGTAGTTAATTACAGAGTAGCAGAAATAGTTGCTGGATGCAGTTACTTGCATGGGCCTGACTGATGAAGAAAAACTTTATATATATTCATACTGATGTTGACTCTATAAATCATATTTATTGGACATGTTTTATGTGTTGATCCATCAATTGATCACATTGAGAAAGACCATCGTGTCTCCGACCATTTTGCAAAGGTCATGTCTCCGACCATCGTGTCGTGATGAATTTGCAGGTACCCCGAGAGGCCCTTGAGTTTGTCGGAATGTTGATTAACTTCCGTTCCGGCAAATTCGGGTACTCCATATGTCCTAATTTCAGCAAAGGTCATGCTGAAATTTTCCGTGAATTTTAGCATGACTTTGCTAAAAATATGACATATGGGGTACTTGCGACTAATGCATGGGCCGGGGTATCTTAGTACTTAGTTAAGTAGGATCAACTGCCCCGCCATTCTTGCTGCATTAAACCATAGGTGGCAATAGAGCCAAGTGATTAGGCCCAACTTAGAATTCTCCTTAGCATCGATAAACCCTAGATGATAAACCCAACATAGGTGGCAATAGAGCCAAGTGATTAGTGCCAAGTGATTAGGCCCAACCTAGGGTGCCTCGGCATCGATAAACCCTAAATGATGAAAACTTAACTTGTCTGCCCCGGATGCCTCGGTGTCGATGAGAACCTAAATGATGTACGCTTAGGCTTTTAGGGTGCCTCGGCGTCGACAAATCCTAAATGATGAAAGCTTAGGCTTTTAGGGTGCCTCGGTGTCGACAAACCCTAAATGATGAGACCATGATCTTGTTCCTTGACAATAACCAACTTTTTGACCAAACTTTTTTCCTATTTAGAGCAAAACATGGCCCACAACGATGAGGCTGGTGGTTCGGGCGGCAAGCAATTCTGGGAGCTGTCCCAGGAGACGGAGGAACAACCTCACCGCTATGAGGACGCCGTGGAAGACACCGATCCTGATTACACAACCCCTAGTGGCGTCGGGGATGACACCACTGATGGTGCCGCCGAGGATGCCACCACTGATGATGGCGGCGCACACACAGATGGCAGCCAATCGAAGAAGCAAAGGAAGGATCGGCGTCCGAATGCGCTCCGCACCGTCAAGGAGGAATTCACTCAAGTACAAGGGTAAGGTTCCCGGAGTCTACGACGACTGGGAGGAGTGTCGGAGACAGGTTCACCGTTTTAGCGGTATCAGTTACAAAGGGTACACCACTAGGGCGGAGGCCGAATCTAGATATGCCCGCTATCTAGCGGGAGAGAGGAGGGAGCGTTGGAGGAACCGGATGAGGACCAGTTTGATTGCGATGATGCTCATCGTGATGACCACAACTCTCTTTTATGTGATGGTAGTTTAGATGATCGATATCGACTTGTAATGTGAAGACAAACTCGATACTCGCGGTCTTGAGACTTGTAATGTTTTATCTTTGTTCGGTCTTTTGAATTCGGAGACTAATATGATGATTGTATTCAGAGACTAATCTTCTATTGTATTCGATGAATCTGATGTCGCTGTGTGCTGCTGTCTATATTCTGTCCAATAATATATTTTGTAACCTGTGCAAAAATCAGAAAAGCAAAAAAACAAACAAACAAACAAATATTCATACTAATGGCGCATCAAGGCAGAGTACGCCATTAGTATGCCAAAGGATACTAATGGCGCATCAAGGCAGAGTGCGCCATTAGTGTGACAAAGCACATGGTTACATATGACCCCCCGGGAGGCATACTAATGGCGCATGGAGTTACACACTAATGGCGCACTGCCAGGTGCGCCATTAGTATACCAGATACTAATGGCGCACCAGTGGTGCGCCATTAGTAAAAAATTCTAATGGCGTGCTACTAATGGCGCACCGGTAGTGCGCCATTAGTAGGCAAAACCGATGCGCCATTAGTAGGCCTTTTCCTATTAGTGGATGGAAGACGCCATACCTCTCTCTCATGACATCGTCGTTGCCCCAACACCCTTGTCATAGAGCTGGTCGTGCAAGTTGTTGTTGGGCATGAGTATGGCCACGTAGGACTCAAAACCGCAGTTTCAAAGTTATAGGACTAAACTTACACACCTCCAATAGTTTTAGGGCCTAAAACTATAGTTTTAAAGTTACAGGACTAAACTGACACACCTACAATAGTTTAGGGTCTAAAGCTGCAGTTTCAAAGTTATAAAACTGAAGTGACACACGTTTAATAATTTTTGGACTTACGATGTATTTTACTCTCGAGTTGTACCCTCTCTATGAAAAAAGCAATTGCATTGGTTTACACTGCCTTTCAGTAACGATTTAGGCCACTTAAGTTGCAGAATTGCTTAATGCCTAGTCTACTAACTCTTTTTTACTAGAAATACAATACAAAATAGACGCTAGCATACTCGCATGCCCATTCATTCATATGAACATGAAAATTTGAGTCGACGGATCTTGAGATTGACGAAGTCACAAGAAATGTCTTGTACTAATAGACAACCACACTATAGGGACACATCATAACACCATTTCGACGATTTTATTATGCAGTTATGTGATTCTAGTAACTTCAGGGAGGATTTTTGCAGAATTTCCTGTATTAGCCGAGGCGCACAAAACGTCGCGTGCTCAACATGCGAGCACATGGTCAACCCTCTCGAACGCGATCAGAGAAGTTAATGGACTAGTCCATATCATTCTGCAACTTAGTGGACTAAGTGATTTTGTGGTACAAGTTCCCGTGTCTCTAGTGCAATTACCTCTAAAAAAGTATGTACAGTTCCTTTTCTTTTCTGGAGTGCGTACTATATTAATACACAGGAGGAACCAATGGCCACACAAGTGATTGCACAACCCAGCAAGCTTATATACAGGTTCATACTACATTATTTCTTGAGATGTACAATCTCATAATATACATAAATAATGGCACTGTCAATCGTAAATCCAGAAAAGAAAAGAACTGTACATCTGTATTACACACACCAGCGTGGAGTCCTAGTAGCTACTGTGCAATGATCCATTTGCCCTAAGGCGAAGGAACCGCATCAGGTCGACATAAACATCATCTTTGGCCTTCACGCTCATGACGAAATCAATGTGGCCGTAGCCACCAATGTACATCAGCTCTGGCGTAGATCTCAGCTCTTTGACCGTACGCTCAACATCGGTGACATCAGCCAATGCATCAAGACCACCGTATCCCATCCACATTGGCAGTGATTCCGGTATGCTGCTTAGGTCAAACGGAGGGGGTGACAGCCGACCGTAACGCCTTAGGTTTCCCAACAATCCGTAGTCATACCTTGCGAAAGTGCCTTTCCTGATCACTGCATAGACGAAATAAAATCCCTGCTTTAAGATGACTGGAAAGACTGTTCTAATTAGCCAGTAATTATTTCTGCAAGCAACACTCATGCTTTCAGAAATGAGCTAAATTCAATATCATAGCAACAAAGGAAGTTGTATGCTCAACTAACGAAACAGTCATAATTTTAGCAGCAAAGCAACTGCAACTAATGAAACTCTGTAGAGTTGCCTTAGTTAATTCATACTGTTTGGTACTTTGATGCTGGTCCAAGCACAAAGTAAATAGCAGTTGGGTTGATACTAACGAACTTGGATGGTATTCAAGTGAACTGAAAGCTTTTAATGCTACGTACCATAACTGGGAATCTTTTAGTAGTGCATAAGAGCATCTTCAACAGAGGCGCTATATAAGCCGCGCGTTGGGAAAGATGCCTATATAGCGCGTGCGCGACCAAAAACAACGCTCCAGCAGAAGCTGTAAAATAGAGCACGCACAAAAACGGAGCTGTAAATTTAGCGCACGCGGGCTGCGGGGCTGCAAATTTAGGGCGCCGGCTTGTGCGTGCGGGCAGCTGCATGTGGGGCCGCCAGGTTGGGCGCCGTGTTTTTGTGCGTCTGGTAAACCTCCCATGCGCAAAAACACTATTTCAGCGCTGCAAAAAAAATTTAGCGTGCCGCGCTACCATGCGTCTGTTGGAGATGCTCTAACCAATTTCTCAATTTGGAATTTTGCTTGTTGCTATTTGATGCTATGCATCATAACTGGGAATCTTTTAGTGGTGCATAACCAATTTCTCAATTTGGAATTGTGCTTGAGCTCATAGCAACAGGTACTCTTGTGAGGTTTTTTCCAGATAAAATGATAAATAAATAATAACCTTTCTCTACCGTGGACTAAAGTGAATGGTAGAAGTATGCCATATTTTCGTTATCATCCATCAACTTCTCAGCTGTGCTGAGCTGATCTTTATAAACTATTCTCCTAACAGTACCCAATCAACTTCGTACCTCAAACTGGTACAAACGCATATCCTAATCAAGTGTTAAGTTTACTAGCTACTCGACCATGTCTGAACAGTTGGGGAAGCGATTGAAATCCTCACCATTGGTTGTGCAAATCTACATCATCCAATGGTCTTGGAGATTATACATCCACCATCACAGCTATGAGATGGCAGATGGGAAGAGTCCTGGGTTACTGATACATGCTTGGACAATAATGGTCCATGGAGGGAATTCTATGCGATGCCACTCTAGAAACCACTCTTTCAAATTCCTACAGCTATAAATCAATTAACTTGCCTGCATTCTACACTTTTAAGATTATGGAGATGAATGCCCATCAGAAAGATCAAAAGTGCTTGCATGCAAGCGCAAGTGCATAACATATTCAAAAGGATTGAAGAAATGGAGGCTGATGTATGCACTGTTTGCAACTCTCAGTTATAAACTACTCCCTCCGTATCGAAATATAAGACGTTTTTGTAGGCTGTACAGAGGTAGTACAAAGTAAGGGAATATAATGTTCCAAGACATATTGTCTAAACAACTTAAGAATTAGACATGAGAAAACGTACTCTGAAAAAGATGATGCAAATTTTTAGTTGATGATGGATGAGGTTCATACTCCAAGTAATGGTCAATCCGCGATCCATTGAAGCAACAATTTTCCCCTGAAAAAAGTAAATGAATTAAATCAAAACAACAAGAAATTAAGAATGCAGTTCAAATATACCACAGCATAAGCAGTCAGCACAGCTAAAATGTGTTAGTTCATTCATCAACATCCCTTATGATGTGATCTATTTAGATCTTAAATAGGTAATTCTATTCGTGTGCATTTCCAATGAAGAGAGACACTAACTTAGAACAGACAGTTCAACTTTGTTTCAGGATGTAAACTTGTGTGCCACTATCAGAAGTACCATGGCATGTGAATTCTACTATTACTGAAACTCGAAACAGAAAGTTAACTTGGCGGTGGCTCAAATATGCCACAGCATAAGCAGCCAGCACAGCTAAATTGTGTTAGTTCATTCATCTACATCCATGATGTTGTGATCCATCTAGATAATTAAATGGGTAATTATATCTCAGTTCTAATAAAAAAGGATACTACTAGCTTAGAACAAACAGTTTGACTTTGCTTTGAGATGTAAAACTTGTGTGCCACTATCAGAAGTATCATGGAATGTGAATTCTACAATTACTGAAACTCAAAATAGAAATTTAACTGCACTCTTGAAATTAAACTCAAAACTGAGAATGTCAGTACTCTAATTGGATGAGAGCAGACCCCCGATAAAAGTTCAAGCATAACCTGGCATGCACAGGAACTGGTCTAGGCTCCACAAATTAACATAACATTGTTGACATGCCTTTTAAACACCTAATCTTGCAATCCATCACCATTGCCATCAAATCTGTCTGTGTGATAATATATGGTGCATTATTACGACATCGAATCTGTCCGTGATAATCCACCATCATCATCTGGAAGCAGCGAACGCTGCTGCCTTCAACAGTGACAAACCCGGCATCGTTATGCTGGTAGACAAAGGCAAGTTTGTAGGGTAAGGCAGGTGTGACTGGCCTACAGGTGTCATCACCGGCGGAGCTTACCGCTTAAGGCGTGGTTCGTGTTCTGGGTGTTTCAGTCTATTCAAAGGCCCGTTGACATATTACTTTTTCTATCTATCGAGTTATCAGACACAAGACTATTGCATTTTCTCAAGATAAAAATTGTGAGCACAAATGCCTTACAAGCTCAGTAGCTTATAATATACACAGTTTCAGTATCTGGATTATTCGGGAATGGTTATGTTCTAGTGCATATAAAATGTGTGTTTGGACAACAGAACAGTAGAACTCAAGCAATATCAAATTTAGGCCAATCTCATCTTTTCTTTATAGCAAGTAAAAATCTATAACAAATCCGAAAGAAACAATATAATACCTGTTATCGAAGACAGCAAATTGTTGCAGTCCACATGTCCATCATCGCATATAGAATCTACTATTTGAACTCCCATATCGCTGTTCATCGAGTTGGACAATTACAATTACACCCAAAGAGAAAAAAAGGAAGGCTCGGGAAAGAAGTGCCATACCTCCGGAAGTTCAGCTGATGGAAGCCCATGGTAAGAAGCATCTATGTCAAAGCTCACCATAAGTCAGTTTGGAAGTTATGGCATTTATTTGGTGGATTTATTCAAAGAATAGTAAAGCACCTGGTCAAGATGCATGCCAACTGCTCTGAGAACAAAACTAGCACTAACATGATCAAGGTAAGAAATTGGACAAAGAAGTGCAGCAGCGCTAATCATCTTTGTGATTTCAGGCAATGTAAAAGCAGCCAAACCCATAATAGTTCCCTACAAGAAAAGGAAAATATTTATTACCACAAATTTTTGGATTCACAACAAACATTTCTCAATCGAACCCCAAACAGCTTACCTGTGAATGCCCCACATACAAAATTTTGGACTGCCTAACTGTATACACGTAGCTCAACATTGCCAGAAGATCATATTCAGCAAGCTCTTGCCAGCTCCAATCCCAGAAAAGCTGCAAAGCTCCCACAGGATTTGGTCAGAATCAAAGAGTAGAACTAGTTTGTAGTTGCTGAGCTGTGTTGTGCTGTCCGCACAATGAAATCTAGTTACATACAGGAACTTTACTAACTGCATTTATTATGGCTAGAATGTGCTTACAACTGTATATCCAAAACTAGAAAAAGCTTCGGAAAAGCTCACCGCTGACAAGCGAGCCTAAACCATAGGGACCATGGACAGGTCAGGAAGCACATTATGATCTGTATTTGTGTCTTAAAGCACCAAAAGCAGGCATGTTATGCAATTTCATCCACAATTTCAATAATGAAAATCTTCCGAGTAACTTCCAGGTTCTATAGAGGTCAACTCAAATTATTTTTGCTACCATGCAATTGGGTGAATGATCAAATCAGAAGACTTACTGTACATACCCAATTCATTCCTTGTTTGCAGAAAGTGGTGTTCATTATGTAACTTCCTATAGAGTATACTCACCTTATCATGCACAGTGAAAGTTGAATGGCCTTTACTCCAACGTGTTCCACGAACATTTCCAATCCAAACATCGAAGCCATTATCAGCAAGGATATATCCAAGCGACTGTTCAACAGAATTTATGAACCATGTGTCTCCTCCCTGTCAAGGATATAGATAAAGCAAAAACATTTAAAAATAGAGGCTGATGCGATTGAGCAGTGATTATGGCAATTGAAGTTTGAAGATAAGAACTGCATTATCTAATGAAACATCCAGGTATGGAACAAATTGCAACTGTAACACGATATAATCAAAAGCTAAGTAAAGATGGCTGTAATGAGAAAGAACCTGAAAAAGACCATGTTGAAGAAAAACTGGAGGTCCAGTATTGTCTGCAACTCCATTTTTGCCATGTGGAATATGCTGAAGAGACAGAAGAAAGCCATCGTTTGTTTCAACCTAAAAAGGCAAAAAAATTAGGATCCATATACAAAAGAGTGCCAGCTACTCTACATGTCAGTAACAGGGGGAGCTTTCTGTTACAATTCATACTTGATGAACTTTAAAAGCAGGAATGGAAGGAAAAGAAGGACATTAAGTTTTTAGAAAAGGTTCATGGCGTTTGGCAAAATTCCTTCAAGACTAATTGATATAAATACACGTACACATTAGTTTTGGCCAGCGAGAAGCTCTCACTATAGGATATTAATAGTGTTTTAAATCGAAATATCAAGACCCCTCTTTCTTCCCTCTGGCGTCACCGTGCGCAGAAGCGCCACCACCATGTACCATGTGGTACCAGGATGATTGTGCAGTCAATGATTTGTCAATAGTTGGTTACATTATCGCAAGACATCTGTGCTAAAGAAATGAACCTGCAAGCGGGTATTTGCACCATAGAATGGTGTCAGCAAGTCGGAGCCATATCACAAGCCAGCTTTAGTGGAAGTATGTTTACTCAAGATGGATGTGACAATGCCTACTGTAGAGCTGTGTCCTGAAACTAGGAATCGAAGAAGAGGAGTGTAAGCACAGTCAGCCAGTACGCTTGTCTTTTGCTTGGAGTTGAAACAAAGGATATGGGCTACTACTTTGCCTGAGAGTAGTAAAGGAGCTCCATGACACAAGTAATTGCTGCTCCAGTTGACACACTCTTACATTTGTTGCTTTTTTTTTCCTACGACGATTGCATTTTCTTCTCTTGGAGCGGGACTTGAGAAACACACTTTGGTGGCTCTACACAAGCCCAACTGGGACCAAAATAGTATCTCAGCCATTTCATTTTCACCTGGCAAGAAAACAGAAGGACACTGCCGTGTGAATGCACGCAAGCCTACGTACGGACACAGAATAATTCGGCTCTCCCCGATCTACCTTGGTTGCTAGGCTAGCTGTTCGATTACTGTCCGGAGACAATCGTGGCTTAACTCCATACGGATAAGTCAACGAGTAAACAACCCTCCCTCCCCCCTTCCATTCGCTTCGCTGGGGGAAATGGTTGAAATTGGTACAAGAAGCACGAGAGTAATCACCAGTGGAGGAACCGAGAGGGGAGGGATGGGAGGAAGAGGAAGATGTGTAGTACTCCATATACTAGCAGCAGGGAACGTACGTACGGTGTGCTCGGTGCACGGGTAGCCCAGCGGCAGGAGCAGCTGCCCGCAGAGTCCGCCGCCGCCGTCGCCGCGCGGCACGGCGTGGCGGAGGGCGGAGGAGGCGTGGGCCGCGCCGGAAACGCAGGAGCAGAGGAGGAGGAGGAGGGTCAGAGCGAGCGCGGCGGCGGCACCTCCTCCCGGGACCGCCATCTCCGCCGGTCGGGAGTCGGGAGGGCGGAAGCGGCGGGTCGAGGGCAGTTGGCATTACCCACGCAACACGAGCGAGATTATACTAGTACTACAAAATGTTTTATTTGGGCACCCGCACGGTTTTTGTTTCGGGAATGGCTAGCACTTTTTCATCTCTTGTCAGTCGCCGCCCGCAGCCGGCACCACCTCACCGCCCCGCCTTCCCGGGAACCACTCCTCATCGCTGGTCCGGTACCGCACCGGCCATCCCTCTAGGCCCCCCGCGCCGAGCTTTTTCTCCGGTGAATTCCCACGCGACCGCCCACCACCGCGCCCCCCACCGCCGGCGACCATTGCCCCCGCCCTGAACACTAAGATAGATAGTGAGGTAGCCTCTCCGGCGAGCCCCCCTCCCCTCCCCGCTGCGACTGGTGACGATGACATGTATCTAGGGTAGGGTCTTAGGCCTGACCTACATGCCCTTTTCAAGGACATCACAGAAGAGGCCAAGGCCTACAAGGTTTAACAGAAGATACCGACTGAAATCCTCATGAAGTGCAATCCACTCGACAAACGATTCCACTCAGATATCCCAATTCCACTCGACCGTCGTTATGTCACTGGAAGACAAGAATCCACTCGAAAGACAGAAGGCCTAAGGTCACCTGTAGATAGCAACGGCCGGTCATTCCCTCCGCCACCATAAAGGTCATTAAACATAGGCGTTACCAGTAACGTACATGACTTTACTCCCTCATTGCACCCTTGCGTAACTGAGGACGATGAGGGGTCGGCGCACTCTATATAAGCCACCCCTCCCCTCTGGCACAAGGGTTCGCACCCCCTGTAACTCAACACTCCAATCAACAAGCCTCCATGGCACCGAGACGTAGGGTTGTTACCTCCTTCGAGAGGGGCCTGAACTCATAAAACCGAGTGTACAACTTCGGCGTAGCTAGGACTCTGCCCTCTCCTACGTACCCCCTATCTATACTGTCAGATCTGTTCCCACGATAGTTGGCGCCCACCGTGGGGCAGGCGTCTTAGCAACTTCCGGCGAGGTTGCGATCTTCGATTTCCTTCGACATGGTTTCCGGTGGTGGATTGTCTCTAGGCCGCGAGATCCGTCTCGGCGCGCTCGCCTTCATCGCCGATGATTCGGCCTGGCTTCAGGAGGCCCCCCTTGACGTCGAGGCACTCCCTATTCATGGGGTAGCGCACTTTCGCGCGAGTGCCTGCGGCATCCTCCTACGGCAGTCGTCGAGTCAGTATCGGTCGGCTCCCATGGCGTCTTCGCTTCCCACGGCCCGTCGCCGCAAGAAATCCGGTCGCTCGCGGCTCTAGCGGTTGGGTGAAGCACGCGGTGGCTCGTCAGTCGGACACACCTCAAATTGCGGCAATCGAGCCCGGTGAGTCCCTTTATGGCCTGTTCGATCTATCGACTGGCCACTCGGATACCCTTTCTTAGTGCGAAAGCAACGACCCTGCGCCGGAGGTCCTCATGGTTGGTTCACAGCGCAACCCATCGGGGTTTCCCTGTGGTGCGGGTGGTAGCGGCGGTCCGTCGCGCGACAATGACGCATACCATCCAGAAGCCCTCACTGCAGAGCAGAGGGAGAAGTTGAAGCGCAGACATGATCAGGCCTTGGAAGCTCTCCAGACCCCCGTCGTCGGGGAGATCCCCAAGGCTCGGGCCTTGGAGGTTGCGCGCGTAGCCACTCTGGCTGAGCGTGCACGCTTGGAGGATCTTCAGCAAGCACTCAACGACCGCGCTGGCAGACATATTCCCAGTTCCAGTCGACGGCATCGGCAATTGTTTCCGACTGGACCTCAGGATGAGTGTCCGATATACCGAACTCCGATCCAGAATGTTGCAGCAGATGCGCGTATTGCAGATTCAATCTAGCCGTCCTGTTCCGAAGCTGGAAGAGGCTTACAGCAGATTAGGGCGCTGCTCAAGGAGGTCGGGGAGCAGAACTTAGATGTTTCTCAATCATGCAATAGGATTCACAGCAGGTCAGTCGTGGCAGACATAGTTCAGTCGGCACAAAGCCCGAGATCGCCTCCGTGGCGTGAAGATCGTGGTTATCGCCAGGACCAGCACCTGCGACGAGGCCACGGGTAGTTTGACCCTCGATACCACCGTGATGACCGCCATCGTGTGCCTACGCCCCCTCCAAGGGGTGGTTCGTATGCGCCCCGGCGGTATGATGACAGGCGTCCATACGGCGACGAGCGAAGGATCCTAGTCGACCCCTGAGAGCCCGGGTTTGATGCAAGGTCAGTCCTTGTGCAGGGCCTGGTTGACAGAGGCAGAGCTCACAAAGAAGGTTTGGACAGAGATTACCTGAGTGGGAACAGAGCGTATGTCTCTGGACCCGAGTGTTTCAGTAGAGCCATTCGAGCTGCTGAGATTCCTCCCAACTTTAGATTGGCTGCAGGAGTAAGCAAGTTTACAGGCGAGTCAAAGCCAAACACGTGGTTGGAGGATTACTGAGTGGCAGTGCAGATTGGTGGTGGCAATGATGAGGTAGCCATGAAGCATTTGCCCTTGATGCTTGAAGGCTCAGCTAGGGCCTGGTTGAATCAGTTGGCTCCTGCCAGCATATTTTGTTGGGAAGACTTGGCCCAAGTGTTTATCAAGACATTTGAAGGCACTTGCAAGCGTCCCGCTGGGTTGTCTGGGTTGCAACATTGTGTCCAGAAGCCGAACAAAACTTTGAGGGATTACATCTAGCGATGGACTACACTTCACCATCTGGCGGAGAATGTTTCAGAGCACCAAGTAGTCTGCGCTTTCAAGGAAGGCGTATGGTATAGAGAGCTCACACTGAAATTTGGTCGCTCCGGGGCCATGACTCTGAATCGGATGATGGAAATAGCCACTCGGTACGCCAATGGTGAAGAGGAGGTCCAACTCTATAATGGCAAGGGGAAGACAGTCAACCCCGATGCTAGAGGCGGAAATCCTAGTTGGAAGCAGAAACGCAAGGCTAAAGCCGCAGGCCAGGCTGAAGCTGCAGTGATGAATACCCAAGGGAAGTTCAAGGGAAAGCCCAAAGGACAATGGGTACCCAAGAAGATGAAGGATTGGTCAGGCCAGGATGTCCTCGATTTATCGTGTCCCATTCACACGAAGAAGGATGAGGAAGGCAACTTGATTGTGCCTAAACACACCACTCGACAATGCAGAATCCTTATCCAGCAGTTCCGTCAAGGCCAGTAGAGTGAGAAAAGCTCTGATAAGGATGAAGATGAAGAAAAGGCAGATTATTACCCGAAGGTCAATGCAACTTTGATGATTTTTGTTGACGTTGAGAGCAAAAGTTGACTGAAAGTCATCAATAGAGAGGTGAACATGGTTGCTCCGGCAACTACAACATACCTCAAGTGGTCAAAGACTCCTATCACCTTCGATCAGTTGGATCACCCAGCTCACGTTGCTACCTCCGGGCGACAAGCTTTGGTGGTCGACCTAGTGGTTGGAGGCACTCGATTGTGTAAAGTTCTCATGGATGGTGGCAGTGGATTGAACATTCTGTATGCAGAAACCCTCCAGGGGATGGGCATTATGATGTCCCGACTCAGTGAGAGCAACATGCAATTCCACGGGGTCATACCAGGGAAGAAGGCGAAATCACTCGGGCAGATTGCTCTAGATGTGGTTTTCGGTGATTCAAAGAATTTTTGCAAGGAAAAGTTGACATTTGAAGTGGTAGATTTCCACAGTGCCTATCATGTTATCCTGGGCAGGCCGACGTATGCTCGTTTAATGTCCCGTCCATGTTACGTATATCTCAAGCCGAAGATGCCTGGGCCTAAAGGTGTGATCATGGTCACTGAGAACAGACAGAGAGCAGAGGAGTGCCTCCAAAAGGGGTCCAAGATCGCTGATGAGAAAATGGCAGTGGTTGAACTGGAAGAATACAAGAAGAATGCAGATCTGAGTGATTTGCTCCGTTCCAAGAAGCCTGCTTCAGAGTTTGCATTTCAGTCGGCCGATGAGATGAAACCAGTTCACATTCACTCGGAAGATCCCACAGCTGCTCCGACCCACATCTCAACGACACTCGACAGCAAATAGGAAGCCACGCTCATCTAGTTCCTCCATGAGAACTGGAACATCTTCGCATGGAAACCATTAGACATGCCAGGTGTACCCAGGGGACTGGCTAAGCACCGTTTGCGTGTCGACCCTAAAGTTAAACCTATCAAGGAACATCTTCGTCGGTCCGCCTCGGAGAATAGGAAGGCGATTAGCGAGGAAGTGGCTCGGCTCTTGGCAGCTGAGTTCATCCGTGAGATATACCACTCCAAGTGGCTCGCCAACGTCATCATGGTTCCCAAGAAATATAAGTCGCTTTGTATGTGCATTGACTTCAAGCATATCAACCAGGCCTGCCTGAAAGATCATTTTCCGCTCCCCCGCATCGATCAGATAGTCAACTCGACTGCGGGGTGTGAGCGTTTGTCTTTTCTAGATGCATATTCCAGATACCGTCAGATCCGACTGTTCAGGCTAGATGAAATAACAACAACCTTCATCGCCCCATTCGGGTGTTTTTGCTATGTCATCATGCATTTTGGTCTAAAAAACGCAGGGGCCACATTCATGCACATGATTCAGAAGTGCCTGCTCACTCAGATCAGTTGGAATGTGGAGGCGTATATGGATGATACCGTGGTGAAGTCACGCAAAGGTTCCAACCTGCTGACTGATCTCGCTGAAACCTTCGCCAATCTGAGAAGGTATGACATTAAGTTGAATCCGTCTTCAGAGTACCCAGTGGAAAGTTACTCGGTTTTCTTGTTTCTGAACGAGGGATAGATGCTAACCCCGAGAAAATTGGTGAAATTCTCCAAATGAAACGCCCTGTGCGTGTGCATGACGTTCAGAAGCTCACAGGTTATCTTGCTGCATTGAGTCAATTTATTTCATGTCTCGGTGAGAAGGCGCTGCCTCTTTACTGACTGATGAAAAAGTCTGATACATTTGAGTGGACTCCCGAAGCCGAAGCAACATTTTTAGAGCTCAAAGCCCTACTTTCCACCCAACCGGTGCTTGCTGCTCCGAACAGCAAAGAGCCTCTAGTCTTATGTATCGCAGCTATAGGTCAAGTTATCAGCACAGTGCTCATTGTCGAGCGAGAGGAAGAAGGCAAAGCCTATAAATTTCAACGTTCAGTGTATTATATCTCCGAAGTCTTGACTCCATCCAAGCAGAGGTATCCACATTACCAGAAGCTTGTTTATGGAATTTACTTGACTTTAAAGAAAGTTGCATATTATTTCCAAGACCACTCGATTTTAGTCGTTAGTGATACTCCTTTGTCTGAAATCATGAACAATCGGGATGCAACCGGTCGAGTGGCTAAGTGGGTAATTGAACTTCTCCCTCTGGATATCAAGATTGAAGCAAAGAAGGCGATCCAATCTCAAGCGCTCATAGATTTCTTGGCTGAATGGATTGAGCAACAACGGCCGACTCAAGTTCACCCAGAACACTAGACTATGTTTTTTGATGGATCTAAGATGTTGAATGGCTCTGGTGCCGGAGTAGTCCTGGTGTCCCTAAGAGGTGATAAAATCAGTTATGTCCTCCAGATTCACTTTGATTCCTCCAATAACAAAGCTGAGTATGAAGCACTTCTCTACGGGTTGCGTATTGCCATTTCACTCGGCGTCCGTCGCCTGATGGTCTACCGTGACTCGGATTTGGTGGTCAATCAAGTGATGAAGGAGTGGGATGTCAGAAACCCTGCCATGACTGGATATTGTAACGTAGTAAGGAAGTTGGATGAAAAGTTTGAGGGTTTGGAGCTCCACCATATTCCCCGAATCAAGAATCAAGCAGTCGACGATCTGGCAAAAATAGGTTCCACTCGGAAACCTATCCCTAGCAATGTGTTTCTTGAGCATCTCCATTCCCCATGAGTGAAAAAAGATCCCTTTACTGAAGAACCTCCCCAAGTAATAAGTCTTTCCAATCCGACTGAAATCCATATACCAGCAGTTATTGATTTGGTTATGGAGATCCTGGTGATCACCCCCGATAGGACAGTGCCATACATTGCGTATCTTGTCGGGCAGGAGCTTCCAGAAGATGAAGTTGAAGCACATCAGATTGTCTGCAGGTCCAAGGCTTTCACAATGATTAATGGACAGTTCTATAGAGAGAGTGTTACTGGCGTGGCTCGACGTTGTATTTCTCCAGAAGAGGGCACTACAAAAAAAGACACATCCGTGACATTTTCGGTCGAACAATTTTTTTTTGGCATACTTATGACACTTCTATGACGATAATTGTGACAAAACCCGGTATCATCATAGATGTGGTGCGCTCCTACTTCTATGACAAAAAATCATGACAGAAAATGGGCTTTTCGTCCTGGGCGGGCCGGAGACGCAGCTGCATGACATTCTTTGGGTCGTCCATGACGGAAAAAACCATGGTAGAAGCGAGGGCGAGGAAAATATCAGGGTGTTCCCAGTTACGATGGGTGGTCGGGGCCGAGAGATGCACGAAGCGTGTTTCTCTCGTACACGCCTGCCGCATGGGTGCAAGGCGTTGGGCTCTAACTGAACCCAAGCGAGGCGTTCGCCTACTGAACTCGAGCGATTGCACTGCAGGCTACGCGTTACTGAACCTGAGCGATCGATCGATGGCTGTTAACTGAACCCGATCAAGCGATTCCTTCACTACTGCTGCTAACTGAAGCCGATCGATGCTGCCTCTGGATGAACAGTGAGCATTGGTGGGGGGTGGATGAATAGTTCCCGGTGGGGGTTGGATGAACAAGACCCCGTGGTAGTAGAGGCTGTTGCCGCTGGATGAACAAGACCCCGATCGAGCCGTTTGGGGTGGATGAACAGGACCCCGTGGAGGGCTGGATGAACAGGACCCCATGGAGGGCTGGTTGAACAATAGCCGGTGGAGGGCTGGATGAACAGTAGCCCGTGGAGGGGTGGTTGAACAGGACCCCCTGGAGAGGGCTGGTTGAATAGTAGCTGGTGGAGAGCGCGCGGTGGAGGCTGGATAAACAGGAGCCCGTGGATGAACAGTCGCAGGTGGAGGCAGAAAGAGGTCGACGGTGGATGAACAATAGCCTGTGGAGGCTGGAGGAGGTCGACGGTGGAGATGAACAGTATCCCGTGGAGTCCTGTTTTGCGGTACACCACACCCCTGCCGATGAACAGGACCCCCCTTTCTACCATAGCACTCCAACACAAGTCCGTTTCCTCCGTTTTGCGGTACGCCACACCCCTCCCGATCAATAGGACCCCGTTTTGACTATAGGAGGTCCAAGTCCAACAGAAGTCCGTTTCCTCTGTTTTGCGATACGCCAGACCCCTCCAGATGAACAAGATCCCGTTTCGACCGTGGCCAGTCAAACACAAGGCCGTTTCCTCCGTTCTGCGGTACACCAGGCCTCGTTTCCTTCGGTTGTTCCGTCCAAGCCCTCCCGATGAACATGATGACGCATTTCGTTCTGACCCAGCCGGTTGGCTCCCCATGAACACGACGACGCAGTTTCTCCGTTCTGACCCACCCATGTACATGATCTCTGGCCGTACGTATGTGCGAGTAGGCGTTCGAGACCCCGCCCGTATGTACGTATGTGGCCGTATTTACTTTCTTGCACCCTGGCCGCTATATGTACGTGTACATGCTATGTGCGCGCCTCTACTACGACACGTGCGCGCCTCTACATCGACCAGTATGTACATACACATTCGCGACCAGAATGACAACGCTACGTACGCTTCGACCAGGTGGGTCCCGACCGTCAGGCACTTCCTTGCGTGCGAAGATGTAGGTGGTGGGTCCCAGCAGTCAGGGGGTGAATCGTTTTTTTTGCCCGTAATATGGATGCACTTCCTTGCGTGCGAAGATGTAGCTGGTGGGTCCTAGCAGTCAGGGGGGAAACATTTTTTTTCGCAAAATACAGTGGCCCGTCCGGTGGGTCCCTGCTGTCAGGTGGATGAATAATTATTTTGCGCGTAATAAGGAGCCAAGTCCTTGCGGCTGCCGTGGACACAGCTGCCAGCCTCTCCATGTACAGTACTCTTCCAATGGAAGTCGTTCCTTGACCACGTTGACCACGCTGATGACCCACAAGTATAGGGGATCTACCGTAGTCGTTTCGGTAAGTAAGAGTGTCGAACCCAACGAGGAGCAGAAGGAAATGACAAGCGGTTTTCAGTAAGGTATTCTCTAGAAGCACTGAAATTGTAGGTAATAGATAGTTTTGTGATAAGGTAATTTGTAACGAGTAACAAGCTATAAAAGTAAATAAGGTGCAGCAAGGTGGCCCAATCCTTTTTATAGCAAAGGACAAGCCTGGACAACTTTTTATAATGAGAAAAGCGCTCCCGAGGACACATGGGAATTATCATCAAGCTAGTTTCATAACGCTCATATGATTCGCGTTCGGTACTTTGATAATTTGATATGTGGGTGGACCGGTGCTTGGGTACTGCCCTTACTTGGACAAGCATCCTACTTATGATTAACCCCTATTGCAAGCATCCGCAACTACAAAAGAAGTATTAAGGTAAACCTAACCACATCATGAAACATATGGATCCAAATCAGCCCCTTACGAAGCAACGCATAAACTAGGGTTTAAGCTTCTGTCACTCTAGCAACCCATCATCTACTTATTACTTCCCAATGCCTTCCTCTAGGCCCAAATAATGGTGAAGTGTCATGTAGTCGACGTTCACATAACACCACTAGAGGAGAGACAACATATATCTCATCAAAATATTGAACGAATACCAAATTCACATGACTACTAATAGCAAGACTTCACCCATGTCCTCAGGAACGAACGTAACTACTCACAAAGCATATTCATGTTCATAATCAGAGGGGTAATAATATGCATAAAGGATCTGAACATATGATCTTTCACCAAGTAAACCAATTAGCATCAACTACAAGGAGTAATCAACACTACTAGCAACCCACAGGTACCAATTTGTGGTTTTGATACAAGATTGGATACAAGAGATGAACTAGGGTTTGGAGAGGAGATGGTGCTGATGAATATGTTGATGGAGATTGACCCTCTCCCGATGAGAGGATCGTTGGTGATGATTTCCCCCTCCCAGAGGGAAGTTTCCCTGGCAGAACAGCTCTGCCGGAGCCCTAGATTGGTTCCGCCAAGGTTCCGCCTCGTGGCGGCGGAGTTTCGTCTCGTGAGTTTGCCTCTGATTTTTTTCAGGATAAAACACCTCATATAGCAGAAGATGGGCACCGGGGGGTCACCAGGGGGCCCAGGAGACAGGGGGCGCGCCCTGTAGGGGGGGGGGCCACCCTCCTGGCCAGGGTGTGGGCCCCCTCAGATACTTTCTTTGCCCAATAATTCTTATTAAATCCAAAAATGACTTTCGTGGAGTTGCGGGACTTTTGGAGCTGTGCAAAATAGGTTTCCAATATTTGCTCCTTTTCCAGCCAGAATCACCGCTGCCGGCATCCCCCCTCTTCATGGTAAACCTTGTAAAATAAGAGAGAATAGCCATAAGTATTGTGACATAACATGAAATAACAGCCCATAATGCAATAAATATTGATATAAAAGCATGATGCAAAATGGACGTATCAACTCCCCCAAGCTTAGACCTCGCTTGTCCTCAAGCTGAAGCCGAAATCGAAAAATATTTCCACATGTTTAGAGATAGAGGTGTCGATAATTATAAAATACGGACATGAGGGCATCATGATCATTCTTATAACAGCAACATATATAGATTTTGTCATATGATTGTTATGCTCAAGTAACAATCGATTCACAATGTCAAGTATGGAACATAAACTAACAAACTATAATATTAATCATTGAAGCAATTGCAATTTATCATAACATCAGAAAGAGTCAAAAATAGAGCTTTTCACCAAGTCCACATACTCAACTATCATATAGTCTTCTACAATTGCTAACACTCATGCAATACTTATGGTTCTGGAGTTTTAATCGGACACTGAGAAAGATAGGGGCTTATAATATTGCCTCCCAACGTATTCACCTTTAGGTGATGTCAACAATAATAATTCATGCTAACGAACATCCAATTGGATATATATATCAGGATCTTTCTAACACGAGGTGCTTGCCAAAGGATAAAATGAAAAAAAAGGAAAGGTGGAGATTACCTTGAGTCTTGCATAAAGTAAAAGACATAAAGTAGAAGATAGGCCCTTCACAAAGGGAAGCAGAGGTTGTCATGCGCCTTTAAGGTTGGATACACAAAATCTTAGTGCGAAAGAACGTCACTTTATATTGCCACTTGTATATGGACCTTTATTATGCAGTCCGTCGCTTTTATTGCTTCCATAACAAGCTCGTATAAAGTATATTTTCTCCGTACTAATAAGTCATGCATATTTAGAGAGCAATTTTATTGCTTGCACCGATGACAACTTACTTGAAGGATCTTACTCAATCCATAGGTAGATATGATGGACTCTCATGGCAAAACTGGGTTTAAGGATATTTAGAAGCACAAGTAGTATCTCTACTTGGTGCTAGGAATTTGGGCTAGCATGAGGGGGAAAGGCAAGCTCAACATGTTTGAATGATCCATGACAATATACTTTAACTGAGATGCGAGAAAACATAAACCATTACACTGTCTTCCTTGTCCAACATCAACTCTTTAGCATGTCATACTTTAATGAGTGCTCACAATCATAAAAGATGTCCAAGATAGTATATTTATATGTGAAAACCTCTCTTTCCTTATTACTTCCTATTAATTGCAACGATGACCAAAACTAAGTTTATCAATTCTCAATAACTTTTAAGCCTCATACTTTCTATGTGTGAAGTCATTACTATCCATAAGATCAATATGAACTTTTTTATTCTTTCTATTTTTTTTCTCAAGATCAGAGAAAGATAGCAAAGCCCTTTGACTCAACACTAATCTTTATTATAAATAACTCACAGACTCGATTACATAGAGATCACAAAGCAAAACTCAAAACTAATTCATACCAAGACTTCAATCTACTAGATCAAGATATTACTAAAAGGATCGAACTAAGTAAAACGGTAAAGATAGGAGTGTGATGGTTATACGATACCGGGGCACCTCCCCTAAGCTTGGCAGTTGCTAAGGGGAGTGCCAATACCCATGTGATTAAGTCCTCGGAGGTGATGAAGGTGGTGATGATGACGGTGGATAATCACACATCGAGCGTAAAAGCTCCTCCAACTTGCGGATAATGCCCTTGAGTTCGACGATATGATCCTTCAACAAAATATTTTCCTGTGTGAGATACTTGTTCTGTATGCGAGCCAACTCAATCATCTTGAAAGCTTCAATCTCAGTCGGGGTAAAGAGATTAGGAAGAGGTTGAGGGATGTCTTCTTCTTTTGCCACCGGAGCTTGATCCTCCATGACCTTCTTGATCCCTTCATCCCTGTTGATCTCCTCCGGTTCTTCTCTTTTCAGCTATATCTTCAATAGCCAAGCATCCTTGTCTTCATTGTTGGAGGAGGGTGACGTCATGATGCTCTAGATCTGTCTGAAAAATAGCTCGAAACAAAGACAGACGATTTTTGCATGATACGGTGGTCAAAACCTTAGGGAGATTATTGTGACGCCCCCGATTCAATCGTACACTAATCATGCACGCAAACGTGTACGATCAAGATCAGGGACTCACGGGAAGATATCACAACACAACTCTAAAACATAAATAAGTCATACAAGCATCATAATACAAGCCAGGGGCCTCGAGGGCTCGAATACAAGTGCTCGATCATAGACGAGTCAGCGGAAGCAACAATATCTGAGTACAGACATAAGTTAAACAAGTTTGCCTTAAGAAGGCTAGCACAAACTGGGATACAGATCGAAAGAGGCGCAGGCCTCCTGCCTGGGATCCTCCTAACTACTCCTGGTCGTCGTCGTCAGCCTGCACGTAGTAGTAGGCACCTCCAATGTAGTAGTCGTCGTCGACGCTGGCTCCTGGCTCCTGGACTCCAGCATCTGGTTGCGACAACCAGAAAGAAAGGAAAGGGGAAAAAAGGGGGGAGAAAGCAACCGTGAGTACTCATCCAAAGTACTCGCAAGCAAGGAACTACACTACATATGCATGGGTATATGTGTAAGGAGGCCATATCAGTGGACTGAACTGCAGAATGCCAGAATAAGAGGGGGATAGCTAATCCTGTCGAAGACTACGCTTCTGGCAGCCTCCGTCTTGCAGCATGTAGAAGAGAGTAGATTGAAGTCCTCCAAGTAGCATCTCCAAGTAGCATCTCCAAATAGCATCTCATAGCATAATCCTACCCGGCGATCCCCTCCTCATATCCCTGAGGTAGAGCGACCACCGGTTGTATCTGGCACTTGGAAGGGTGTGTTTTATTAAGTATCCGGTTCTAGTTGTCATAAGGTCAAGGTACAACTCCAAGTCGTCCTGTTACCGAAGATCACGGCTATTCGAATAGATTAACTTCCCTGCAGGGGTGCACCACATAGCCTAACACGCTCGATCCCATTTGGCCGGACACACTTTCCTGGGTCATGCCCGGCCGCGGAAGATCAACACGTCGCAGCCCCACCTAGACAAAACAGAGAGGCCAGCACGCCGGTCTAAACCTAAGCGCACAGGGGTCTGGGCCCATCGCCCATAGCACACCTGCATGTTGCGTGGGCGGCCGGAAGCAGAACTAGCCCCCTTAATACAAGAGCAGGCTTACGTTCCAATCCGGCGCGCGCCGCTCCGTCGCTGACGTCTGAAGTGCTTCGGCTGATACCACGACGTCGGGATACCCATAACTACTCCCACGTAGATGGTTAGTGCGTATAGGCTCGTAGCCGACTCAGATCAAATACCAAGATCTCGTTAAGCGTGTTAAGTATCCGCGAACGCCGAACAGGGCCAGGCCCACCTGTCTCCTAGGTGGTCTCAACCTGTCCTGTCGCTCCGCCACAAAGTAACAGTCGAGGGCCGTCGGGAACCCAGGCCCACCTCTACTGGGATGGAGCCACCTGTCCTTTCAGCCCCCTCGTCAGAATCACTTGCGGGTACTCAATGAGCTGACCCGACTTTAGTCACCATCTGTATAGTATGTATGTATGTATAGTATATACCCGTGATCACCTCCCAAGTGATCACGGCCCGATAGTATAGCAAGGCAGACTGACAAGAATGTAGGGCCAATGATGATAAACTAGCATCCTATACTAAGCATTTAGGATTGCAGGTAAGGTATCAACAGATGTAGCGACAATGTCAGGCTATGCATCAGGATAGGATTAACGAAAGCAGTAACATGCTACACTACTCTAATGCAAGCAGTATAGAGGAGAATAGGCGATATCTGGTGATCAAAGGGGGGGCTTGCCTGGTTGCTCTGGCAAGAGAGAGGGGTCGTCAACTCCGTAGTCGAACTGGGCAGCAGCAGCGTCGGTCTCGTAGTCTACCGGAGAGAAGAGGGGGAAGAAATAATGAATACAAAGCAAACAAAGCACCACAAAATATATCAAGGCAATACGCGGTGTTCGGTGTGCCCTAACGCGGTTGTAGGTGATACCGGTGAAGGGGGGAAAACATCCGGGAAAGTATTCCCGGGGTTCCATGTTTTCGGGCAGAGGAACGGAGGGGGAAAGTTGCGAGTTTGATATGTTAGGGGTGTGTGGTGGACGAACGGGTTGCGTATCCGGAATCGTCTCGTCGTTCTGAGCAACTTTCGTGTTGAAAATATTTTAATCCGAGTTACGGATTAAAAGATATGATTTTCTAAAGATTTAATCATTTTCTGATTTTAATTATTTATTTAAATTCAACATTATCCAAAACAGTATTTGCTGACGTCAGCATGATGTCAGCATGACGTCAGCAGTTGACTTGGTCAACCTGACAGGTGGGTCCCACCTGTTAGGGATTGTTTAGCTAATTAACAATTAGGGTAACTATTTATTAGGTTAATTAATCTTAATTAGTTAAACTAAACAAGATTAGATCAGTTAATTAATTAGTTAATTAATTAGTTAATTAATTAATTAGTTAATTAATTAATTAATCAATTAATTTTATTATTAATTATTTATTTATTATATATATTTTTTTAATTCTTTTTTTTTATAATCATTCTGGGGCTGGGGCCCCTTTGTCAGTGGGCCAAAGGCCTTAGCGGGTCAACGGGCGCGGGCGTGCGCATAGCCCGAACGGGCGAGCGCCCAGATCACAGGAAAGGGGGGCGCCAGCCACGGGCGTGGTGAGGCCGCCGGCGTGGCCGCCGGTGCCCACGACGCCAGCCAAGGGAACGGAGGGTGGCGCCACGGGAAGGGCGGCAAGAGCAGCGGCAGGGGAGGCGGCCACGGTGGGCGTGCACGAGACGGGGCGCGTGCGAGGCAGTGAGCCGTCCGGGCGCGCAGGGGAGAGCAGCACAGCGGCGCAGCGGCTCAGAGAGGATCAGGGGGCGCGGCCATGCGTCGGGCGTGGACGTCGAGGCGCTCGGCCAGGTCGTGGCCGGCACGGGTGCACGCGAAGAAGCACGTTGGGCTGAAGGAGAGAGGGGAGAGGGCGGTGCCTCACCGGCGGGCCGTAGGGTTCGAGGCAGCGGGCTCGGTGGAGGTCGGGGAGGGCCGACGAGGGAGTTCCGGCGGAGCGGGAGGCCGTCCGGCGGGGTGGCGTGTTGGCGCAGCGGAGTCCAGGCGGCGGGGCGCAGCGATCCGGCGGCTTCGGGGTCATGAGACGGGGCAAGGTGGCGCCGGCGAGGGGGCTCGGAGCGCCGTCATGGTCGGGCGGTGATGATGGGGGGCTAGGTCGA
>NC_041389.1:304051543-304056913 GCF_002162155.2 Triticum dicoccoides
GGGGGGGGGGAAGGCAAGAATGTTGCCGATGATAACTCAAATCATCGAGGGACAAGGATGGTATTTCTCATCATGAATTCAATTGATATCCTGGAAGAACTCCTAAGGTTGATGAGGATCACGACACATTTGTCGAGAGATTTCATGAAGAAGTAATCAATCAGCGGCGACATCAAGTCAAAGGAATGATGAAGCCAAAAGTCATTGGAACCATGGGTACGACACAAACTCGAACTCAAGCTTGTTGTTTAAGGTGAAAGGGTATGACGAGGAAAATCGACGTAAGGTTAGTTCATCGTCGAAAATTGGTGCTCCGAGAATAAGGACCAGGTAGCACCGTTAGAATCGTCACGACAATGATATAGCCAAACAGGCTAGGAATGGCGTGATCGGGTACAAACTCGTACTTATAAAAGCTTACTGAAGAGTTGCTGAACCGTAGAGCAGACTCGGTTCAGTTATCAGTGTCTTTGAGTGTTCAATAACTACGAGCCCAAGAAAAATTGTAATCGGTGAGTATGTAGTACTTGATGAAGAACTCATAAGAAATTATGCAGTTCCAAGATAATCTCGAGATACCAGGTGGTAATACTCGACGACAGATCAAACTAGAAGTTGAACTGGGGTATTGCTCTATAGAAGACAAGTGCTTAAACTTGCACAGGACATGATATTTAAAGGAGAACGTGGTCAGAACCACGATTGCAAAAAGGCCAGATCTCAGATATAAGATGAACTTATACCAAGGGAATAATTGATTTTAAAAGAAGCTTCGATGAGAAGATGTACATCGTGTCCATGGGCATGAACGCAAAGTTCAAGGTCGACTCCCACTTCTCCAATGCATAACCTTTCATTCACTTCTCGCGCTCAATGAAGTTGCAGTTTCGAAATTTTATCTGGCAAAATACCAGAAGAGTACGACTCGTGAAAACTTTCGAGTTCACACCTATTAAGGAAGGCATAGGTTCAACCCATCGGGGCATCTTAGAATCATATACCAGAATTCTTTAGAAGTAATTAACTCAAGCTCGAAGACAGAGCATGGTTAAGAAAGCAGAGGGTACAATTTACCAAAGGCATTATGTATCAGAGGAAAGGCTCACAAGGTTATTGAATATGAAGGGCGTTGTCAGATAAAATCCAACAAAGGACTTGATGGTCCACAAAGGATCTGATGTGAGTATTGATACTCAACCAGAAAAGGAAGGAATGCAAATGCAACCGCTTATGGAATCCTCTGAATAATTCAAAGCTTAAATGCAAAGGAATTATGATTTCCAAAACAAAGGACCAGAAGCAGACGTTCTGATCAAGGATGGATCAATTGAATATACCAGAGGCACAATCGACGACAGATAGTTTGGTCGAGAACCAGCTCATGTTAAAAATGACGTCTGAGCCGGAAAGATAATCCTAGGACTCGACTGATGATTGTGAACATTCACAACGTATTGAATCAACGGACTCAAAAATTATGGTGACAAAGGATTCCAATACGATTACTATACTTATGGGATTAATCATAATGAAAGCAAACAAGAAATTCCAGAGCAATAGGTTGCTGAGGATTTTCGGAATATCGAATGGTATTTCAAAGACTTTTGTATAACACATGAATAACTGGGGGATGAGCGGATACTCGATAAGTGCGAGAATTAACCGTAGGGGTATTCAGATGACAAAGAACAGCAAGGCAGTAAGCTCAAAGGATTATCGAAACAACGACGAGTTTTTCAAGGTATCTTGTAATAACAAGACCAACTGGGGATGAAGGTAAGAATAACAACTGCAAGTAGTTATCCATAAGGGTTTACGGTGGAAGGGGAATTGCAAACGGGATGAACACAAGTTCTCGAGTTAACAACGGAGAGTATCTTCAGGGTCTTCTGGTGCAGCAGACGATCATCAGTAATAAGGGGCTCTCCGGGTGAAAGTGATAACGAGATCCTAATGTTAGATTTAGTAAAATTCATTTAACCCGAATAGAAGAGAGATCAGAATCCCAGAGTATGGATAAGGAATAAAAGATCCTAATACCACCCAATGGCAACGTGTGCCCGTAAGACACACAGCCATGTTAGTAAAAGTTTCAAAATGTCTAGACTCGACTTCGGCCAAGGAGTTGGAAAGGGGGATTCCTACAGGCAGTCGGCTCTGATACCAACTTGTGACGCCCCCGATTCAATCGTACACTAATCATGCACGCAAACGTGTACGATCAAGATCAGGGACTCACGGGAAGATATCACAACACAACTCTAAAACATAAATAAGTCATACAAGCATCATAATACAAGCCAGGGGCCTCGAGGGCTCGAATACAAGTGCTCGATCATAGACGAGTCAGCGGAAGCAACAATATCTGAGTACAGACATAAGTTAAACAAGTTTGCCTTAAGAAGGCTAGCACAAACTGGGATACAGATCGAAAGAGGCGCAGGCCTCCTGCCTGGGATCCTCCTAACTACTCCTGGTCGTCGTCGTCAGCCTGCACGTAGTAGTAGGCACCTCCAATGTAGTAGTCGTCGTCGACGCTGGCTCCTGGCTCCTGGACTCCAGCATCTGGTTGCGACAACCAGAAAGAAAGGAAAGGGGAAAAAGGGGGGGAGAAAGCAACCGTGAGTACTCATCCAAAGTACTCGCAAGCAAGGAACTACACTACATATGCATGGGTATATGTGTAAGGAGGCCATATCAGTGGACTGAACTGCAGAATGCCAGAATAAGAGGGGGATAGCTAATCCTGTCGAAGACTACGCTTCTGGCAGCCTCCGTCTTGCAGCATGTAGAAGAGAGTAGATTGAAGTCCTCCAAGTAGCATCTCCAAGTAGCATCTCCAAGTAGCATCTCCAAATAGCATCTCATAGCATAATCCTACCCGGCGATCCCCTCCTCATATCCCTGAGGTAGAGCGACCACCGGTTGTATCTGGCACTTGGAAGGGTGTGTTTTATTAAGTATCCGGTTCTAGTTGTCATAAGGTCAAGGTACAACTCCAAGTCGTGCTGTTACCGAAGATCACGGCTATTCGAATAGATTAACTTCCCTGCAGGGGTGCACCACATAGCCCAACACGCTCGATCCCATTTGGCCGGACACACTTTCCTGGGTCATGCCCGGCCGCGGAAGATCAACACGTCGCAACCCCACCTAGACAAAACAGAGAGGCCAGCACGCCGGTCTAAACCTAAGCGCACAGGGGTCTGGGCCCATCGCCCATAGCACACCTGCACGTTGCGTGGGCGGCCGGAAGCAGAACTAGCCCCCTTAATACAAGAGCAGGCTTACGTTCCAATCCGGCGCGCGCCGCTCCGTCGCTGACGTCTGAAGTGCTTCGGCTGATACCACGATGTCGGGATACCCATAACTACTCCCACATAGATGGTTAGTGCGTATAGGCTCGTAGCCGACTCAGATCAAATACCAAGATCTCGTTAAGCGTGTTAAGTATCCGCGAACTCCGAACAGGGCCAGACCCACCTGTCTCCTAGGTGGTCTCAACCTGCCCTGTCGCTCCGCCACAAAGTAACAGTCGAGGGCCGTCGGGAACCCAGGCCCACCTCTACCGGGATGGAGCCACCTGTCCTTTCAGCCCCCTCGTCAGAATCACTTGCGGGTACTCAATGAGCTGACCCGACTTTAGTCACCATCTGTATAGTATGTATGTATGTATAGTATATACCCGTGATCACCTCCCAAGTGATCACGGCCCGATAGTATAGCAAGGCAGACTGACAAGAATGTAGGGCCAATGATGATAAACTAGCATCCTATACTAAGCATTTAGGATTGCAGGTAAGGTATCAACAGATGTAGCGACAATGTCAGGCTATGCATCAGGATAGGATTAACGAAAGCAGTAACATGCTACACTACTCTAATGCAAGCAGTATAGAGGAGAATAGGCGATATCTGGTGATCAAAGGGGGGGCTTGCCTGGTTGCTCTGGCAAGAGAGAGGGGTCGTCAACTCCGTAGTCGAACTGGGCAGCAGCAGCGTCGGTCTCGTAGTCTACCGGAGAGAAGAGGGGGAAGAAATAATGAATACAAAGCAAACAAAGCACCACAAAATATATCAAGGCAATACGCAGTGTTCGGTGTGCCCTAACGCGGTAGTAGGTGATACCGGTGAAGGGGGGAAAACATCTGGGAAAGTATTCCCGGGGTTCCATGTTTTCGGGCAGAGGAACGGAGGGGGAAAGTTGCGAGTTTGATATGTTAGGGGTGTGTGGTGGATGAACGGGCTGCGTATCCGGAATCGTCTCGTCGTTCTGAGCAACTTTCGTGTTGAAAATATTTTAATCCGAGTTACGGATTAAAAGATATGATTTTCTAAAGATTTAATCATTTTCTGATTTTAATTATTTATTTAAATTCAACATTATCCAAAACAGTATTTGCTGACGTCAGCATGATGTCAGCATGACGTCAGCAGTTGACTTGGTCAACCTGACAGGTGGGTCCCACCTGTTAGGGATTGTTTAGCTAATTAACAATTAGGGTAACTATTTATTAGGTTAATTAATCTTAATTAGTTAAACTAAACAAGATTAGATAAGTTAATTAATTAGTTAATTAATTAATTAATTAATTAATTTTATTATTAATTATTTATTTATTATATATTTTTTAATTCTTTTTTTTTATAATCGTTCTGGGGCTGGGGCCCCTTTGTCAGTGGGCCAAAGGCCTTAGCGGGTCAACGGGCGCGGGCGTGGGCATAGCCCGAACGGGCGAGCGGCCAGATCACAGGAAAGGGGGGCGCCAGCCACGGGCGTGGTGAGGCCGCCGGCGTGGCCGCCGGTGCCCACGACGCCAGCCAAGGGAACGGAGGGTGGCGCCACGGGAAGGGCGGCAAGAGCAGCGGCAGGGGAGGCGGCCACGGTGGGCGTGCATGAGACGGGGCGCGTGCGAGGCAGTGAGCCATCCGGGCGCGCAGGGGAGAGCAGCACAGTGGCGCAGCGGCTCAGAGAGGATCAGGGGGCGCGGCCATGCGTCGGGCGTGGACGTCGAGGCGTTCGGCCAGGTCGTGGCCGGCACGGGTGCACGCGAAGAAGCACGTTGGGCTGAAGGAGAGAGGGGAGAGGGCGGTGCCTCACCGCGGGGCCGTAGGGTTTGAGGCAGCGGGCTCGGTGGAGGTCGGGGAGGGCCGACGAGGGAGTTCCGGCGGAGCGGGAGGCCGTCCGGCGGGGTGGCGTGTTGGCGCAGCGGAGTCCAGGCGGCGGGGCTCAGCGATCCGGCGGCTTCGGGGTCATGAGACGGGGCAAGGTGGCGCCGGCGAGGGGGCTCGGAGCGCCGTCATGGTCGGGCGGTGATGATGGGGGGCTAGGTCGACGGCGACCATGGCGAGGTGCGGCGGTGGAGTCAG